>NC_071264.1:17009757-17341007 GCF_023375685.1 Ictalurus furcatus
AACACCAGCTAAACTATTAATTAATAATTTCCGTTTATCATAATTCGGCATTGGTTGCATTAATCTATAGAGTTATATATATATATATATATATATATATATATATATATATATATATATATATATATATATATATATATATATAGTTTAATAAGTACTAGATGTGAATTTAACATGTAATATTTTAATTATATTCTGCTGAAATTAACGAAATGACTCGAAAAAAGATTCGCTCATTTTGCTGAACGAGATTCAAAGATCCGGGTCAGTAAAATGATCCGAATTCCCCATCACTATTATTTTATATATTTTTATGTGCCTGTGTGTAGTTCTGTGCTGTGGACGTAGTACGTTTATAATCTCTTACGTGACCCGGGATTCTCACTGCTGCCCTCTGCTGGACTACACACAGTGTGTTAAGAGCACGCTATGAGGATATTATGCCACCAAACAATCCACCAACACACACAACTGAATTAACTTAGCATCCGAATAGTGCAAAAAAAAAAATACTTTATTTCAACCAGATCATATGTTGCTATTGCAAGAATGTGAATGTTTTAAAGAGTCATCTTGCAATAGTTGAAACTCAGCCTAAAGGTTACTGGTCAGGAGAAATCCAGCTGTCTGTAGGATTTTGAGGCGCTGGTTCAGCAGTGCTCCTCTTGTAGCCACAAATTTGGAGGATGCCTGAAATGTTCACAGTATATGCTGCTTAATATACAACCAGAACTAAAACATAGTCCTGTATTTCATTTAGATTAATATCTTTCTTGATTTTACACACTTAGTGAAATCAAGTTCATCTTCATTATTTTTTATATATTTACAGTTCTCAAACTGGGGGGCCGCATAGAAATTATCCTTTAAAATGTATTTTACCTATATGTAAGTCGGGATTGTCAACCTTTGAACTAAGATGTACATAAAAATTTTAAATATTAATAAATCAATTATACACAGCACACAAAGCTGAAACGTCACCAAACAGAGACATCCATTGATATACTAGTGTGCAGTGCTGTTAGGCATATGCTGATAAAGCCTAAGACTATTTAAAATGGATATGTTTTTAGATAGAGGATGTAGTCTCTTAGATGAGAAAGTTAATACAGAAGGGCCTATTGCGAAAAAAAACTAAATTGTGAAAATTAGACAATTCTAGGGGGCCACAAAGGGATGCGCCCTACACAAGACAGGCTTCACGCTGAAAAAAATTGAGGACCACTGATTTACACTATTTAAAAATGTAAAGCTGGATTGAACAGATGAGTGGTAGATTTTTCCCCTCAAGTGCCTGGTGATTACATGTCCTCATAGCTAGTTACATCCATCAATAGAATCTAAGTACACCTTACACAGACTCATGGTTCAAAAAAGTGCATAACACCACCTAACAGCACTGGCTGCTCTCTGGTTTAAAACCCTATTACAGAGATGAGAGAGAGAGAGAGAAAGTGAGTGAGTGAGTGAGTGAGTGTGTGTGTGTGTGTGTGTGTGTGTGTGTGAGAGAGAGTGAGATAGTTACCAGCTGTTATAGTCAGAATGATGCCGACCCAGCCAAGGATGTAGGACCATGAGAACCTCCACTCAATGTAGCGCTTGCCAAAGAAGTTCACAGTCACACCAGTGTAGATTGCCAAAGCTAACAGAGCAAAGAAACCTACAACATAAAACTGGGATTAAAACCAGGGAGGACAAGAAGAAGAAGAAAAATGAGAACAGATTATAAATTTTATACTATAATGCCACTGAATTTTGGTTTCTGATTGGACAGGTGGTGTTGCTTAATTTTATCTAACAGCTGCTCTGACAATAGTTGCATTAACATGCCTGTACTAATATGTTATTGTTCCAATAGTAATGGCTAGTAATGGACTTGTATGGTGGACGCTCCACATAAACAGATTGAAAATGTGTGTACAGGGTGATATGGTGCAGTTTTCTGTGAGGAAAAGTTTCTTTTATGGAAGGAGTCTTCTGTGGCAGTGTTTTGTAACTGTCAGGGGTAAAGCTCAAACCTTACATTTCCTGACATGGGAAAGTCTTCAGCATGAAGAAAATTTTAAGTTTCTCAGTAACATAACAAGGTGTGATTTTTGTCTAAGTAACTAAAAAAAACTTTTTTTCATGGACATTCCACAATGACGTGTCATTCTTTAATAAATAAAAAAAAATTGCAGTCTTTTGCACACTTCTGTGTGGTTACAGTAACACCTTGTTTTTCATCAGGCCACATCACACCACACTGTCAATTATTCCTTACTTAACCAGATATTCAAACATAAGAGAAATGCTCATGCTAATACAGTAAGCCTAGGGTTTTTCATGCTTTAAAAACAGAAACTGGTGATGCATCCATCATGTCGTGGATAAATTCCAACCAGTGACTGGTATGAGGTTAGAGCAGTGAAAACACAGAAATATCACTGTAGGATTGTGTGTGTGTGTGTGTGTGTGTGTGTGTGTGTGTGTGTGTGTGTGTGTGTGTGTGTGTGTGTGTGTGTGTGTGTGTGTGTGAGAGAGAGAGAGAGAGAGATATCCCACCAGACAGCAGTAGAGTGATTCCTGCAGTTCTCACCCTCGTGTTTTTGGTTCTGTTGGAGAAGGCACTGAGGCCCAGCACCACACCAGCGAAGCAGCTCAGCACAGACAGCAGCATGAAGGCTCGCGTGGCATCCCAGAAGGCTGTGGTACACAACAAACACATTTCACAAAACTCAGCTCATCTGATACACTGCTACACGAATAGATTAACATTCATTAATCATCTCTTACTAGTACTCACTGAGATATGTAAAGCAGCACCTAGTGGCTTTACATGGACATGGATCTATAATATATATGTATTTTATGAGAATTTGCACGTGTCTTTTATTATCATGTAATTTATTTTATTTTCTCTCCACCACTTTCTCTTTATTCACATTACTGCTGCTTTATTTTCCCTGATGTCTGATGCTGATTTTGTCTTTTCTACTTTGTTGATAGTTGATATGCTCCGAAATCAGTTGCTTGTTTGGGATGAATACAGTTTATACAACTTTAATTCACTTAGATCTAATCCTCATCTTGAAAGAAAGAAAGAATTAATCAGGAGAATTTTAAAGTTACCATAAAATCTAATTTGTTCTATACAGAACAATAAATTGCTTAACGTGGCAGTTCCATTCGATGGAGAAACAAACCTTCATCAAGAAATCCTGATTCTATTAATTGGAAAACTGGAAAAACACGATTCTATTGAATTTGACAAAAACCTTTAAGAGTTTGTCATCAGAATGTGTCGCTTACCCACAGTGAGCGTGTGAGCATGGCACTTCTTGTTGATGCAGAACCTCCAGAGGCCCTGATTGGCAAAGTTTCCTGAGTAGCGATACTGCATCCAGAAGTCAGTGGCTGTGGAAACGATAAGGAGCACGAGGGCAGCGGCGCCACTCAGCATGCCTCCTCCTGCCAGCGTGTAAAGCATGGAGGATGGGCCCAGGACAGAGTCCTAACACACTCTGAGAAAACACACACACAATCCTCCTGCAGGACAAGATAGCTTTATTCTTCTGTTTTCATGACACATATTAATGGTCTCTTCAAAAGTTCAATATTTCTGTCTTATTTTCATATGGAGCCACTGATTAATGCCAAGGTTTCAGATCATCCAGTTACTAAGTGAATGACGGCTGGTGAAACCACCATGTGGTGCGAAGTATAAAACCAGATGCTTTAGTTTATGGAAAATTATAAAGCCAAACTCAGAGGAAAAGACGTAAGCAGTAAATCACTGCTTCATAGGTATATAATTACTTCCTGTAGCCCACCTGTCTATGAAAAGGGCCTACCACTGAGCAGAGATTATATGGATGGTGGTTTATTCTCAGAACAACAGCGACACTGACATGGTACACCTTTAAAAATTCAACAAAGGGTTTTCTTTTAGAACAGATTCCAAGTGGAACCCTGATTTGAAAGCTATGAACCCTAAATTAACCAATGAACCCTTAATTTATAAGAATATACCGTATGTATTAATTGGATAGGAGTGGTACAAACTCCAAATTAATGGTAAATATTTTCTTCTTAATACCTAGAACATTTAGCTGGACTACCTTAGCATATGGTTAAAATCCTCTACTCCTTTCTGAAAGGAAAACACTTTGTTTATACTCTGTATGTTTATACATAGAAGATTTTAGGCTTTCCACAGAGGAAACGTAAGAATGTAGTGTGTGTGGTGCTGTTATAAGTGGACCAGCTACAGCAGTGTTTTTGAGCTTTTAAATATTGTGGAATATTCACTGCGCTTTAATACCTTGTAGTTGACGTGTTAGAGACTAAACATACACACTGTGTGATAATCCATCAGCAGTTGTGCTTTCATCAGTGTCCAGACAGAAAGGGGGCAGAAAGGGGGGACAACACATTGTCCTTAACAACAGATGGGCTATGCACTGAATTCCACAGAGGGAATAAAACATTTGGAGTGGTTCTGTTATAGGAAAATAATCAACATCGCAGTGAAGTGATGTGAAGCGGAGTTACTCCTTACATCCCGATGTTGATTCTTTTCCTATAACTGTACATCCTGCATTGTTGAAACGTCCACAAAACAGGTTAGTTATCACTTATCTTATAGCAGCTATAAACGGTCGTTCCATCACCAGCCTCTCTTTTAGTTAATTAAAGTTAATGAAACAAAAACTCCGCAAACTCCTCTGTCCTGGCGAGTTTCACGTGTCGGAAAACAAAGTTATAGCTGCACCTCTGACACTGGAGACTGCTTCCATAAATGTTAGATAAAAACGTCTGCTCACAGACAACTTCATCACATCAATGATTTCTTTAAAATTGGTTTATGTGAATCGTCCAGTATACAAGTCCCTGAGAATGAACTATTACTATAGAAACAATAACGCATTAGAGCAACTGCACAAACCTGTGATTTGCATTATTGTCAGAGCAGCTGTTATAGAAAATGAATCAATATATTTCTGACCAGTCAGACTGAGATTTCAGCAGTCCTGTGGTATAAAGTACTGTAACTCAGATGCGCCAGAGCTCAACCCAAGGCGAACCCGAGCTGTTCAGTCAGCATTTAATCTGATCAGCTGGTGCATTCAATCTTTTTTAAATGCAGATAGTGCCAGTGAATGTGAGCTGTCTACACAGCACACTCTCACTCAGCACATTTTAACACCCAAATACTGGACTCACTCGCTCACACACACAGCAAATAGTCGTGTACGTCACAACCACTGTACTGAATATTACAATTCAACATTCTTCTGTAAAATAACAGGTCTATTCATGTAGAAGCTCAGAGAAAGTCGTCACAAAAGGGTGCAAGTGCAAAGGGGATAAATCGGGCCTTTGTGCCTGAATGACACACACTTTTATGGCATTATGTCAAACGCTGCTGCAAATCTGATCTTAATTTTAGTCATACACCGGACCTCGAGTTGTTCATCGTCTCAGTCTTGATGTTATTTCTGACACACACACACACGGTTATGCATAGAAATGAACAAAAGAAAACCCATCAGAGTTAAAGAGATGTAACTACATCTTAAATTCAAATCACTTTCCTCCTCAGGATGTGTGTGCCAGCTTGGTGTCACTCCACGCCAGCTTCTGGCTCGGGTAAAGCCCAAACTTTAAAGGGAGAAGTGCATCAAGATTCGTGCCTTTATCTTGTATAACATCATTTAAAAAACTTTTCTCCCAGATTGCTTACTGAAAGTGTCCATGTTGTGTTGTCAAGCTTATTTTTAAAGGTCATTAACTGTATTATAGAAAATAGAGAACATAATTATACGACAGCAGATTTACAACCATGGTGTTGTTTTCTTACAACAGAAATCAAAATGTATATCATCCATACTTTTTCCAAAAAGACAAATGGACCTGGATATTCTGTTTTTTTTTCTTTCATGTCTAATAAACAACCTAGCATCTTTAAACTATAGTTTTCAAACTTTTCCAGAACATAAGGATTCTTATATAGCTAAAGAAGTAGTTTAGCAAGAAATGACTTAGAATTTAATACAAAAGAAGTCAATAAGAAGATGTGCTTCGTGACTAAAGTTTGCTTCTTAAGTTTAACACCCTAATTACATGGCCTATGAAGCTAACTACTACTTTTTTTTTTTTTTTTTTAACCAGTTCATCATTTTGCAAATCATATTACACCATCATCACAACACACTGTCTGTCTGGCTCAGTAACACCATTTCTACAATAAAACACTTCTATTTTATTTAATTATTATATCTACTTTTTACGAAACAGTTTATGCACAAGTGGTGTGACTGAGTCCAATATCGTGTGTTGTGATAATTTAGACTTGCAAACTCATGAAGTGCTAATAAACAATAAGCTAGCCTTATCACTTAGCTTCACAAGCTGTGTAATTCAGGTGCAAAACTGAATAAACAAACTTTAGTCACATTATGCCACAGCGCTGTTGAATTCTTGATTCTGATTGGTCAGAAGGTGTTCATCGATATTCTATAACAGCAGCTCTGATCGGATATATGACTGCACTCTCACTAAAATGACAACTGGTGTCTTTTTGTCATGAAAAAGCAGCATTGTTCATTAATAGATTAAAACTCATAATTGTTGGCACATTGCTGTGAGCAAAACACTTCAGGACATGCTTTTACAGGAAAATAATAAAATCTAGAGTACTAACAGTAAATTCACTTCATGTTTGGCATGACACCACTCAGTCATTCTTTTAGTTTCCTATAACAGCACACACTGATGTCTAATTCCATACTCAGCATCATCACTACTGCAGGATAAAGTCAGTACTCACTGTGTCTGTAATGTCCACCTCTTTCCTTTACTGATATCAAAACACTTTTTTGGAAGAGTGTTGTGCGTCCCAGTGCTGTGTGGTTGCGTTTGAGTCCCGTCCTCACCGTTTTAAGCCTTCTACCCTCAGCCGTCATTGTTTCAGCCACAAAGGAGGGAATGATCCAGAGCAACATGTGAGATCTGAGATAATACCCCTCTCTCGCACACTCGGTCATTCAGCGTCTCATGCACAATCACGCCAGTCTATTGCCTCTGCTTCACTGACGTGCCATGTCTTTCTCTGACGAACATTTCTCTCCCACTCCTTCAATATCATGTTTGGCTGAGGAAAAATCCCAGCTGCAACCACTCACATGTATTCAAGATCAAGAATACAAAATATTTTTTAGGAAAGAAAACCTTACCCTGGACATTTCACAATTCAGAATGAAGAGTGGTGTGATGTGGTCACACCCTGAAGGTGATCATTTTCCTATATAGTGTTTTATTCCTCTAACATCCGCAACAATTAATGACACGTATTTTAGCCACTTACAGTTACGTTTACAATTATGGAACGGCCATGAGAAGTTACTTCCTGTTATTACAGACATTATAGCAGTTATAAACAGTCATTTACAAAAGTCCAGAAAGGCCAGGAGTTATTTTTTTCTCTTTCATCTGAAGATAACATTCATTAGATCACAACTTATTTTTCCTCAGATGTCAAAATGCATTATTGATCATACATACAATACATCAGGGAGTTCCTTAGGAAGAAACTGGACCAAATCAAGAGTTACATGATGTCGTTCATTAAAGAAAACATTTTCTAAAGATCTTACACTTAGATTATGTGGACTGTCCACCATACATAAATCCCTGCGAACAGGTTATTATAGAAACAATAACGTATTAGAATGCACATTAACAAACCATTTGAGTAAAACTACAGTCAGAGCTACTATTATAGGAAACTAATCACCTTTCAGTTTATACAACAGAACTGTTGTATAAAAATTATACGAATAATACTTTATTTAATTGAAAATATTAACATGAAACTGAATGTACAGTTCAAATGACTCAAAAACCCAAAATACATTTTAGACAAAATATTATACAACAATCAATAGTCCTCCAATCAGGAGGCTTCGAGGCATCAGGTGGGGAAAAAAAAATTATTTATTATTACCAATGTGTCTTTAAATCAGCTGAAGCACATTTTCATGTTTTCCTGCAATAATGATTTGCGATGGCTATTTTAACTGAAAAAGCAGAAAAGTTGTCTATCTACTGTATCAGCTAAACCCTAAATACTACAGCTAAACCGTAAATGATAGCACCTCTGCAGATATTACACAATCATAAATTCTGACATAATTTAACAATAAATCTATAAAAAAATGAAATGCTACGGCTATTCCGTAAATGTTGGCCCATGTTCCCATATGACAGGTACCTATAATGACAAAATGATCAGGAGTGGTCAAGCAGGAAAACATTAAAATGTGCAGTTCAGCCGGATTAAGGGTTTTGATTGGGAAACAGTCACTCATTAGAGAAAACACAAAACTGACCAATGATCAGCACAAAATGCATATTCTGTGATGACATCACCACATACACAGTAAATCCAGGCATGTGTGGTATCATCCTGTCCACTAAGTCCATGTAGCCTGGAGTTAGCACAGCTCAGCTCTTTAACAGCAGTCCCAGCTGAGTGTGATGAGAAGTTCATGGTCATGTTTCACTCCCTCACTTCCTGTTTGGACGCCCCTTACCTGCCTTTCCCCCTCTTCCACCCTTCCCTGCCATTCCCCCTCTTCCGCCCTTCCCTGCCATTCCCCCTCTTCCGCCCTTCCCTGCCATTCCCCCTCTTCCGCCCTTCCCTCCCTTCCTGCCCCCTTTCCCCTTGTCTCTTTGATCCTTGTTCTGCTTGCCACGGAGATCTTTCTTCATCCGTCCGTCCACCACGCGGAAGACACCCTTCACTCCTGGGGGACGGCGGATTTTACGCCCAGCACCCTTTTTGGCCACGACGTAGGTCACTTCCCTCTTCTCCTTACCCACACCAGCCTTCTTGTAGATGCTGGAGAAGAAACAAAAAAGAAAAAAAAAAAAAAAAAAAAACCACATACACTTCAGTCAATAACAAAAAATAAAAATAAAAAGTGTATAAGTGATGAAGTGGAATTTCACTGATGAGCAACAGAAATTCTCATTTTTATTTAGGGACTTCAAACCACTTAAAAATCAAACTCCAGTCAATTCCACAGACCAATCATTTGGCAGTTTTCTTGATCTTCGTTTAGTACTACAAGTTCCTATTTGTGTTTGGTTTCTCTAAATCTTGAGAGAGAGAGAGAGAGAGAGAGAGAGAGAGAGAGAGAGAGAGAGAGAAAGAGAGAGAGAGAAAGAGAAATAGACAGAGAAAGAATGAGAAACAGATAAAGACCAAGAAAAAGACAGGCAGAAAGGCAGACAGAGAAACAGAGACAGAGAGACACACTCAGACAGAGTGGGAGAGTGAGTGTGTGAGCTGATGTAAACTCTGACCCTCGGAGCTGTGCCATCTTCTCTCTCTCTGAGATGTCCACTGTGTTGACCACAGCTTCAGCCTTCTTCTTGGCCTGCTCCATCTTCTTCAGCATCTACAACAATACACACAAAGTGTCACGTGTCTTGCCTTCACATACGTCATCAGATTCTTCCTTCCATCCATCCCCTCCCTGCATGTCTCTCTCTCTTTCTCTCTCTCCCTCCCTCCCTCCGTCTCTCCCCTTCAGTCTCTATCTCCCTCACCCTTCTCTTCTTGCGAGCTTTGGCCTCTGCTAGTCTCTTAATTGGACGTGCGTTGATCTCCTTCCACTTCTGCTTGTACTCCTCCACCATCTCTTGCGTGAGCGGGATGGGTTTCTTCCTGTGCTTCCTTTCGTCGTCTAAGAACCACACTGGAATCTCGCCAGTCTCCTGAGAACTGGAGAACCTAGATGAAGAACCAAGCACAGCGCCGAGTTATCCTCTGCAATAAAGAGGTTCTACTAAACAAAAAAAGCTAATGTGTGGTATCACGGCAGAACGGCTGACCTGTGGAAGGACTCATTTATCAGGTCCCTGCGTCTCTTCTTGGACGTGGCAATCTGAGCACCGAGAGCCAGACCCTCAGCGTCCAAGATCCGAGCACGCTTACCTGAAACAAAACACCACCACTTTTTAACATTACAACCAAAACTTTAAATAGTCAAGTAATAGAACAAGTAATTAAGCAAATCTTACAGCTACTGGTTTAGCATTGTGTAGACAGCATGCCTAAATCATCACACATTAATTTCAAATCATACTGAGAAACACTTTTAGTTTGCACACTGCTAAACTGGTGGCTATATAGCAACATTAGCTTCCAGTACAAAACTAAGTAAGAAAATCTCAGACACCATACATGTCTTCTTGCACAGAACCACTGCTCCCCCTGGACCCCAGATGCCTCACTACGTACTTGTGCTCTCTACAGGAACTTCTTGAAAGTCGTCATCATCTCCAGCTAATTCACTAGACCCAGAGGTCTTCTTCATCCTTGCTATTTCTCTGTGCACAAAAAAATAATTGTAACGATAAATAGAATTTCTAACAGAACAATTATTAGGTCAGTGTACAATGGACCACGAGGAAGAAGTCATTACTCCTCATCATCGCTGCTGTCACTGTCCGAGTCATCATCGCTGTCCTCCTCACCTCCTGCTGCCTCTACTGCTTCCTGAGAGGGCGTGGTTGCCTCCTCCTCCTCCTGAGCAGGCTCCTCTTCAGCCTTCCTCTTTTTGCCCTTTCCTGAAAAGGAGAGTGATTAGTAAACCACATTCTTCCAGTACAATACACACACCCTTATGATCAGCTCCAAAATAATTAGCACCGTGGCACAGATAGGTGATTCTCTTAAAGAAGTTTTTGATAAGGGCTTTTTAAAATTTTTCTAAGTTTCTTAATACATTTACTTCAGTTAAAGTTTGTTTTTCTCTCATTTTCAGTAGGATGAAGCTAAGTAACCACAAACATTTTCTCATAACATTTTTCCCCGACCAAGGGGGCAGATAATTCTGGAACTGGCTATACATAAACACACCCTGCAGGAGAAGAGTTACCTGCAGTCTGTTTGCTGTGCAGGAACTGGGTCTGTTCGAGTTCCCTCAGTGTGTCTTCGTCTCCCTCGAGGTCCAGCTCCGAGAAGATATCCTGACAGCACATACATTTAATCATTATAATAATTATAATCTTCGTCACGGTCACAGAACATTATCTTTAGATCCCTGAGTTCAGGCCCTCAGTTCAAGATTAGTAAACACTAGTAGTGAAGGAAGAGTGGCCTCGGTGCCGGTCAGTCCCAGTGCAGGAGGCGTGGCCTCGGTGCTGGTCAGTCCCAGTGCAGGAGGCGTGGCCTCGGTACCGGTCAGTCCAAGGGAAAGAGGCGTGGGGCTCAAAATTGCATTCACGTAAAATTAGCTGACAGTAACTGGACAAACAAGATGGATATTCTCAGAGCTGTGCATGTCTTCAAACTTGATTTTTTTTTGTCCTGTCGAAGCTTAGAAGAACTTAAGTTTTTCACCGATCTGTAGATATACAGAGATTTGTAGTACTACTTATTACATAGTCAATAATACAAAAAAAAATTCATGAACATGGTGATACACATCCTGATATTACAGCCCTCACTGAAGAAACTTTGGAAGCCATGGCCATTTTTACAGAAATTAGAGAAACGGGTCATTAATATTATACCAACATGCTGTGAACACACCATTAGTGTTTCCCATTGAAGGAGGTCTAGCCTCTGAGAAGGCGGCGTAAAATTGTTCACCATGTACGGAGGGATGTGTATCATATTATCCCGGAAGGAAATAGAGACCTTGGAATTACAACCCATTAAGATGATATGTCCAAGTGGATGACTTTTCACCTTCCATGAAAAGAAACAGAGAGAGAGAGAGAGAGAGAAACACTGTGCTTGTGTTTATCTGGGGTCATTTGAACTTGTGATTCAGGCTCCAAGCACATCAACACCACGATTCTATATGAGGGAGACTTTAGTTGAGAGATGAGCGGTTTGACATTTACACCCACCTTGCTAAACCACATGCTGGTCTGTCGGTCTTGCTTTTCATTCTTTCCTTCCAAATCCACCAGCAGTTTGTTCCCTTGCTCCTCTTCATCCTCATCCTCCTCCACTGTAGCGAAGGAAACCCTGGAGAAAACAGAACACAGAAATAAAGTGCAGAAATAGTTCAGCTATCTGGCCTTCTAGAAAATTTATACCAAAAAGAACTTTATTAAATAAAAGGTAGCAGTCTGTGCTACACACTTTTTCTTGGGAAGCTTCTTCAGCTGCTTCTCTTTCTCCTCAATCTCAGCGAGGTCATCGTCATCCAGGTCTGATGCCAGAGAGACGAGGTCGCTCTCTGATTCGGAAATGTACACGTCCTCCTCTCCCCCCTCATCCACCAAGGCGTCTGCTCCAGTCATATCACCCAATGTAAGCTTATTCAGGTCCTGGAGGAAAAGCACAGAGACAAAGAGAGATTTAAATCCGCTGCAGTGTTGTATGACATTTAATTAACAATCTGGCAACCTTAAATTTCAAGAAAAGAAAACTTCGATTTTATCACCCAACAGGTTTTGTATGATCAAATACATTTGAGTTAAAACAAAACAAAGCACTCTCAAAAGTTAGTAAATTAGGAATGTATTCGCTCTCCTCTAAGCACGTTCCTAATGTTCTCCAATCAGGTGTGATTGATGCTACCTTGGCTTTACTGATGGTGCTAAGGGAGAACATGCTCGAGTCTCCGGCGTCAGCGATGGAAACTCCAGGCAGGTCCATCTTCATCTCCACTCGCTCTCTCTGCTTCCGTCGCTCTTTCAGGAGCTTCTTCTTTTTCCTGTAAGCACCAAAAAAAAAAAAAAACCCGGACAAAAGCCAAATTTAGCATCTAGCTTTGCAGCATTAAGATCCAATTTTTTTTTAGTTAATGCTTGGAAGACATTTAGTGGTCACCCATCTGTAGAACTTGGCTGAAGTGTTTCTTTAAAAACATGTACTTCTTTAACCAAAATGGAACCTTCCAATGTGTTCCAATAAGAATAAAGGGCAGAAGGAGTCAGACTTTTCTCAGGTTTCTATTGAATTATATCAATACTGTGCACTGATTATAGTGATTATATCTCATCTTAACCAGAGAACAGACTGTAGAATAGCTGACTTTACTTCCTGGTTGACTCAGTTCTCTCTGAAATGAACTACAGTGGCATTTTTTCATATTTTGGTTCATGAATATTTGATTTCTAAACCTCGTCTGGTTAAAAATGTCAAAACAATTAAAACCAGTCAACAATTTACTTTCAAAATAATAATTTCCTGTTTCAGTGCATGCTGCAGGGAAACCAAAAAACACTTCTCATTTACATTTCAGAAACAAATGCATAAAATGTGGTGATGCTAGGGCATACAAATTTTTACACTTGACTATATAGTGTAACATCACACCAAAACTCAGCGTGTTGATAACGTACCGTTTCAGCTCCGCAATCTCCTCTGCCTTCACCTCAGCCAGCTGCTTCTCCATCTCCTCGTCCTCGTCCTCATCTTCAGCCTCATCATCTTCTTTCTTATCCACCACCTCCTTCTTCTTGCTGGGTTTCTCTGCATCGATTTCATCATCACTAGAGCTCAGACTGAACCGAAGAGACAGATTAGTGACTGCATGACAGAAAAGCTGAGCATATTCCTGTCACAATGCAAACACCTAGTACCTGATCTCTTGGTCCAAGTGCTTTGCTTCTTCTTTCAGCTTTCTGGCTAAATACTTCCTCAGCTTGGATCTCCATGACAGCAAGAGACTGAAACACAGAAATAAACTCTTTAGCCACTATTAAATAAAACATATGAATCATATACACTAAATGAATCAAAATCAAACACGTTACTCAAAATCGTAGTGTAAACAGTGTAATGTGTGACCTACCGCAGTTCTTTTCTTCCAAGAACCTTGATATCTTTACAGCATTCTTTAATTTCAGAAGATGTGGCTGTGTGTAACTCCATCACTGGATCATCAAAAGTGATCTGAGCGACAACAGGAATTAAAAAATGGGATTAGATTAGTACTTTGTTATTATAGCACTGTATAGATGTCATTCGATGGGATCATTATTCAGTTTTTATTTGCACATGTAAGTAAGGAATAAAACACTTGAGGGATGTGAAAATAATAAAAAACGAGAGGTGTGATGACACGGGGGTTTACTGTTACCATCCTGCTGTTGATTATTTTCCATCAACACAATCCCTGAATTGTTCTATGTAGAGATCGACCGATGATCAGTTTTACCGTTATTTCACCCGATATTTAAGCATTTGTCCATAATCGGTTTTGTAATTTAGGAATAACTGAAATATAAAAGAGAAAGATGGCGCCATCTTGTGGGCGTTTTGAGAATTGCGCACAGGAGCGGTATTGCAGCGCTAAATCTAAGGAAGACCAGTGAACAACGGTGTGCACAGGTAAAGTATACTTGCTTTGCTTTAATTAATAAACGTACACATAACAGCCATTAATGTACAAATTAGATGTGCTACATAAATGCTTGATATGTTGTTTAAGCAGCTTGGCGCTAAGAAAGAGAGAAAGTCACAGTTTACCTCATCGAAGCTTTTACTTTAAAAAAATTTAAAAAGTCAGTCACTATTTTTTGCACTCTTTCAGAATCATCTATTTATTGGTGTATGCGTAAGAGTTTTGTTTTGTATGCAAGGAGGAAGTGAAATTGTGCTAAATACAACAGTTTGTTCAGTTCAGTGGTGGTGGTATCATTGTGTCAAAAACAGAAGTAAAACAATAAATAAATAAATAAATAAATAAATAAATATCAGTTCCGCATATCGGTTATCGGGCACATAAACATGCAAAAAATTGGTATCGGTTATTTTTTTTTAAAAAATCTATATCGGTCGATCTCTACTTTCATTCCTCTAATGTCAACACTTTGCCCAGTGTTAGTTCCTGTAATCACTTATGTTATAGCAACTACACTATATGGCCAAAAGTGTGGGGACACCCCACCATCACACCCATATGTGCCTATTAAACATCCCACTCCAAAGTCAGTCCCCACTTTGCTGCTATAGAGTCTCCACTCTTCTGGGAAGGCTTTCCACTAGATTTTGGAGCGTGAATTTGCTCATTCAACTAGAAGAGCATGAGTAAGGTCAGGCACTGATGTCAAGTGAGGAGACCTGGGGTGCAGTTCATCCCAAAAGGTGTTCAGAAAGATTGAGTTCAGGGGGCTGTGCAGGCCATTCAAGTTCTTCCACTCCAACGTTGGCAAACCATGTCTTCATGGACCTTTGTTTGTGGCAACAGTTTGGGGAAGACCCACATATGGGTATTATGGTCGGTGTTCACATACCTTTGGCCACATATAGTGTAATAACACTTTTTTCCCTCTTTCTTTTTCTCAAAGTTAATAGGAAATAATGTAGCAGGTCTTACTACAAAGAAACCACAAAACCCCAACTTTAAGCATTAAAAATCTCTTTACAGAAAATTAACATATCAACGATTATGCATTTCACTTAATTGTGTTTGCTCATCGCAACACATTTTAAAAACTTGATTATTATTATTATCCTCAGATTACACAGAGCATCCACCACACAAGTAACTGTGAATAAGTTGCTACTATAGGAATGACAACACATTAGAGTTGATCTGATTTCTATCACACACTGCTGTTACAGAAAATGAATCCGCATCGTCTGACTAAACAGATTTAAGAATTGAATGATGCTGACGTATAAAATGCAATAATACATGATGCACTTTACAGATAAATAGATATCAAGTTTGTCCCAACTTGTGTTTTTACACAAGTAAGTTGTGATACTCTACCAGTTACAGGACCCAGTATCTACCAGTTACTATACTGGCTTCATTAAAAGGATGGATATAAAAAGAGATATTTTCCAGGCTTGACAGAGGAATTAAAAACTGCTCTGGACTACAAAAGCAATAGTCTCAGCCTCAGATGATCCTCTTCTAACAATTATTATAAAACACAGGAATGATTAATATGAAGAAATTCTTACCTCGCTAGCTTTGCTCAGGAAGTCCACTGGGTTCTCAGCTCGTAAAAATGCAGTAACTGAGAATGTGTGATACTGGATCAGGTCCCCATCAGCGTAGCCTTCTGCCTATTAAACACACATACACATGCACACAATTCAAAAAACAAAAACAACAAGCCATGGGATCCTGGACTCCAGCATACACTCAGTTTTAATCACTTACTTTAGGCTTCTTCGACGTGGTTAACTCCTTTACTGTCTTTACTTGGACCTCCACCTCTTTGAAGGCATGCTTAGGGTCGAAAAATTTGTTATCGATTTTGTCAGGGGCCAGAAAACCTGGTAAGCAAGAAAAGAGAGTTCAAAAATAAGTGTATGGGAGATTTGGTCATTCAAATGCATTTCTCTTCTTCAGGAATGCAGGAATTTTAGATGCATTTCCACCGAGTCAACGAGGAATGATTTTTAGCTCATGCGCTGCAGTAACTACAGGGGTGAAGCTTCTTGATCTGAATCTCAAAAATGTCAAAAACATTACAATTGCATTGTGTACATGTCTCGGGGCAACATCACATCTGCATAACACAGTTAAATAAATAAATAAATAAATAAAAAGACACAAACAACACACTATTTCAGTATAAATCTCCTCCATGATTATTGTGTTGCTGGGTCAGGAACTGTAGACTTCTCATTCAGAATAGTTCTGGAATTCAGACGGTTTCAGAACCATCAGAATTACAGGAAATGTGTAATTCCTATTCACAATAGTTTGAGAATTGAGAACGTTAGGGAACATTTTAAATTTCAGGAAATGTGCAGTTCTAATTCAAAATATTTCTGGAATTCAGAAGATTTCTGAAACATGGTGAATTCCAGGAACTGCACAGTACTCATTCAGACTAGTTTAGTAATGGAGTTCTCTGTGAAAACAACCTTAAAGATGATGTGAAATGGAAAATCAAACATGTTTTCCTTTTTGCAACCTGAAGTGATGTCTGAGTAAAGAGGCATATTTGCTTGTCAGGACTTGCTTATTACAACTGGTATCTCAATACATCTTTGCTGACTGGTTACTTTTTTTTTTAATCCCACCCACAACTATCACAATGACATTACTCAAAAGTCAGACTCCGTTAATAAGCTAACAGACCCAAAGCTGTTACCTTGGCAGACGACAAAGATTTCAGCGGACTCGTTACGGGATGCCTGTGGTTTGGTGGCCTGCACTTTCTTAAAGAACTGCTGGAAGATCCACATGAGCGGCTGGTAGTCTTTGGAGCGAAAAACTTTGGTGATGAAAGTTCCTCCTTTGTTGAGAAACTCACAGGCGAGCCTCAGAGCCATCAGGGTCAAGTGAGCTGAGGACGAGAAACACAAACTCATGTGTCTCGTTACAGTTTCATTACTACACATTACCTTTGTTTCATTACAGTGCTGTTAGTGTTCAGCTAACAATTATTTAAACCAATACAATAATTTAATGAAACGCAAACAGACTAGAATTATCCATTCATCCATTTTCTGTATCGCGTATCCTTACTGGGTCACGGGGAACCTGGAGGAACCTATCCCGGGGGACTTGGGGCAAAAAACAGGGGACACCCTGGACAGGGTGCCAATCCCTCACAGGGTACAATCTCACACACTATGGACATTTTAGAGATGCCAATCAGCTTACAACGCATGTCTTTGGACTGGGGGAGGAAACCAGAATACCTGGAGGAAACCCCCAAAGCACGAGGAGAACATGCAAACTCCGCACACACAAGGTAGAGGTGGGATTCGAACCCCCAACCCCGGAGGTGCAAGGCAAACGTGCTGACCAACTGATGTTCAGAGTAAAAAGAAGTGTTTTTAAACGGATATTAAATTAAAATACACAGCCATTCAAATTCTAGTTTATTGAGTGAAGGAAGGAAGGAAAGAAATATGGAAGAAGGAAGGAGGGAAGAGAATGAGAGGAAGATTAAATAAAAGAAAAATAAAGAGAGTGGAGAAAAAGAAGGGGGATAGTGTGAGATATAATGCAAGCAGGTAAGGAAGTAAGTAAGGAAAATGCAATCATAAGGGAGGGAGGAGCAAAAGCGCCTTTTCCCCATCTTTTGTTTTGTTGGATTTGGAAATTTGATGTATCTGATGTAAACTTTAACAGACAGCTTAGCTGTAAGACTCCTAGATGGATGAACAGCTATTTTATCATCATTTTACTCTTTGGCTAATTAAAGCTGAATAATAATGAATTCAGCTGAGGTTATAATACTGAACCCTGTGCGTTGCTGTCCCTCACTGATGTCTATGGGTTTTTTTTATATTTATTTTGGTACAAACCCTGTGAGAAAGCGTCATGCTGCCAGTTAGCTCCGACGTTTGGGGCACCGTCATTCAGCACCACGTCCACTTTCCACATCTGCAGCTCTTTCTTGAGAGCCTGGAACAGAGAGACGGGTCAATGACCAACACGCCGTTAATGTAAAAAGTCTAGAAGCCCACTGTGTGTATCGAACACCACAGAGACCTGTCTGCACTTGTCCGTGGTGATGTCCTCCTGCAGGGTGACTACGTTGGGGATGGGTCTGATGGGCACCAGGTCCACTCCTGATCATGAGGAGAGGGTGAAGAGTAAGAAAGTATGGTACAAAGAAACAACACTGAAACATCATAATGACTCGAACATGAAACCTGGACTCACCGATGATCAGACTGGACACGGGCATGAACTTGGATGCTACTTGTAACCTGTATGGGGTGAAAAGGTTATGTAAATGTGGGATGGCACTAAGAAGCGATTACTGTACTTTCACAATAGGAAGTGACAAAGTGACATACAAACACTCAATTTTTTACATACGTGTGCAACACAGAGCTTGGATTTCAGTCACAGCAGATAGTAACAAAGTGACACCATGACAACATCTGAATTGAGGTTTTTTTTTCTTCAATTCTATACAAATTAAATACAATGTGATGAACTGACAAATGAACGGATTCCTCAGAGCAATCCTATGGTGCGGATGGTCTGTCTTTTCTCCAGTTCCCCACTCGCAACTTACATTCCTACCAGCAATAACAGTGATTTAATCTTATTCTGTCATATATAAATGTATATATAGGGATTATGAAGAAAAATAAAGCTTGGTTTGAAGTAGCAGTGATCATTGGTGTCTCTGGTGAGTGTACATAGCTAGTACTGTTAGATTTCTTTGCTGCTAATCTTGCAACAAAAAATCAGTACAAAAAAAACACACCATATTAATCAAACTACAAATCTTCACACTAATTAGTGCATTATTTCATTGTTTAATACTTAGATTTAGAACCGGTATATATCTCATATATATCGCTTCTCATCAGAACTAAAAAAAATTAAAAATGCTGGACGGGTCATGCCTACAAGAGACAAAACACCTTTTTGTCTTTTTGCTTGCTAGTGTGAATGTAGAGTTAAACTGCACAAATGCTCACGTGTCAGGACAGATGCTGCAGAAACTTACCATCCTCCTGGAGCAGCACACAGGTCCAGCAGAGCCCGGGCCTTCTGCAAAAACTGGAACTTACGATTCAGCTGGATTAGCTTAAACGACGAACGGGATCTGTAGCCTGAAAACAACAACAACAACAACGAGGTTCACTTCACACCAAAGCTGCTTTTAATATTTATTTCATCTGTAACCATTTCCTTTGAGTCTACTTGCTGACTCTTCACTACAGCTGCTTCAATTTGATAGAAATTATGGAATTTTGGGAAACAAACAAGTAAACATTTGGCATGTGGCACTGTGACCAGAGACGACTTCTTTCAATAACAAAGAAGCTATAATCTAAAATGTTCTATTCTGATCAAACTTTACTCTTTTGTATTTTATTCTATACTGTCACATTGAGATATGCAAATGAGCTGGCATTGTGGTAGTTCAATTGTTAAGAGGTCGGACTTCTGACCGGACGGTCGGGAGTTTAAATCCAAGCACCACCAAGCTGCCACTGCTGGGCCTTGACCCTAAACTGCTCAAATGTATAAATGATATCAATATAACTCGCACTGAATAAGGGCATCTGCCAAATGCCATAAATGTAATGGTGTAACTTGGTGGTTAAGGCTTTGAGCTACTGATCGGAAGGACGAAACGCTGTCAGCCAATGAGTAAAATGTAAATGGTGTTCTATAAGCATGGACTGAAGCCATGATTTTGAGTGATACAGTGTGAAGCTCTTGTGTTTGAGAGGCAGTGGAGATTAGATTATAATCTAGATTAGATTAGAAGGGTGTTAAATCATATTCCAGTATTCCCAACCTCGAGCAAAAACCTTAACCCTCAACTGCCCAGTTCAACTGTAAATCGCTTTTAGATAAACATGTCAAACAAATAAATATAAATGACACTATAGATCATGACGATTCTATGAATATGCAAATTAGCTCATGACTCCATCTGGCGACTTCTAGTGAGTTTTTGAGCATGGATTAGCTACTTTCCCCTGAAAAGGCTTGGTAACATTGATTAAATGTCACACAGTTACATTACACAAAAGCTTCTTACTAGTGACACACACACACGCTATAATTTTCTTCTTTCTACCCCACAACACGTTTGTCGCTAATTAAACATTTAAAAAGTGTCAGCAGTCTTTACTGTACATATAGTTATACATGATGAACACACATGATGTAAGACTGCCTATTTTACCTTCTATGAACTGCACTTATACAATATAGTGGAAGCCATTTTAAAATGAATCCACGCATCATATGGGCTGTTAGCTACCGCTATGAACTAGCTAACTTGCATGCAGCAAAACAAACAAAGAGATAAAAAATAAACTGACTCACCTGTTTCCTTTGCCAAATGATAAAATTTATCTTTACGAGTCTTTCCGACTTTCAACTTTTTCCCCATTTTGGATAGATTATGTGTTAGCTAAGAGATAAATGCGCAGCACTTCTAAACAGGTCCGACTTCCCACACGTGCACTATTGCGGCGCAGACATATGACATCACCACTCGGCGTATACAATGTCAGCCAATATGAAATCATTCATCGATACTATCCATGTAAAGGTTGTTTTTTTC
Organism: Ictalurus furcatus; assembly: GCF_023375685.1. Lineage (NCBI taxonomy): Eukaryota > Metazoa > Chordata > Actinopteri > Siluriformes > Ictaluridae > Ictalurus > Ictalurus furcatus. Next base: position 17,030,743 of record NC_071264.1, read on the forward strand.
CAGAAAATTTTAAAGGATTTTGATGTCAGTTGCTCCTTTTGTTGTTTAATTTGGTGCCAAAATATATTTCTCATTTGGCTTGTTTTTGCCTCTTTTCTCGTCATGTTTTATTGTACAGAACATTGAAACGACCTTTTCTTTTTATTTTGAAATGTATTGTTTGACAAGTGCCTTTAAATGTTAGGTCTAAAGAGCTGTTAAAATTTGAAGCTATTATAAATGTCACATCATTATTTTCCCCTTCTTTTATAAATATAGATTAGATTGCATTTCTGCTATGCCTTTTTCCTTTTTGATAGCCATAACTTGTTATCTGTTTGTGAATTGACTTATGTTGCATTTAAATTCAAAAGTATGCAATTTTAGCAATGTATGCAAAGCATGGATTATAAATGATATCTTATCACCATATCATACTGCTATATTATAGACGAGTTTTTTTTTCTTTAATTCGTTTTCTTATTTTTTTAGTTATTGCTTATGCTGAATGTATGGATCCTGTACTTTTTTGCAATTATTTTTAAATACAGTGTAACAACATAAGAGTAATGAACAGAGTTTAAATACTGTAGTATTTTCTTCTTATTATATGTGCTTTAATGAAAGTTTATAAGCGATCAATATCACAATTAGAAGAGGAAAAAAAAAAACCAAGCACACTAATTCCACAATAAAAAGTGTCAGATATTGTAGAAAGAATCTTATAGCTATTTTTACTTTTCAAAAAGCAAAAAAAAAGTACAAAAATTCCAAGTTACAAAATACTGTAAAACTGTAAATGTAAATTTTTCCAAACTAAGTTTTACATGAATATTCCGCTATTGGCAAAAACAATGTAGAACGCGTATAAACCTTTCTTAAGAAATGTCATTTTCAATATTAAAAAAAATGCAAAAATACAAACAAAAAAAAGCCACAATGTTAAATAAAATAAATACATTGACAACATTCTTACAAATACATAAAACGTGTAAAATAAACGAAATAAAAAAAAATACAAAATGTCGTCATCACAGATGGCCGGAAGTGGGGAGGCTGTTCGTAGAACACTCGAGAGTAACATGGCTGCGTACGTGAGGATGTGGAGTAGATACAGGCAGGCGTATAAAAACGGGACCGTCTTCTGTAGCAAGTACACTAAAAAGTTTGGTGCTGAGATTAATGGATTTGATCAGGGAGAGTCTCTCTGCCGGAGCGGATTCACTGCAAACCAATCACATTCTTATATTTCGTGTAAAAAGTCACCGTTATGTAGTGGCACCTTCGGCACTATTACATCAGTGACAGGATCTGCGCGCGTGACAGATCTGAGAAAATGGGCCAGAATCGCCGGTGTTTTTCCACCTGGCAGGGGAAGTGTAGGACCTGGCTTGTTTATGAACCACGACCAGAGGAGATACCTGTTCGGCAACAGGGGCAGCGGCCTCCCGGGAGAGGATGGAGCTGAAAGCAGTAGTCCTAATGACGATGACCCTGGTGGAGATGGAGCTGAGTCCGGGTCTGCTCCCCCGCACATCACCGCTCTCACTCCAATGATGGTGCCGGAAGTGTTTCCCAACGTGCCGCTCATCGCCGTGACCAGAAACCCGGTTTTCCCACGCTTCATCAAGATCATCGAGGTAGTAATGTTGTTTTGTAAGTCATTATATTACAGCGCCGTTGAATTCTCGAATCTGATTGGTCAGAAGGTGTTGACAGTAGTTCCGGCTGCAAGGTGTATATTTATGCGCTCTTTCCAATAAGTTCATTCAAACAGTTCATTCGCGCCACATAATCTGTGTCTAATAAGAAGCAAAGATGCACTGATATTTAACAGAAAAACGAGTTGAGAGAGAGAGAGAGAGAGAGAGAAAATGGAGAATGAGCGACTGATCTCATTTATAACTATAAATGGATTAAAAAGCTTTACATGTTCATTCATAAATGAAAAATTGTTATTGTTTGGAAATTGCTGTGGTATAAAAGGAATAAAACACTTTGAGACATGCTATTAAAGGAGAATAATTCACTACATGGTGGTAACATTAACTCTGCTTCACCACACCACCCAGTTGTGGAATATTCTCCTTTATTTTCCTATAACAGCACACCTCCAAGTGTTTTATTCCTTACATTGTTAATTAAAGAAATATGATCTTTTACAGAATATTTGTTTATGAGCGTATCACAGTCAATATGTAACATGTTCTGTTTTTCTACTTAAGCAATACTGTAGATTCATAGGTAAGATTAATAAATATATATCAATACAAATTAAAGAATGAATGTATTTACATTAGTTGTTACTGGAGATTTTATCATCCCTGTAGCCCTTTCTAAATGTCTGCCCCCCTCCCTCCTTTCTATGACCTTCACATACTATTGACCAGTAATGTAAACATTTCTCTAAAATAGAATTTAAATGGTTTATAAAACCATTTAAATTATACATACTGATGTTGAAGTTGCATACATGTTACAATTTTCTGTTTTATTTGCCTTTCGTCTTTATTATGCTCCCTCCTCCCAACACTTAGTGGTATTGTCCATTTCCATGAGTTAAGTAACAGTGTTTTTATGCACCAATTAGAAAGCAACTATCAGTGAAACATTATAAACTAAACTATAAGTAAAACATTACACAACTAAGATTTAAAAATTGTAAAAGTATTTGAACCCCATTTAAACATCTGAAAACAGTCTAAAATGAGACTAAAGACAGCTGTAATTTCATCTGTCTCCAGGTGAAGAATAAGCAGCTGATGGATCTGCTGAGGAGAAAAGTGCGACTTGCTCAGCCCTACGCTGGCGTCTTCCTCAAGAAGGATGATAAGTAAGGATTAAATCAAGGTTTTAGATAAAGTCGCTGTTCTCGTGTGTGTGTGTGTGTGTGTGTGTGTTTGAGCACTCTTGCTTTCTGTATTTTTTCAGTGACGAGTCGGATGTTGTGGAAAGTTTGGATGCTGTTTACAACACGGGGACTTTTGTTCAGATCCATGAGATGCAAGATCTCGGAGACAAACTGCGCATGATCGTGATGGGACACCGAAGGTAACACAAGGTTTTTCTCATTTCATTTCAAATTCAGTGGTTTAGTTTATAGCACAGCACTGCTGAATTCTCGATTCTGATTAATTTTCTATAACAGCATCTCTGACAGTAGTGCAGATGCAAATGACGGGTCTATATTAGGGTTGGGTGCATGAAGCTTTGCAAAGGTTTGAGGCTTTTTCCCTGGTTGTGCTGGGAAATGCTCTGAATGCTCGGCGTATCAAAAACAGCGACATCTTGTGGTTTGTAACAACTACAACAATGATAAACTCAAGACTGTTTGATGTAGGCTTTCAGTCCAATGTGCACAAATAGAAGCATCTTCTGATAAGGTCTTTTACTTACTTACTAGTGTGGCAATAAATAGTAAATGAGTCAATATCATTGCCAATGTGATAAAATAATGTTTAACTAGTGGTACAGCTCAGCAAAATTTCAAAGTCCCGGCACTCGAACTTTCCAAGTTGCTGGTCTACATCCCCTGAAGTAAGGTGAGGTTTGAACCTTCGGACACACAAAACGAAATGGGTATTTGATTGGACGGGAAGCGTCATGATTACCTGATTCTCTGAAAATGATACAAGCCTCAGTGGAATTTCATCTGCGTACTCGAATCACGCCTCAGACTCTCGGTATCAAATCTAACACTAGTATGTATTAATGTGTTCATTCTAATACGCTATTGTTTCTATAGTAACAGCTCATTTACAGAGACATGTACATGACACTGAACATAATCAAAATCTCATAATAAACAAATTAAACAATTTTGTATTATTTAATGAAGCATAGTGTATGACCGGTGATATGGTGAAGATTTCTGTAAAGAGATCTTAAACTCCTGTTCTGTAAAGAACGTGTTCAGAATGGAGAATGCTGGACATTATCTGGAGCAGTCTGTAATTTACCATCTCTTTCTTTTGTATTTGAACAATCAGGATTCGGATCAATAACCAGCTGGAAGTTGAGGCCGAGGAAGCGTTCTCCGCACTGGAGTCAGATGCAGAGCAGTCCAAAGCTCAGCGGAGAAAAAATAAACGTGTTCGGAAGGACCCTGCGTCTCTGGCTGAGGAGATGGTGGAGAGAGTGAAGGAAACAGAGTTTGTGGTGGAGGCTGTTGCTTTACCGAAGAGCAATGAGGTACTCATGGTGGAGGTCGACAACGTCATACACGAGGAGTTCCAGGTCACAGAGGAGGTTAAGGTACTGACTCTTTCCTTGCTCTGCTGTAGTTACTCTTGTCTTCCTTGTGTTTAAGATTAACCTAGAACTATTTAAACATAGACATATAAATACAAACCCTACATTCCTGCTAATATACACAGCATTTCAGATATTCATAAATACTTATTATATTGCTAGCTTTTTCACTGCAGCTACCTCAGCACGATGTTGCACAGCATTGTATTGCACATATACAGTAACTGCATATATCTGCACTTTATTCTACATGTAGTTCATATCTTTTCTGACATCTATCGTTTATATCTTTTATATTACATTTTTATACTTGGTCTTAAAAATCATTTGCTGCACATGGTATGAGTTTGAATTTAATCAGCTGTTTGGGTTTAGGCTCTGACAGCTGAGATTGTTAAGACCATCCGTGACATCATTGCCCTGAACCCTCTTTACAGGTAATTTTCCTAATTTTCCTTTTTATAGAAAATAAGCCTATTCTTGTTGGAGTGTTTAACATTAAAGCTGTTTTGTACTGTATCTATAGTGTATGTGTGAAAAACAGGATAACAGGAGCTACCTTGTCTCGCAGATGTTTCACAGCATTAAATGTAGCTATAAATGGATAAAAATCATGACATGTTTTTCATTAATAAAATAAAAAAATAGAAATTGGAAAATTACAGTGGTATTAGAGGCATAGTTCATTTACCTAAAACAGCATAACCTGAATCATAATGGGTTAAGAATTATGATATATAATAATAATAACGAGTTAATATTTACCTAATTTTTTTGTTTGACCCCATTAAATAGTTTGTATCATATTGTGGTGGCATATTTAACATTATTATTTTTAGTTAAATTGTTGTTCATATTCAGCTTTCAAAGAAATGCTTAGTTAATGTGATCTGTCTTATTTTGATTAAATATATATATTTATATAGTTTGATATAGAGTATTGGATTATTATGTTGTAATTTTAAATATGTAATAATAAATCATTTTTAATGAAATCAGCTGAAGAATAGTGATAATTAACCATGATTTTATTGTGTGATATTGAACATAAACAGTCGTGATCAATTTATTGATTGTCATGCATGAAATATCTTTATACATAAAAAATAAATGGACATTTAGTTGTTCAGCACATCACTTATTTTGTATCTTTTTCTTTCAATCCATGACTGAATGATTTTACTGAGTGTGTGTTGTGTTTTGTTGTGTAGAGAATCAGTTCTGCAGATGATGCAGGCAGGACAGAGAGTAGTCGACAACCCCATTTACCTGAGTGACATGGGCGCTGCTCTGACCGGCGCAGAGTCACACGAGCTACAGGACATTCTGGAGGAAACCAGTGTGGGTCTCCAATCGAAAAAAAATCTATCAATACATATAATATTTTTTGTTAGCTTTCTGATGATGTTTGACATGCATTTTGATTTTGCAGATCCCCAAACGGTTGTACAAGGCTCTGTCTCTGCTGAAGAAGGAGTACGAGTTGAGTAAACTGCAGCAGCGCCTCGGCAGGGAGGTGAGTACCGTCTGATAACACCATGTATTCAAACGTATACATGTACAACTCCCATCAAAATGTATTCAATGTTGTGGGCGGTCTTTTCCGCCACAGTTAAGATTAAAATGTTAATTCAAAACTTTTACTTTTCCCTTTCTATACATGTGTGCAAAAATCCAGCTGAAATAAAAATGTTAATCAAACTCCTTTTTTTTTTGCTCTACAGGACAAGAGTTTATCTTTATTTTTGAACATTCTTAATCGTCTTCATAGCCCTCCTTTTTTGGTAGATTGTTAATTGTTTAATTCACATGTATAATAATTAAGTGAATTGGAAATAAAAACTGCTTGAAAATGAGTGCCTCTAAAGTAGACTCTCTATTGACAATTCAAAGGCACAATGAAAGCACTTCAAGGAAATACATAGCACGATCATAAATAGTCCTAAAATTTCATACACACATAAAGCATCTCCTTAATCAATCTTTTATTAAAGTTGCATGTAAATGATTTCATTTGTCAAACCAAACAAAAATTTCCCACTAGATTTACAAAAGTGATTTTCTTTGTACTCACATGTGTATGTCCATAAATGCCAAGAAGTCTTGTCATAAATTACCAAGCGAATTCACAGGACAGCTGATTTACATTTAGCGACACCATAAAAATACTTAGGAAAGGCAAAGCTTGGGACTCAGAGCTGAAAACAACAAAATGGCGACTAAACGGTAAAATAGTGCCTCTTAAATATGTTTGCGCTAAATCTTCCAGTAATGCAGTTCAGCTATTGCAGAGCATCGGCTACCATAGACATGTACTAAATCTTCCCTTTTTTTTATTTTTTTATTTTTAAATAGGGTGCCATTAATTTTGCCCTAACTGAATGGCTTGTTTTAATTGTCTAAATATATGCATTTGTGTTGCTTTCTTTCAAGTCATTAATATGAAACAGCTGAATTTCAAAATATTCCTTTAATTTGTGGGTGCAAATTAAATAAATAAGCGTAATATGTAAATAAAATTGCAGTAATTACAGGATTTGAAGGCGATTAATCTGGGTTTACATTAGTGAGTCTATTTACACATAGGTTTATACGAACTCAGGAGCTCTTTCAGTATCCGATTGTTTGATGAATGAAATTTTCATTTTCATATAAATGGTCCTGGAAATAATTCATTAATAAATTCATTTGTATCCATCATATTATTCTCCACGTCACAGTGGTCAGTGTAACTGTGGAATCGTTTAACCGTGCATGTTCCTGCTGTAGGTGGAGGAGAAAATCAAACAGACGCACAGGAAGTACCTCCTGCAGGAACAGCTGAAGATCATCAAGAAAGAGCTGGGCCTGGAGAAGGAGGATAAGGATGCTATCGAGGAGAAGTTCAGAGAGAGACTGAAGGAGCGCATTGTACCCCAACACATCATGGAGGTCATTAATGAGGAGCTGAACAAGCTCAGTCTTCTGGATAATCACTCCTCGGAGTTCAAGTGAGTTCTGTGAGATACGTCACTGCATCATACTGTGTCACTGCATCATACTGTGTCACTGCATCATACTGTAGCATGATAATTATTACAGATAATAATTAAAATGATGTAATGGCGCTGGCAGCATGAGAGAGCATGTCTAATATATTACATAACAATTTAGGAATTATTATTTGGGGTGTAATGAAGTATGGTACTTCTGTGACATGAAAATCTTTTAGAAGAGGTTTAAAAAAAGATTCTACATTGTTTAAAAAGTAATACAGTCTAAGAACAGTCTGCTTCAAAGAAAGTTCTAGCAGGTTCACCAACTGAATGTTAAACACTCGCACTACAGTCAGAGAATGACATGGCATTTAATGTCATCTTGGTTAAAAATGTAAAATTTTAAGCAGATAATAAAAGCATGATATTAGGCTGGACATAATAACATGTATAACAAAAAAAAATTGTTCCATCTTTTTTATTTTATCTACATGATCAAGCTGTTGAATTCTCTATTATGATTGGACAAATGGTATTGATTTATTTTCTATTACAGAAACTTTGACCGTAATTCCAGCTGCAAAACCCAGGTTTATATTAATGCACTCCTACTAGTATGTTATCATTTCTATAGTAACAGCTCATTCACAAAAAAAATTACACTTGTTGATATGGTGAAGATTTCAGGAGACGTTTGTTTAATGTTTACGCAAGGAGTGTTCAGTGTCAGCACTTAGTAACAATCAGTATGTTTTCTTTCTTTTCTATAAGTGATAACAGGAAGTAACTTGTTTTGTTGATGTTCCGCAACATTAACTGTAACTATAAATGGATAAAAATGTATGATATTTCATTATTTAATTAATCAAAATTGGAATCTGCAAGTTGCTATGGTATAGGAAGATTAAAACACCCAGTTATTGATTATTTTCTAGTAGCGGCACACACTAAAGTGATTTATTCTGTGCTTATATCATATACTTATTAGTCAATGTGTGACTATAAAGGTTGCACAGATTCCATTTTTAAATGATTTGGTACTCCCCGAATAATTAGAAAAGCTGTCTAAAAGGTTTGTAATGAAGAAAATCAGTGTTATTTAACATCACATAGGTTCATGGCATGTTTAAAAAAATTGTCAGAGGGCTGATTTAATTCCAGTCTAACGTTTCAGAGGTGTATGGTTCAGTTACTGATAGTCAATGTGAGATCAGGTTACTACAATAATATAGCAGTATAATAAGACTATAATCTGTACTTACGGCGTTTTTAGGTGCCATCAATAATGTTCCTTGCTCATTTGTGTCTTTTTCTCCTAGTGTTACAAGAAACTACTTGGACTGGTTGACCTCGATGCCATGGGGCACCAACAGCGTGGAGAACCTGGAGCTGTCTCAAGCCAACGTGGTGCTGGAAGAAGATCATTATGGCATGGAGGATGTGAAAAAGCGCATTCTCGTAAGCTGACCCTCAGTTTAGAAACATAAGACTGATTCATGAGGATTGGTTCATGAGGAATTTATGCTAATTCAGGTTTCTTTTATGTCATGCAGGAGTTTATTGCAGTTAGCCAGCTGAGAGGCAGCACACAGGGGAAGATCCTGTGTTTTTACGGACCACCCGGTGTGGGAAAGACCAGCATCGCCCGCTCCATCGCTAGAGCCCTAAACCGAGAGTACTTCCGCTTCAGTGTGGGCGGCATGACCGACGTAGCCGAAATCAAAGGCCACAGGTGGGTAATGTGGAGTTAAGCAATGAGCAGGATTTCTGTGATTTTTATTTTAATACATGTTTTGTACGTTGTAGGAGGACGTATGTTGGAGCGATGCCGGGAAAAATCATCCAGTGTCTGAAGAAGACGAAAACAGAAAACCCGCTAGTTCTCATTGACGAGGTTTGCACGTGAACAGCTGATTTTATAATGAATATCTCATTTGGTTAGGAAACTTCTAGCATTTTCTTCATGTGCATTTTAACCAGGTGGATAAAATAGGTAGAGGCTACCAGGGGGATCCATCTTCTGCCCTGCTGGAGCTTTTAGACCCTGAGCAGAACGCAAACTTCCTGGATCACTACCTGGATGTTCCTGTGGATCTGTCTAAGGTTGACTGTGTGGCTGGGTTCATTCATTCAGTCTTTTCTTTTATATCTATTAAAATGTGATCTTTGTAATGTAATCACACTTTTGTCATTCTTTGGTTTCTGAACAGGTTCTTTTTATTTGTACCGCCAATGTGATCGACACCATTCCCGAACCTCTGAGAGACCGAATGGAAATGATCAATGTGTCTGGCTATGTGGCGCAGGAGAAACTAGCCATTGCAGAGGTAACATTCAGCAACATACTGTATACACACTTTTACTGTTTACCATAATAACACTTTTCAATGACCGTATTTTCTGTAATATACACCACAGCAGAGTACAATGCACCCATCTAAAAACTGTCCAAGTTAAGTCTTACGTAAGAATAAATAAATAAATGTATACACTTTAATGCAAAAGTTTGCATCCCTTTAGAACAAATTAAAGATTTTCATTTTCAGTAAGACATTTAGTGTGTTGGGGTTTTTTGTGTCTCCAGCAACATCTTGTACACACCACTCTTACTGTTTACTAAATTACTGTATTTTTTTAGACTGTAAGTCACAGCAGAGTAAGATGTACGTTAAAATACTATATTTACTTTTTATGCCTCCGCCACTGAGTGGTGGAGGAATTATGTTTTTGTGATATGTCCGTCTATCTGTTTCTCTGAGGTAAATTTTTATGCTATAAACGCGCATAACAGAAACATTGCAGTATCGTGTATTTTTCTTTGATACTGTGTAACATGTTGGTTAGTAACGTCCTGTTCTGGACCTGCAGAGGTATCTGGTGCCCCAGTTGCGGACTCTTTGTGGTTTGGATGAGCAGAAGGCCAGCATCTCCTCGGAGGCTCTGAACGTTCTTATCAGACAGTACTGCAGAGAGAGTGGTGTCAGGAACCTGCAGAAACAGGTGGAGAAGGTGAGACAGGTTCTAAAGTCACACTGAGAAGAATTATGCTGAAATAAGAGAAAATATTTTGGGTCTATAAATTCCTTTTCGTCCGTGAAGATGCACCGGTCTCAATATCGATGCTGTTTCAATTTGGACTAAAGTCCATGCTAGGGAAGGGGGTGTGGCCTTTAGGCGTGCGAGGTGTATGTAGTTAGAAATTAAATAACTGCCAATAAATACATAAAATGTTAACTATATGCACATCTGGGTTTGTGCTGTTATAAAAAAATACTCAACAATAGGACGGTGTGCATGTCCTGAAGTTTTTATTCCTCCTACACAACAGCAATTTGCCAATGATTACAATTTTTTTATTTATTAAAGAATGACATGCCATATGTTTTATCCATTTATAGTTATATTTCATGTTGTGGAATGTCTATGAAACAGTTTAGTTGTTCTCTTAGTAGATATCACCTTTTCCCTTATTTTTACGATGCATCCTCTGAATTTTTCCAGGTTTTCAGGAAAGCTGCATTCCGTATTGTTAATGGCGAGAACGCTGCAGTCAGCGTGACGGCTGACAATCTGCAGGATTACGTCGGAAAACCCCTGTTCACTGTAGACCGAATGTATGATGTCACACCCCCAGGGGTGGTCATGGGCCTGGCATGGACAGCCATGGGTGAGAATATGCAATATTACACAAAACAACATGATTGAAAGTTTTTCTTTACATTTGAAATATTTTTGGTAATCCATGATCACTCTTGCAGGATATTTTCATTTTAGCAAAGCTCATGATTTAACTCAGTTGTTGGTGTTAAAATATTGCAGAACTGAGATAATACTTCTATAGTTTTATCTCAGTTTATATTTTTTACAGTTAAATTGGTAAATTGACACCCATGATTGGCTAGTGTCGCTGGTAGTGACCAGGGAGAGAGCCACATGAATGGCTGTGGCATTGTTGGGATTTGAACTTGCAATCTGTAGATGAATTGTGAAAGCTTTTCTGTTACACATGGCTTGAGGGGGGAAAAAAGCAAACTTAATTGTGCACCTGATAAACACAGTCTAGTAACTTTCATAGGTCTAAAGCATCAACTGGTGCAGTTGTCATTGAAAGTGAATAAAATTCAAATTAGAAGTATAATCTCAGTTATGCAGTATTATAATATTGGCAAGTTTTTGAACATTTCTAACTCAACTATCTGTGAACTGCAAGATTTGAATTCTAATATGCAATTTGTGAATTATACAGATTAGATTGATTGTGGATTTCTCTTTTAGCATATGGATTGTTGCCAGATTTCTGTCCTTCTTCCTAAAACCTCAACACAACTTGAACTTGTTTATACATTTGTCAAAGAAAACCTTTTTTTATTTTCCTTCATTTATTTGCTCCTTCACATTTTGTGTGACATATCTTTTTTTGTATTAGCACGAGATGAATTTTCAAAACAGATTCTTAACAGTTCTTAATAGTTATTATTACTCCCCTAAACGTGACATTGACTTTTTTCACCCTAACCGCTCAAGGTGGCTCCACGCTGTTCATCGAGACATCTTTGAGGCGTCCGAAGACCGCAAAGGAAAAAGACGCACCTGCAGAAGGCTCTCTAGAGGTGACGGGGCTGCTGGGAGACGTGATGAAGGAGAGCGCTAAAATTGCCTACACCTTCGCTCGCTCCTTCCTCATGAGGCAACAGCCGGAGAACGACTTCCTCGTGGGCTCCCACCTCCACCTGCATGTGCCAGAAGTGAGACGATAACATTAAAATAAAGATGTCAAATTCTCATCACTTCTGTTTTCAGATTTGTTTGATCCATGTGTTAAGTAATTATTTATATATAAGTTACCTGATTTAATGGATACTACAGCCCTGTTGAATTCTCAGTTCTAACTGGTCAGAAAGTAGCAAGGTAAGTCACAGGTTTATATTAATATACTTATTCTAAAATGTTATCGTTTCTATAGTAACAACTTACACAGGGACTTGTATGGCAGACGTTCCACAATGTTCTTTGAAGAGATGTTTATATAGCATTTATGGAAGTAGTCTTCAGTGTCAGCACTGGAAAAGTGTCATTCTTTAATAAATAACCAAATTAAATTCTGATATATTGCTGAGGAGACAGGAACAAACCTCTTTCAGACATATGTGTAATATAATATAATATAGGGCGCTTAGTGGTTAGCACGTTCGCCTCACACCTCCAGGGTCGGGGGTTCGATTCCCACTGTGGCCCTGTGTATGTGGAGTTTGCATGTTCTCCCCGTGCTGCCGGGGTTCCCTCCGGGTACTCCGGTTTCCTCCCCCAGTCCAAAGACATGCATGGTAGGCTGATTGGCATGTCCAAAGTGTCCGTAGTGTATGAATGGGTGTGTGAATGTGTATGTGATTGTGCCCTGCGATGGATTGGCACCCTGTCCAGGGTGTACCCCACCTTGTGCCCGATGCTTCCTGGGATAGGCTCCAGGTTTCCCTGTGACAATGAAGAAGGATAAGCAGTATAGAAGATGGTAAACTATATTTACCTCATAGCTCTATGTCGTGTCCCAAACTTGCTCCTGGAGAACCTGTTGTCCTACACCTTTAGTGTTTTTCCTGCTCTAACAACACCAACTCAAGAAGTGCTGTTAATGAGCTGATTACTTGGATCAGGTGTGTTAGAGTGGGGAAAACACTAAAATGTGCAGGACAGAAGGTTCTCAAGGACCAGGGTTAGGAACTGTGTCTTAGCATATTGACTTGACTATATTTAGAGTATGTCATGTAAATTTGATTGAATTGTCTCATGATTTAACTTTAACTCTGTTAGGTCTGTGGTTATTTTAGATTCAGCACTCCTCAGTTTTGAAACATAAAAACGATGTAAAGATGCTAGATGAATTAATGTAAAGAAATGTTGATTATTGTTGCTACAATTCAGCTATTTTATTGATGAATTTTGTCTCAGTGTATGTTGTATTTCATGTCTGATTCTTCTGGTTGTGTTCAGGGTGCCACTCCTAAAGACGGACCCAGTGCAGGCTGCACTATAATCACAGCTCTGCTGTCCTTGGCCACCAACACGCCGGTGCGGCAGAATGTGGCCATGACAGGAGAAGTGTCCCTGACTGGGAAGATCCTTCCTGTCGGAGGAATCAAGGAAAAAACTATTGCTGTGAGTTTCAAGGATTAAAGGGGGAATTTTTATAGACAGACATTTAGTACCCATGCTACAAAAGCTACAGAATAATATGCATAAAGAGTAAGACACTTTAGGACCATGGTAAAATAATCAGTGACAGGATGGTATGATGCAGCTGAAAGTGAAGCTCTTGTTACCACTCTGAAATTGATTATTTTCCAATAAAAGCATGTCCCCAAGTATTTCATTTAAGGGTGGACACAGGCTGTTTGAGGGGCAGGGGCAGAAAATATAAAAGGGCACCTGGTGGGCATTAATTTGTTTTTTCTATAAAAGCACCACAGAGGGCACATTTTCTGACAAACCAGTCGGTATGAATGAGCTGTTATTATATAAATGCTGTAGAAAAAGAACTAACACCTTCTGACCAATCAGATTCAAGACTAAAATAAAACTGTGGTATAATTATAAATAATTGAATTATATACTCATGCCTTAAGTTGTTAAGATTGTCACATTTTTCATAGCCTAGCTATGCTTACATTTAGGTTAATTGAAGGGCATAGTGGCTTAGTGGCTAGCATGTTTGCTTCACATCTCCGGGGTTGGGGATTTGATTCCACCCTGTGTGGGCTGATTGGCATTTCCAAATTGTGAATGGGTGCATGAGTGTGTGTGTGCTGTGTTGGGTTGGCACCCCATCCAGGGTGTCCCCCGCCTTGTGCCCCGAGTCCCCTGGAATAGGCTCCAGTCTCCCTGCGACCCTGTGTAGGATAAGTGGTACAGAAAATAGATGGATAGAGTGATGTACATGCCTTTGTTGTATAAGTTAACCTTATAACCTGTTAGTCCAGACAATACAGTACTTCCTGTAATCCCTTATTATATTTTCCAACAGGCAAAGAGAGCTGGAGTGGATTGCATCATCCTCCCTGCTGAAAACAAGAAAGATTTCTCAGACCTGGCCGAGTACATCACAGAGGGCCTGGAGGTGCACTTTGTTGAACATTACCAAGAAATCTACAAGATTGTGTTCACAGGCCAATGAAGAACATCTGAACTGTTATTGAATCCGCTATAATTAAGTTCCTGATATTTGTCCACCATCTTCAGAGTGCAGTGGCACACTGATGCCCACCAAGGTTTGTTCTACCAGCAGTGTGCCTGATGTAGACTTCACATTCTCGTCTTCGGTGTCAGAATGGTGGCAACTGAACACTGACCTATCCGTAAATTCCAAATATGTACTACAAGACACTGGGATTGCGTTATTGCTGCTACGCAGCCATTAAACCACCTTGTTTTGTCCCATGTTCTATTGTAATGGAAGAAAAAAATATATCTCAACCTGCAATGTTTCTTTTTTTCCTTAAAGTAGTTTTATTAAATTAATTAACATTTATCCATCTCTCAGATCATTTAATCCACAGGTTCCCCATTTTTTTTTCCTTTTCTTGCTGGTAGAAATTCCCATACCTAATTAGCAGGACAGGATGTTCTCCAGGACCAGACTTGGGAACTTGTGATTGTAATCCAAAGTAAAGTAGAATCCGCTCTGAGCACAGAACCAAGGAGTTGAAATTTGAGGATAGAGCAAGATCGCCGATATGACCTTTGAGCATTTTCCACGATCACTACTTTCATATGTACATTAAATACCCTTTAATTGCCCGAGTTTCCGTCCATAAATACCTAGCCTACTGTTAAACATCTGTTAGCACCCACAATTCCTTGCAAAGTATGCACACATCTCCTTTCATTGGATTTTCTGAGTAAGGTGTTTTACATGCAACAGATTTCTGATTAAAATGGGCATATTCCAGGGGTGGGAATCAAAATATTGTTTTAATCTGAATTGGCAATCAGATTGTGGCATTTACATGAAGGCATCATGTTACCTATTACATAACCCATTGCCTATTAGTAACTTCATTAATCATTTTTAAACCTACCACCCAGTGTTCATTTCTTAATGACAGACGGTTAAATAAGTTCAGTTGCTGAATTTGTATTCATAGTTGTGGAGAATATCCAGTATGCTCAAATCCCAATGCTGTAGTAATGATTGATGCCTACATCTGTCTTCTACATCCTTCAGTCTGTGACTAGGAAATCAGATGTCACCACCTTTAAGACATACCAGCTCACCTTTAAAATGTGCCAGAGTACCAGTGACTGATGAGAGAGACTTTAATTTTGGAGTGACACAAGCCTCATGTCCAACACCCCTGCTCAGGTCCATTCTCTTCTTCCTCTTCAAGCCCAGTATTACTGTGTAAACTAAGAGCTGGTTTGGGTCGGCATGCTCACATGCAGCTTCTTTGAACCGGGCTGCATATTTATTACATTTTTTCCAAGCTCCAGTCATGTAAACCAGAATTGTAATAATTAACTACCATTAATAACATCTCAGAAAAAAAAAAGGCACCATCACTAAATGAACTGACTGCTGTCAGCATCACTAATCAGAAAAGCCTGACATGCAGTGATAAAAATTGTAAAGAAAACACAGGCAAAACTGTAGATTTGTGAATACAAATTTATTTGTCCAATAATACAGGTTACTCCTTCTTGGCAGCAGCCTTTCTCATTGCAGCCAAAATGTTGCTGAGCTCTTCCCTCTTTCTCTTGGCACGGATGTGAGTTCCCACCTGGAGAACACAAACACATCAGTGCTTACGGTAATACAATAAACCTATAGCACACTTGTAGCTCAATGAACTCGTACTACACTGTTCATGCAGCCAAATTCTGTAAACATAAATGCTGTATTTAACAGATTTATTACATTGAAAGTAGAGATATGCTCAATCACTTAAACAGGACAAATAAACAGTGGTTCAAAAACATCTGCAGCTCAGACTTTTCAGGTTTTGCACACACACTAGAGACTATGAGTGGGAATTAATAATGTCAGTGTACTTCACCATCAACTGTTGTATTTTGTGTAAAGCATTTATTCAAGCAGGATGAATTTTATCTCATAAGACCTGAGCAGTTGAGGACTAAAGGACCAGTTGCTACTTTGGTAAATTTTCCATTTAAAATTACAACCTGCTGGTCTGTTGTACACACCCTTAACCACTGAGCTAAATCTCTAAATTTACACACATGCAGACCTGCCAAATCCAAAGTGCAGAATAAGATTTTCTGTAAAACTGCCATTTATCTCTTCTGGCCAGAAAAAAAAAAAAATCGGCATTTTGACTGAAAGTTTAGTGACATGCCTAATATATATACTCAACCACTGTGCACTATATACTTGTCTAATGTCAGCCAAGGGAAACGTGTTAATAGATATTACTTCATATTAATTAATAAATTATTGCCATTTACCATGACAGTTAGCGAGGATGCCAAAAATTCCTGCACTTCTGTGATGCAGTGACATTTCACAAACTTAAACTAAACTGTAACCCGACTACATTAGACCAAGGTTACTTCCTTTGCAAAATATAATTAGTACTAATCTGATTGAGCAGGAAATCAACAACAACTACCAACACACAACCACTGATTATTTCTAACAACTGACTTGAACATTTAAAGCGAGGTATAAATCAAGACTTACCCTTTTCTTAATGAACTTGAGGGCACGCTTGTCTTTGGACACCTTCAGCAACTCCATAGCACGCCTTTCATAGGGGGCGAAGCCACACACCTCGCGGATCATGTCGCGCACAAACTTGCTGTGCTTGGTCAAACGCTGGGGACAGAAAAGACACAGATGATCTGAAATGGTCCAAAAACAGTCCCCATCGGCACACATTTGAATTTCATACTACTGTGGGAACCTCTTACACGGTTCTCATTACCAACGGGGTGGGCAATATGACAATATGCTACGAACATGACACTACGTTATACTGCAATATACTTCTCTACTATCAAATACATTAATCTTAATACAACTAGAGATGGTACAATACCACTTATCTTTTCAGATATGGAAATCTTGAAAATCAGTCAATACTCAAAATGTTCTTTAAAAAATAGTTTTTTTGTTAACAAACTTCAAAGTAAAAATTTATTTTCCAAATTCAAGACCAATCTTTTGTTAAAGGATCTGATATCCAATCCTCTAGATGTTTTTTTTTAAAATTGGTATCAGACTAGTGTTGTCTCTAGTTACAAGTTGCTGATCATGTGCACTTGTGTAGGCAACATAAAAATCCTCTTTTTAAAATGATTAAATGTAAAACTCCTCTTCTGATAGCAACCCTAAATATTTTGCACATATGCACTGTAAAAATAATACAACAATGAACACACTGAAGTTATTGTGCATGAAGTTCAAGTTTTTAAATCCAATGATGACTTGATCAGTCCAATGATCCTAAAACAGTTCAACAGTCTACATATCAGGAGCCAATCGTGTCTATGCAGTTCAGAAGTTTGGTGATTTCTTGATAATCAGGTGTGTTAAAACAGAAAACAATGACCAAAAAGTGCCTGACTGTGTGTGTGTGGAGGACCTAATGTGGGTGCAGGTCCAAGCAACAAGGGTTGGGCAACATGATATAAAATTGATCTCATGATGAACTGTGTCACAATACACTGAGATATCCTTATGCTTTTCATTTGAAAAGCATTTGCTTATTGTACACACTATAGACGAGTTTGACAGTTGGTTCCCAAACCTATTTAACATGATACATAACATGCATCATAGTAAAGCCTCGAAATATCATGGTACAGCCAACCTTTACAAAACAACTCAAAGTGTCATGCAGAATACAGCACTTTAAAATATATATATATCGCCAGTATTTTCCAACACATTCTTACCCCTCTCCTGCGGCTGTGCTTGGGCTTCGCCACGTTCTTGGTGACAGGGTGGCCCTTTTTAAGGCCAACTGCCATTGGATACCGAATAGCCATTTCTGTGGAGAACAAAAAAGTTTTTATGAATCAGATACAGAAGTCTGAGGCACACATTTTCAAGATAATACTGAATGGTTTTGATTTGAAGGGGGAAAGCAACCTAAATAAATCACACATAACAATTGCAGACACTGGCTGAACACCAATGACATCCTATTCCCTAGAAAAACTCACAGTGTAGTGTGTACAAGTCAGTGTGTGAGGAATTGGGACACAGGCGGTGTTTAACATTACTGGAGATTGATGAAGGGTTTTGTTCCAGTTCCTAAACCACGCTTTTTACCCAACTCTGGTTATTTATAAGATGTATCAGTATTTCACACTTTTTTTTGTAGTGTTCGGTCCTTAAACGTGCTTTAATCTCAACTGAATTACGAACTCTGTTCAAACATATCCACTTAAGTGGTGTACACTCCGTGTTCCTTCAACAACCATCTAAACTCAAAAAGCCTTTCAAACTAACCACAATGGAGACACGACTCTGTTCTATGTGTATTTCAACTGTAGAAGGAGCAATAAATATTATTATTAACGTTAAGATGGCAACGATATTTTAAAGATTACAAATACTATTACGCTCAAATGATTCCTACCTGCGTTTTCTAATGGCGTCCAAACCGGAAGGACTGTTACAGAGCGGAAGTAGAACTTTCAAAGTTCCGATCGCGTGAAAATCTACCTGAAATAAACACAGCGTCATCTTCCGGTCACTTTTAATAAAGCATTTTTTTTTTAATTATTAGCAATTTTCCTACAAACTCAACATTTTGTTGGACGTTCATTTCATTCAGTTCAGTTGTAAGTGCATATACAAAATACCAGTGTCATTTATTTATATGAAATATGCAAGGTTGTGGGAAATTAATTAAGTTGCCTAAGTATTTTTCATAATCTAATTGTTAGTTAAACACAAAAAGCGCTATAGCTCACAAATTATGAAAGGGCAACTAAAGGTATAATGTAATCCTTAAAGAGTTCATTGTCATGTTAGAAATATCTTGTATTATTTGAAGTTGATTAAGTTGAGGTTTACATTAGTCTAATAAGTAAAATTCCACACATTCAGGAGGATAAGTCAGTAATATCAAACAAACGAGGGCATTCATATATTACAAACCTGCTTAATTTTTTTTTTAATATAAGCTACCTCCTTCTTTATATAAACAAAAATAGCACGAAATTAGCTTGTGGATTTAAAACATAACTTTAACATGGAAACATGGTTGAACTGATAGAAAAGTAAAATCTACCGGAAGTGGAGTACACCACTGATATTTTGGAGAGAGAGAGAGAGAGAACCAATGGAACGTTAAAAAGAACTACAATTACAATGTAATGTTAAAAAACTACAACTCCCGGTATCATCTCCTCAGTCAGGCAGCTTTTGGCGGGTTTTTACGTTAGCGTCGGCCATTTTTTTTTTTTTTTTTTTACAATTCTTTCAAAGCTAGCCAACCAGCTACGGGTTCAAACACGAACAATTGTGCCAGACTTTTCATTCAAAACGTCAGCGAGTAATTCCGGAAGGTAGTATATTTTACGTTTGGATTTACTTAACAACTTTCACCGGTTTGTTCTGTTATAGGATTGAAACAGAACCGCTTGGGGACAAAAAGCACAAATAAGTTGCGGTCTCTCGCGTGAAGATATGGCGACCCAAACCCCAAGCCGCGCTGCCGCCGAATCTAGCCGGGCGACTGCTGCCTCGACGCCGCTCTCCCCGACCCGCATCTCCCGCTTACAGGAGAAAGAGGACCTGCGGCACCTGAACGACAGACTGGCCGTGTATATCGATCGCGTCCGGTCTTTGGAACTGGAGAACGACAGGCTCTCGCTGAAGGTCTCGGAGAAGGAGGAGGTCACAACCAGAGAGGTAAATTTGAATGTTTGTTTTAGTGTTAGCATACTAGCTAACAATTTAGCGCAAGCTCATGCTAACTAACTAGTAGTGTAAATATTTAGATGTAGCTTGGAATAAAGGCCACGTGGTGTCTTTAATCATCAACTTGATCAGAAAGTCGGATTTATATTAGTTTTCATCTGGTTAGTAGTTGTGGTAGTAGCGCTGTCATTAGCATAACAAATTGCATTCTGAGTACATTAATTAGCGAGTTGTCTGACTACTTATACAACTGGGGTCAATTCTTGTTTCTTAGCAACGTTAGCCAATTGTGTATATATATTAAAACACGTTGCGCTGTCACCGTATCATTAAATTAAATAAACAGGCGTGCCGCATGCATAGAAATATTTTTGCACGACAAATAAAGCAGTACAGATGGCAGCCAGATGTAGAAGTATTTTTTTTTAATACTGAGAGATAAAATTAATATTCAGTTGCTGCATGAAAGACAAAACGTGTATTTTGAATGTTTACAAACAGATGTGTAAAATCTCCCGCTCCCTCCTAACTGAAACATGGGAGTGGCCGAGCACGCCTTTCTCTTATTCCCAACGTCCAGCTCTCAACAAACTCCAACACAGCTTTATGTTAATGCACTAGAACCCAGCAGGTTGAATAGTGAATAGTCCTTTTGCTTAAGTCATTTTGCTTAAGGGCAATTCCATACAAATGTCAAGCTTCTCAATAAAAAAGGTACTTTCAGGCGTATTTATAGTTCTTGGGTCTTTTTTGTCTTGTTCTGTTCATGGTAGTTCAGTAGCCGTTGTGGTTTGTAACATGATTGTATTGTATCACACTTTTAATCCATGTTCCTTAAGGCAAGGCATTACACTACTCTTACAGAAAAGTTCATGGAATATAGTTTTTTTTTTAAATACCTTTTAATATTCAGTATAAAATTGAACTTAAATCCAATAATAAATGATGGGAAATTCATCCGCAGTATCCTTCCAATTGGAAATAGGAATGAACATGTAACATTTCATGAATGCAAATCATCTAGAAACTGAGCTATATTTATCTGGCTCTCGAATAAAATATATTTTTGGGGAAACATGGTTTTAACAGTTGTAATACAATCTTATTTTGTGTATTTCTATTCTGGTTAGTTATCATAATGACACAAATCATTCATGAAAGTTGCCATGTTTCAGATAATGTGATTGTGAGTGGACAAAACAATGTTTTCATATTTGTTTTACTTCAGTTTGAGAAAACATGTTATAGATGTACATTATGTAGACATAATTAACATGACAAATTTCTGCCTGTACTTAAAAAAGGAAGTACTGAACAAAAACACTTAAAATGCCTTGTATTAAAACTCTATTTTAATTCAATTAAACTCTTTTTTATTATTATTATTATTATTATTTAAATTCTAGGTTTTTGTGTGTTTGATTTTAATAATTTATTGTTTTAAGATCCTAAGTTAAAGGATTTTCCCCACACATCATGTTTTAACCATCTACACTGTGCTGTTTTCAACAAAGGGACTAAGGAACAAAGAGTTGTTTTTTTAACTTTCATTTTCTCTTTTGTATTGTTCACAGCGTTTCTGCGTGTAAATAACAAATGAAACTAATACAAAGTTTGGAGCGGTTTCAATAAGACTGGGAAATTATGATAAATAATAAAATCCATTAAGATGTAACAAAGCATGCATACGTTAAAAAAGAGCATCACTAAAAAAAACCTTCAGTTAAAAAATCTACGTTAATTTCATATGAATTATTTCCCATTAAAATAAAATCAAATGGATATATACAAATGTTAATTTTTGTTTAAAAAAAAAATTCCCAAAAGCATGGGCATGAATAAATAACAAAAGAACCCTTTCAAGCAAATTAGTTAATATTAAACTAAAGTGGATCAGACTATGGACTTTCTTGTATGTCATTCCACTAGCAAGGGTGCATTATTAATGCAAAACGATTTTCTCACTACAGTGTTATTTAAAAATGAGAGCGTTGAATACAGATTACTAATAAATGCTAATGTCATCAGTATGACTGAGGCTAGATTCTCATTCTTAGTTTATTTATTATTATTTCAGTTATGAAACAGTTAAAGATAACTTAAATAAGTAAATAAAACTTGCCATTTAAAGCCCAAATTCCTGTTTTTCTCTAATCGTCTATCATAATGCATTTGTCTTTGCCTGTGTCTGATCAGCTTTTACTTTTTGACCATGTCTTCATACAGCAGTGTGTGGGGAAATATCCAATAGGTTTAGAGCGTTCTATTGATTCACAGAAAATTTTATAAAATTACAAACTTTGAATTAGTTTGTAATTATTAAAAGACAGAAACTGTTATGATATCATAATAGCAGTCATGTGTCTGTGTTTTTGTCTCTAACCATGTCTGTGTATCTTCTGTAAGGTGACCGGGATTAAATCTCTGTATGAGGCAGAACTGGCGGATGCCAGACGTGTCCTTGATGAGACTGCAAGAGAGAGAGCAAAACTCCAGATCGATCTGGGCAAGGTCAACTCTGAGCTAGAGGAGGTCACGAAGAGGTAAGTTATAATGATTTAGGAAAAACAACACCGTCAAACAGATACAAGTGTGTGTTTAAATGACTGTATACACTGTACTTTATACAACTTTTACTCTAACTGAAGCAGTCATTTATAATTCTGTGCTGGTACTGCACATTTTGTTGGGTTTCAACAATTCACATGGAAATAAAAGAAATATGTGAAGGATTCTTTCTTGCCTCTGAATCTAGTAGTAGGAGACACCTGAAAACTATGCTTTTCTGCTTTTAAAGCAGAGGTCAGATCATGCATGAATAAAAGTCACCTGGTTGAAAAGTCAGTTCACTGAAAGGAAAAAGACACGGAACATGAAAAATGCACATTTGCTTTCAAAAGCCTTCATCTTAAGATCCAGAAAACTATTGAACTGTGGGCTCTTTGGTTAAAAAACAAATGGAGGAGATACTTATTATTTAGTATTATTTTCTCACTGATTTCTTACTGTTCCTTGGTGCATATCTGTAAAAACAGCCGCCTTTTCCACCAGCACATTATTATTATTATTATTATTATTTTCTTTTTTGTGGTAAAATTCTATCTGCCAGGATTTCCTTGTTAGTAATTTTGGCACTTTCGTGTATATGATGGTCTACAATGTTAATTCTGAACCAATATCAATAGACAATGAAAATCCAGAGTAAAAAATAAATAAATAAATGCATTAGATGACCAGCTGACACTAACAAATGCATCAGCTCTCCCCGATGAAGGATAGACTACATTTTGTGCAACATAAATTGAAGAGAAAAAAATCTCTACTCACAACTTGATCACGTGTGTTTTGCTTTTTGCTGTAGCAGCTGCAGACACCCCCGTGTTTATCACCATCTCCTAGTGATGGGAAGGTGTATTTTTATTTTTTTTGTTTTGTTTGAATTCACTGTGGTAAAGTGTGATCACCAGTCATTTAGTGTGTGCTTCATGAATTTTCAGTCACCATTTACCAAAAAAAAAAAAGGAGGGTGTCATTCCCAGTCTTTTCATAACCTCTCAGAATTTGCAGAGTGTATTGAAGGTTTAAACTGCAGTTGCTAGGATTTGTCTCTTCCCTTCAATCTCATGCTCTCCATATGAATCTCTGCGATGTGAAAAAAGATGGTGGATGAGCGCAGCGGTGGTTTTGTTCCATCCAAGCAGTTTTAGACCTGATTCAGGATAAAGAAATGTCATTGCCTGCGCTGTATGAATGAGTGAGGTATGAAACTGCTTATGCCAAATTCATACTACACGATTTCAGCCCGGAGTTCTTTGCCTAATTTAAATTTTAATTGCCTAAGTCTAATTTTGGGTATCGGCATCAACCAGCTCAGGCTCCATTTTTGCAGTGTCACATGATTGACAGCTCTTGATCCAAAGCAGGATTTGGGGATCAGGCATACTTTGTCAGGGATCTTTCCAGGTGAAAGATGTATGTTTGACGTGCAAGCCTCCTATGTGGATGCTCATGTAGCTTGTGTGCACACCCCTAAGTCCACAAAACAACAAAGTCATAAGAGTGTGAGTGGTACAAGTGATTCAGAGCTTTTGAAAGTTGTGTAGTGTCCACTGGGCATGTTAGATCAAAGGTCAGCACCTACAGTGCAACTTTTATATGCTTTAGCTGTTTAGTGGTGAATTACCACTTGTGAGGTAAGTAGAACATAGTATTATATTTTACATGAACTTTATCATATCTCTGAAGTGGTATTTCTATCTTTTGTTTGCTATACAGTGTTTATAGCTACATGTATTTATCATGTTAAGAAGGCTGTTTTTGCTTCATGCTGGTTTAAAATGTTGAGCATTTATACATTTAAAAAAAATTTAATGTGTATATGTTAACATTCAGTGCTGTGAAAGATTTCTTCCGTTTTTGTGTACATCTCACACTAAATTGTATCAGAAATTAAAACAAAGGCAACCTGAGTAAACACAAAATACATTAAAATACAGTTTTTTAAATGATAGTTATTTATTGAAGCAAAAAAAGTTATCCAATACCAACTGTGTGAAAATGTATTTGCCCTTGTAGTTACTAATTCCCCAAATCTATGAAACTGCATTCATAATGAGGTTCAGCTGGACTAGACACAACCATGCCTGATTACTGCAAACCCTGTTCAATCAAATTAACACTTAAATCGAACTTTTTCAACAGCATGAAGTTGGTTAAAAGGTCTCACACAGTAATACACTATGCCAAAATTGAAAGAAATTCCAGAAATCACGAAGAAGGTGATTGAAATAATTCAGACTGGGAAGGGTTACAAAGCTATTTCAAAGGCTCTGGGACTCCAAAGGACCACAGTGAGAGCCATTATCTCCAAATGGAAAAACTCAGCACAGTAGTGAACCTTCCCAGAAGTGTCCAACTTTCTACAATTCCTCCAAGTGCACAGCAACTACTCATCCAGTAAGTCACAAAAGAGCCACAGACAACATCAAAGGACCTACAGGCCTCTCTTGCATCAATAAAGGACACTGTTCATGACTCCACTATCAGAAAGACACTGGGCAAAAATGGCATCCATGGAAGAGTGGAGAGGTGAAAACCACTGCTAACCCAGTAGAACATTAAGGCTCGTCTGAATTATGCCAAAACATCCTCAAACCTTCTGGGATAATGTTCTGTGGATTGTTGAGTTGAAAGTGGAATTGTTTGGAAGACAAGTACATCTGGCATAAACCAACTACAGAATTCCACAAAAAGAACATCATACCTACGGTCAGGAATGGTGGTGGAAATTTAATGGTGTGGGGATGCTTTGCAACTTCAGGGCCTAGGAAACTTGCAGTAATTGAGGGAAACATTAATTGTGCTCTCTACTAGAAAATCAGTCCGTAAGTTGAAACTCAAGCGCAGCTGGATTATGCAGCAAGACAATGATCCAAAGCATAGGAGTAAGTCCTAGAAGTAAGTGATCTGATCTCCAGTTATCCGAAGCGTTTGGTTGCAGTTATTGCTGCTAAAGGTGGCACAAACAGATGAAGTTTAAGGGCTTTTTCCACATTGGTGATGGGTATTACAATAAAAACTGTATTGCATGTTTAATCAGGTTGCTTTTGTTTTATGTTGTATTTGGTTTGAAGTTCTAAAACTATTTGAGGTATACACAAAAACAGAAGAAATCAGGATGGGACAAATACTTTTTCCACAGCACTGTACATGCATCTCGATTTGAACAATTTGAGAAAATCGTGTTAAAACGTTAATTTGAATTAATCATGAAAATTGCCCAGCACTACTGCCACCTGTCATTTTTAGAAACCAGTTCATTTCACTTGCCTGATTTCTCCACCCCCACCCCCTTTGGGTCTCTTGTTTTCTTTGGTTTACTCTCGTTGCTAGTTAACACAAGGGAACAGGAAGTCTGTGGCTTTGTGCCTATGAACACTTTCATGATGCTTTGACCACAACGGAAATGCCATTTGTCTATTTTACTCTTCAACATGCGTTCCTTTTTTCTTCTTCTTCTTCTTCTTTTTTTGTTCTTTTACTGGACCGATTGTTTTCTAGACTGCATTTTACATGGCCAACAGTAGAGTAAAATTTTTGTCTGTGTTTCCTGGCCAGTATTTTCCAGTCCATACAGGTTTTCGCAAAATTTTGTTTGTGATTGTTGAGGCCAAAAAATTTTGCTGCGGCTTTTTTCAAATTTTGCGATGCAATTTACTTGAATTGTTGAAATTGCACTTGCATGAAATTGTTTTGCACAGTCTTTCACAGCAAATTTTGTGCGTTGTGATATCACATGATGCACCTTGGCCCAAATCTGTGGAAAATCTCAGGTAATTTAAAAAAATTGCAAGCTTCTCCGAATATTACAGAGTTTGTGTGATTTCTGCGATTGCAAAATCCTGGAGGGACTGATTTTCATTTTTGGAAGTAATCCTGCTCTTCTACAATACTGTATGTCAACTATGTGTACACTGTACATAATATGACTAGGCTACCACAGTGTTTCTCAGTTTGTCCTAGTGGTCTTTTCTGTTGGTATTGGGTAGCTGATTTACACAGGTAGCTGTTTTGTTGTGTTTTGCAGCTTTAAGAAGAGGGATGGTGACCTGGCTTTAGCTCAGGCCCGTATCAAGGAGCTGGAGTCTCAGTATAACCAGAGCGAAGCATCACTCGCTACAGCTCTCAGTGAGAACACAGCTCTCTGTGCAGAGATCACTGACCTGAAGAACCAGCTCGCTAAGGTTGGTCTTCTTACTTCATTTCACTTACTTTACTTTTACTTGTACAACAAGTTCGTTCCTTTAGCGAAGAATGTTTAAGGTTGACTTTCACTGAGAAGTTGGTCCCTTTCAGGCTGAGGATGCTCATGCTGTTGCTAAAAAGCAGCTGGAGACCGAAACACTGATCCGAGTGGATGTGGAGAACCGCTGTCAAAGCCTGTCTGAGGAACTTGAGTTTAGGAAGAGCATGTTCGAGGAAGTGGGTTTTATCTTTCCTTCTTTGTGTTAGTAGGTAATAGGGGCAGTCTGTGTTTTTAGAGCCCATTTAAACATTGAAAAGACTGATGTAAAATGCAAAAGCAGAACAATTCATTGTGTCCCCCCCCCAAACCCCTGATGTAGTGGTTTGGGGGAAAACAATGAATTGTTCTGCTTTTGCATTTTATATCAGTTACATCTAAGACAATACTAACACGTTTCTTAAGTTAGTCTAAAAGATATTGTGGCGATAACCTAAGTTCGAGCACTTACCTTCTGTGTGCTTTATGTAGGAGGTGCGTGGGACGAGGAAGCGCCATGAGAAGCGGATGGTGGAGGTGGACAGTGGAGGTAAGATGGAGTATGAATACAAACTGGCCCAGGCTCTGCAAGACCTACGCAAGGAACATGAGGAGCAGGTCAACTTCTACAAGACTGAGCTTGAGCAAACCTTCCAGGCCAAGGTACTACATTATTTTTTTTCATGGTCTCATTAATATTACTCTCGAAGTAGAAAAATGCTCGTTGGCTGTATGGAATTTTTGTAATTGTCATAGCTGGACATGTCGACCCTGTTTCGAGGCTGCTCTAGGATGTTTAATCAGATACAGAGTTCCTTTTTTCTGTCCCTCTGTGTAGCTGGAGAATGCCAAGGTGTCCTCTGACGTCAATGATAAGGCAGTGAACACAGCACGGGAAGAGCTGCAGGAGGCTCGTGTCCGTATCGAGGGACTGACTTATCAGCTCTCTGCACTCCAGAAACAGGTAGACCTTCCCTCTCACACCTGCTATCTGTTTAGCAGCTTGTGACAGCTTCATCCTGTCCTTAGTTTGCAACCTGTCAGGTACAGTAATAAAAATTTTGTCCTTAACCTAATTTCAGAACATTAGACCATTACAGTTGCACAAATTAATTGTGTCTTGCATTTTATTTATGATTTTGAATCACGCTTAATTTAAAACCATGCACATACCCTGTATTGAGTGTGACAAGATGAAAGGATAATGTGTGAGTAAATATCCTTGCATTTTCAATGTTGACAAGTTACAACTACCAGCTGAGGGCCTTTTTCTTGACTCAGGATGATCAAGAATAGCACAAAGGTTGGGAATATTGCCTGATCTGGCAATGTTGAAAAAGCTGATGGTAATCACTACATGAGAAGATTTTTTAACCTAGTCGTCAGGGGCTTGCAGAGGTGGACACCTGTTTGCTCCTGACATCCCCAACACCTGAACACTAAATATAAGTTCTTGATTACTTGGTTTTGTTGGGTAGGGTATAGGGCTGCACAATTAATATCGATCGCGATTATGATTTTGACTGCCCACGATTACATAAATATGATGGACTGCGATATTGACGTTTAAAGTTCGTCCTCCGCTCATAGAAAACTCCGCTGCAGATCAAATCAAGCGCTTTCTAAACTTACAGCCAATCACATAGAGCGGCACAGGGATGACGTCATTTTGTAATGCCAAGCCCGGAAACGGGTTTGGCATTTTAGCGCTCGAGCAGTCAGTTTCGCTGCGAGCTCCAGTGCTTGCGCGAGGGGAAATCATGATGCTAAATGGCACTACAGAGGATGTCTGGGACATTAAACCTCATCACGCCGAACAGGAAAAAACTTTGCAATTTTATTTATATTTTGCTTCTACGAGATGATACACTTTAAGGACCAGTCTAATTTGATGCAAAGATTTGTATATTAGCAGGAATGTAGCAAAACATGGAGGTGAAAGCAGTGGTCTGTTTATTTAAAAGTGAAAGTGCAATAAAAATATGTTGTCCCTAAAATCAATGAATAATTGAGATCTCAATATTGATCAAAATAATCGGGATTATCATTTTGGCCATAATCGTGCAGCCCTATTAGGGTATAGGGATGGGCGATATGACTTAAAACTATATCATGATATTTTCTGGTATTTATTGTGATAACAATATCAGTGATTATATAAATTTAGTTCCATGCACCACTGTTTTTGGCTACAAGTCATAGCTGTGATCTTGAGAGGCTCAGAAACACAAACATTGATTTAAAAGTAAAACTGATTTTCTGTAATAAAACTAGTTCCAGATTGTAGAGGTAGCTCCTCATTTAGCGATAAACTCCTCAGCTTCACGTCCACTTTCTGCCGTACTTGTTTTCACTCTGCACGTGAGCTGCAAATGAGTCGCAGACTGTCGCACACAGAAAAGCGTCATCAACTAGGCTTTATCGTTATCACGGGAAGACTAATTCTTATTGTGGGGAGAATTTCTACCGGTATATCACAAACGATAAGATATCACCCATCCCTAGTAGGGAATTGGGACAGCAAAAAACATGTGAAACATCTGGATAAAGGGTGGAGGCATAACATTTTACATTTGTTCATTTGGCAGACGCTTTTATCCAAAGCAACTTACAATTTAGACAGGATTTAAGAGTAGTCAGTAGTTTTGCTCAAAGCCCAACATTAGCAGCTTCAGTAGCCTAATGTCTTAAACGCTTCTCACTTTTCTTTTTTTTAAATTAAGATTTAAATGATTTGGTCAGGCTCTGTGTCAAAGGCAGTTCAATTGAAGACCATTAATCAATCATGAAGAACCATTCTCTTGCTCAAAAAACTTGACATGATAAATTGCAGGTCTCTTGCTTAAACATCAGACGCCTCACTTGAGACTCATGGTCTCTTGTGTACACTTTGTTGGTCACTTTCTTTATCTTCACTTTTCCCTCTTCAGTGCAAAACGATGTTTGTGTACACTGCACCTTGCAGGCAGCAGCAGCAGAGGAGCGCATGCGTGAGCTGGAGGACATGCTGAACAGCGAGCGTGATAAACACCGCAGAATAGTGGATGGCAAGGATCGGGAGATGGCCGAGATGAGGGACCGCATGCAGATGCAGCTCAACGAGTACCAAGAGCTGCTGGATGTAAAGCTGGCCTTGGACATGGAGATCCATGCCTACAGGAAGCTGCTGGAGGGAGAGGAGGACAGGTGAGCAAAATACACTGGATATACAAAGTCTACACACTTCTGTTAAAATTGCAGGTTTTTTAAATTTGTGATGTAAAAGAATCATGTCACCTTTAATGTGATCAAGCAGCCAACAGAATTCCGATGATAAACATTTTAGGGGGAAAAAAAGAACAAACTTAACCTGCTGTGTGGACCCTTTAACTAATAGTTTGTTAAAGCACCGTTTGCTCGTAATATAGCACTCAGTCTTTTTGGGTAAGAGTCTTCCAACTTGGCACAGCTTAATTAGTCAATTATATTCCACTCTTCCTTGCAAAAATGCTCCAGATCTGTCATTATGAGGGAATCTCCTGTGCTCAGTCCCCTTCAAGTCATTCCACAGGTTTTCGGTAGGATTTAGATTTAGGATTAGATAGGATTGGACCCCCCCCCCCTGGTTCTTACATACCTGCATGTTCTTGACTCTGAAAAGATTCTGTCATGTGTGCATGTTAATTAATCCATCTAGTACCAATCGTTCTACAGTCATCCAGGTCATGCCTTGGCTCATGTGTGTAGTGCAGCATTTAGACTCTCAATGTGTCGTGTACGCAATAGTTGCAGCATCGAGGCTTATCACTGCGAAGTGCTTTTCATTTAGACATAGCCTGCATACCATATCAAAACCTTTTATTTTGTGAAAGTCAATAAGGAGTAGGGTTTTTTAGTTTTCTTGCTCTGGTTGTTCAACCTACTTGTCCTTGTATTGTACTTGCAACAACAAAACAATATATCCGATCCAAAATCTGCCAGTACTGGGTATTTCATTTGTTTTTTTAGGTTAAATGCATAAGAGTTTAGCATTAAACTCTACTGTGTAGCAGATCTGCAGAAGAAGGAGTAGGTATGCTGTCTGTAATGGTTGTAATCACTCGAAAGAATGAAGTTCTTATCCAGGATGAGAGCATGTGGTTCAAATCATTCCAGACATTTGAGCTTATTTGTGCACATTCAGACTAAATTAAGCATGACTATCTGTCAGTTATGTAAGCATGAACACATTTCCCAAGTCATGTTTATGGGAATGAAACAAGTCTTGATTAATATGTTTCTAGTTCATTGGTTTCACAGGATGTCAGTTTGCTTTCCTCATATGCAGCCATACTTGTGTGTGTTTTTTCCTCTCATGTGAGCCAGATGATAGCAGTGTGTCAGAGTAGTTGATTGTTGTCCTTTATGCTTGAGCAGAGTACTGAAAGACTAGGGAGTGAGGGAAATTGCAGATGACTTTAGGCTGCAGAGCTGCTGGAAATGATGAAAGAGGTAATCAGCTCACCTCACCTCACTCGAGGCTACAGACCAGTAGATCAGTCAGAATTGAAATGAAGGAAGGAAAGAACAGACACCACTGTACAAAATCACAGCACATTGTATCATCTGGACTTTAGAGCTACACGGTTATATGATGCACTCGCGTCCTTCTAAAACAATTTTTCCCTTATAGATTTATATAATTGTTCATGTGGCTTAAACCTGAAAAGAAACCTAAATCTGTGATTGTGTCATATTGATTTAGTTTTATGGGCTCATCATATGCTTCATAAAATGTGAATAATTGGTGATTAAGCAACAACCACATTCCCGAGGTAGGGAATGTACCTGCTTAATTCAATTCCAGTATTATATAATCTACATGTATCATTTGTGGTGTGTAAGATTCTCCTGTGTAGTGGGTGCAAGTGAAGCATGTTTAATGGCGTCCCTAGATGGCAGTGTTCGTCACCACATTGTGTTGGTGCAGAATTAGCCCCAGGGTCTCCCAAAACAGTGTTTTTGTTTTTTTATTGTAATTGCAATTGCACCTATGCAACCATGAATCATGAAAAGGGTTTAGTTTACAACATGAATTTTAAAGTGAAAAGACAACTCTAAACTGTATTTGTTTCAAATCAAGTGTATGTGTGTGTGTTCCTACACAGGCTGAAGCTGTCCCCCAGCCCCCCCTCTCGGGTCACCCGAAGTGTGGTCGCTAGCAGCAGCTCCTCCCGCTCCTCCCGTGCTAAGAGGAAGCGTGTGGAGGTGGAAGACGAGACGGCGAGCGCTCCCAGTTTTCGTGTCAGCCAGCAAGCTGAGGCAACAGGCTCAATCAGTATTGAGGAGCTTGACCTCGAGGGCAAGAGTGTTACCCTCAAAAATAACTCCAATAAGGTGCCATACTTCTCACACTTTCCATTTCGTAAAGCAGACTTGAGTTTTAGAAAGCAACTATATAATGTGTATAGAAGCAAGGCTAAATGTGTGTGTACATATATGTGTGTAAAGGGTTTTCTGAGGCAGCCACACATGTATGAGGGTGTCTCAAATGTAAACTTAAAAGTGCAACATAAATTATAGAAACAGTACATTAAATTTGTAGTTGCAGTAAAAATGTACTACTGATCCAGTTTCTCGATATTCCCTCCTACTGCTACCTTAAACCTGATGCACTTTTGTGACCCCTATTTGTAATTGACAATGCAAATGAAAAAGAAAAAATAAGCATTAATGTTTTAATTTGACTCAACCTCATAGTAAATAGGTGCCTGATTTTGTGGGGTAGGAATGCAGTTACTGTAGACATTGAATGTTTAAAGCGTCTGCATCTGGATATTAAAGCTTAAAAAGCTTCAGATGATATTGATGATGTCACTATAGACTTTACGGAGACTCAATGTCCAACTCCAAGAAACCAACTTCATTATTAATCACATGAACAAATGGCTGACTTTACGAGTTGCTTGGTTTAGTTTTCCTCTATTGTTCCTTATTAAATAATGTTAATGAGACACTACTAATATAACTCTGCAATACTGTTTATTATGATATATGTAGCATAGAGCGTTAGAAGCCTTTGAAACTGAAAGCCTGTTTTATGACCTCTTGAATTCACAGATAACTCTTGTTTAAACTTTAATCTAATTTTGAATCTTAATATCTCACTTACATGTTGAGGCATGGAAAATTAGAATTTGAGGATAATGATGGCTATGTCTAGCATTGCATGATGTTCATCTGAATATTTTATTGAGCAGTGTTTTCATGTCTTCTCTTTCAGGATCAGTCTCTGGGTAGTTGGAGGCTAAAGAGGCGAGTTGGAGAGGGAGATGAGAGAGCCTACAAATTCAGCCCTAAGTTTGTCCTTAAAGCAGGACAGACTGTTACAGTAAGGATTTTTCTCTTCATTTTTTCCAACTGCCTTTTTTTGTTGTTGTGTGTTGTATATTTTATTAAATCACCATTAGTGCCATTCGGATTGGCAATTCAGCAAGGAGTAAATCAAGTAATCCAACAAATAACTAAATATTTTTTTAAAGTGTTTTTTATAAAAGGCAGGTTCATTTGGGGGTAAACCAGTTGTAGATAAAAGAATGAATAAATGTGAATAGTGTTGGTATTAACTGTAAGACTACTGTGTGCTACAAGGGTTTAATTAAAAGTGATTAAGATCTCACTGTTTTATATTGGTTTCAGTAAATAGTTTCTTAGAGAGTCTATAGAAGGAGAGGATCTGTTTAGTTACTGATGGCAGACTGGTAGCACCTAGAAAAGAGGTGAACTGAGAGATGATGCTTCACAGATGCTCCGCTGTTTAAGCAAAGACCTTTCAGCCATGAAATTTATATATATGTCGATATATACACACACACACACACACAGTATCTGTTTCTTTGATATCCTCACATTGAGAGCGTTGTGTTGGTTACCTTGGTTGAAGTTTGGTTTTGTTGTTGCGCACAGGTGTGGGCTGCAGATGCGGGCGTGGCTCACAGTCCTCCCTCAGACTTGTTGTGGAAGAGTCAGAGCAACTGGGGCAGTGGAGATGAAACAGTTACTCTGCTGGTCAATTCAGATGGAGAGGTACACACCACCAAGTGCTTCATAATTCAGAAAAAAACTGTACATCTTGTTACATATCGTGTTTTCTTGAAATGCCTTCAGGAATTTTTTCATCGCCCCACCCTCATTCTCCATCTCGTAATATAGCACATCACACTGAAAAGCAAAATGTTTTTTGTTTTGTTTAACTGATCATATTTCGGTTGATGTTTTTGGTGAAAAACAAGTCTTTTTTTAAGAGTTAAATGCTTAACGCATGACAGAAAACAGAGACTTTCAATTGGATTTCCATAAAGGAGTGTACAGGAATTGTGCTCCACAGAGATGTAAATGCTCGAGAGTGTTTGTGGTGTCACAGCTAGTCAATCATTAAAATGCATTTATTGGCTTAGCATGCCTCTTTCCTTTTCATCTTGTAATGACATTAATAAATACTGACAGTGTAGGAGATTTTGTGGAAATGTCATTTTCAAAAATATCGTTTAGTAAAGAATCTCATATCCTCTGGGGAAAAGATTTTTGCACCTTTTTCTGTTCAGTTCTGATCAGGTTTTAAATCCGGAACAATAAAATATAGACAGTGTGTCTGAGAAGCGACGCTTCCGGGGGTTTTAGGTGACTTATTCAGTCCTAGTACAGGTACAGCTTACAGTCATTCTATTTTCATGTGACCTACTAATGAAAGAACAGTTAGGGGATTTGATTTTGTTTCCTTTTAGTTTTTGTTATATGTGCAGCAGAGACCACGATCAGCACTTTCATACACTTTAAGACTTTTAAACAAAGCTCTTGTAATAAATATTTCTTTAAATTAATTAATACCATGATTTTTAGACTAGGGTATCATGCTGTTAAAATTTCAAACCTTAACACTCGTGCAGCCTTCAGCTTATCTCAGAAGTGAGAAGTCTGAGCTTGGAATTATGGGGGTTTTTTTCTTCCTTCTTTCTTTCTTTTCTCCTTGTATTTGACGTACAAAGTCAGGGGGGAGATCATGGATGCCTCTGTGTTCATCTTTTGTTAGCAACAGTCTAGCCAGTTAACTGTGATGAGTGATGTATATTTACCTCCTCAAAAGAGTAAACTCTTTAAGTCAGTGTAAAATATGTAGCAAGCTATTATGTCTGTATGTATGTTGACTGATCTAAAGCAAATACTACTGTTGTGTACATACAGCATAGCACATTTAATGAAGTACTACTTTGTTTACTTTTGATGTTGTAAGCAGCCGTGTTGATGTGACGTCACTCGCTGAACTCATAATTGAGAAGTCTGCCCTGAGTTCATGAGTAGGATTTTTGAGTTGAGTTGAACCTTGCTGGTCGGAGGTTGGGAATCAAGTTCAACACAGCATAATACTCGGGGGTGTGGTTATGATCGTACTTCAGGGATCCTGGGTGCCCATGAACGCTGATCAAATAAACCTAACCATAATGTTCAGAAAAGCAAATGTAAAGCTTTATGGAGAAATGGCGCTTTATGCTTTTGTGTCTCATGTAAACAAGTGTATTGCTTATTCAGGGTGATGGGACTCTTTTTAGGAGCACTTGTGTTAATAATCACAAAAATTTAGGAGCACAGTTGAAGTTTAGTGTGGGGTTTTTTTGGGGTTTTTTTTGTTGTTTTTTTTTTTAAAAAGAGGTGGTAACGTTAATGTGCTACAATATAACACAAGTAGGCATGAGCTTGTCAATTATGACAGAATTTAGGAACATTGTGTGAGCCTTGTCAAATTAATTTACCTTCTGATAAACTAAATTTAATATTTTCAGTTAATTTTACAGAATGTATACAAAAACCAACTACTAACCTGTTCCACCTTGTAAACAAATACAATAAACCTCAATGTTCAGTCTCGGGTGATGAAAAGCGGTGTGAAAGTAACTGTTGTGTGGTGTAGATGCATTTTGGAGTTGCAGTTTTTATTCTGATTGTATTATATACTTCAAACAGGTCACTCGCACTGGTGCGAATAAATATTTTTTCATGGTTGCACAAAGTACTTTTGCGACTGAAATGGTCACACTGTAGAGCCCCGGGAGGTTATTAGTGTGACAGCTGAACCCCCTCTGGATGAATAATGAATTGTTAATGATTACTGTACTCATGTGCCTTGACTTTATTGTGTAATCTTGTGCAATCTCATGCAACCCTTGAGAAGCACTCATGCCTCCTCACACAGGTTGAAAAGCCCTGTTCTACATGCTCACAGCTGTGTAGTTCATTGTTTTTCCCAGTCCTGAAGTACTACCATAGTGAAGTGCTTA
This sequence comes from Ictalurus furcatus, assembly GCF_023375685.1. Taxonomy (NCBI): domain Eukaryota; kingdom Metazoa; phylum Chordata; class Actinopteri; order Siluriformes; family Ictaluridae; genus Ictalurus; species Ictalurus furcatus. The sequence goes on from NC_071264.1 coordinate 17,066,905, forward strand.
CTGGGATTATTTATTTATTTATTTATTTATTTATTTATTTTAAACACCTGAAATGAAGAGCTCTGGATTTAGCTAGTAAGTGCTTCAGGACTGAAGTTAAACATTTAACCTTCTCTTGGAGAAATAAATAGCACGGGTCCTCCCAAGCCTATTTACTTGACAGACTTATTAAAATTCATTTAAATCCAGAATGAAATGGCTACATAGTTTATTCATGAGGTAGGAACTGCCACGGATTAAAATCATGTCTGGTTCTGCAGGAGGTGGCAAAGCGAATGGTCACCAAAAGTGTGGTAGAGATGGAGAATGGAGATGATGAGAATGGAGATTTTGGAAATGAAGATCTTTTTCACCAGCAGGTGAGCTGCATTTACACTCACTGAACACTTTAATAGGAACACCTGCATACCTGCTCATTTATCCAATCAGACAATCATGTGGCTATACAGTTACTGTAGACTTCCTGTCAGCTCAGACCAGTCTGGTGATTCTCCTCTGATCTCTCTCATCAACAAGGCGTTTCATCCTGCAGACCCTCTGCTCACATGATGGTTTTTTGTTTGTTTGTTTTTCACAGCATTCTGTGTAAACTCTAGAGACTGTTGATACTCAAACCAGCCCATCTGGTACCAACATCCATTCCACAGTTAAAGTCACAGAGAGCACACTTTTTCTTCATTCTGATGTTTGAAGTGAACATCAATTGAAGCTCTTGACTTCTATCTGCATGAATTGCATTGCTCTGCTGCCACATTATTGGCTGATTTTAGATAACTGTATGAATGTACAGGTGTTCCTTTCAAAGTGGACAGTGACTGTATGTGCTAGTTATAAGCAGTATTTGTTTCATTATTATATTTTATTGGAGTTACTTGACTGTACCTTTTGATGATTTAAAAATATATATATATATATATATATATATATATATATATATATATATATATATATATATATATATATATATAAAATAAATAATTATTTTTCTTCCCCCCAAATTGTTTCTTTTTCAGGGAGATCCGAAGACCCGATCCAGAGAATGTGCCGTCATGTGAGGAAGCTTCATTCACCCCAGTATTTTCCCCTGATTGTTCCCTCAGAGCCACTAATTTTCATATTCTTCAATCACAAATCCTTAAAATAGTTCCCTCCCTTACTGCCAGAGTGTTGCTGGCATACAGTTTTTACAGACCTCGTTTTTTAAAGCCAGATAACCATGAACTGTGTATCAAAGAATGTTGTTGTTTTTTAAATTGCAGTCTAAAATGTTTTTCTTTTTATCTTTTTGATAAGCATCAAATGGAAGTTGGACAGCTTCCAAATACATGCCTCACCTCCCCATAATAGAGGTCTTCACAATATAACAGCAGGACATGACTTGATGTATTAAAAAAAAAAAAAATAGAAGTGTAGTAGAAGGTAAAAGATCCTGCATGGTGATACAGTAATGTGTGTCACCAGATGGTTTGTTAGGTAGGATGAGAAATGTTTTGAGACGCTTCGCTTCATCATGCAGTTTACTCTGTTGAAACTGACAGCTGCTGCTTAGCTTGTGTATTTTTCGTTTACTGCATCGTTGTATGGATAAACAGGGTGGAAAAGGAATGATGGGAGATTCACAGAAATGATGACTAAACACCATTTTGGTGGGGTTTTTTTCTTTCTTAAATAATGATGAGCAAAATCATGTGACACTGATCATTGAAAGTGAATAATTGAAACTTTTGGGCATTTTAGGGATCTCCATAGTCTAATAGGGTGTTTAGTTTTGGTGGAGGTTTTTTTATCATGTAACTGGGTACCTGGCTTCTTTTTTTCCTAAGCATCCTCTGAAATCATGCAAACTAATCCGCTTTTGTGCTGCAGAGATTGGGAATCTCAGTAGGACTGGGCTTCAGGGACTGATTAGAGCAGATAAAAGATGTTACGATTCATGACATCACAGCTGAAACTGAGCTGATGGGTGAGAAGTGTTCAGAAAGTTCTGAATTGATATTAATATTGAGCTGAATCTTGATTATAACATCCAGACCACACATTTTAATTATAATGCACTCCAGTTTACAGTGATTTTCAAGCAAACATTTACGTTTATTCACTTAGCAGACGCTTTTATCCAAAGCGACTTACAAATGAACAAACGTTTACATATGGAATCTGATACAGCAGGGTATGCTGTTATGAGAAAATGATCAATGATCTGTTACCATCCTGAATTGATTTTCCTAAAACAGCACACCCTTAAGTGCTTTATTCCTCTTAAACCAAAGCCACAAAGTGTAAACTCCTCTGGCCCATGGTGGAAAACTGACTTTTACAAAGTATTGACAATGGAGACTCCTTCCATAGATGTTAAATGAAACATCTTACAGTAAACAAAGTCAGTGATTTGTTTTTTAATTGTAAATTCATGGAGTGTCCACCATACAAATCCCTGTGTAATTTGTGACCAGAGAAAACTACCAGAGCTGCTGCTAGAGAAAGTAAATTGACACCGTCTGACCAGTCAGATTTGATCAGTCAAAACCCATGTAGTATAATGCAAAAATTCTTTCCCTAAGATGTTATGAAATCTGCCAAACAGTTTTTAAGCGATGGTTAGATTTTTATGTCATTGCTTAAGGTATAGTTCAGATTTTAAGCCACTGCCAAATATTAAATGTTGGTACTTTTCCACCCTGTTCATTCAAATGCAGCTGTTATACATTATGATTTGTAAAAGCTCTGTTATATATAATTTTTTACATTATTGTAAATGTTAAAATGAGGTTTTTCAAACAATTAGGACACCTGTTAATATTTTTCTACAGTTTTAATCCAAGGGTATGGGGCTGCAAATAAACCAACCGCTCTCAGCACCAGCTGTTGTGCACTGGCAACATTGAGGGAGGCTGAAATTAGCCAAATGTCCACCAGCAGCAAATTTTTTAAAAATTGTCATTTTTATGGGTGCAACAGATCGCAGATGATCCACGATCCATATGGATCACGACCCACGGTTCGGCACACACGAGACCTGCGGATTAATTGCGCAGATTAATCCTAATTGTATAACGACCGCAGAGCAAAGGACCGTTTTACTACCTATGCTTTTTAAGTAATTTCTTTCTTAAAACTCGATGCCGAGTTGCAGTGAAACTATACAGAGCAGTCACGTGTTCACGTGAACGTGGCAGGTTAATCAGTCAGCAATGGCTAGTGGAGGAGCAGAAGAACTTGAAAAGCCTCCTGGATCATTCAAATCGCATGTACAGGAGCATTTTGACTTCCCTGTAAAACAGAATGATTACTAAAGAAGGGTGGTGGACAAAACTGTTATAGTATGTAGGCACTGTGGCATGAGAGAGCCATATTAAAGTGGCAATACATCGAGTATGGCCACACATCTGAAGTGACATCACCCTGGTGTGCCAATGACAGGATTCAAAACACAGCAGCTTCTCACCACTGCACTTAAGCAGCCCTTTACAGCAGAATCAGACCTTTATGAACAGGAAAAAATCAAAATGATCGCGGACTTATCTGATGCATTCTCTATTGCGATCACCACAGACAGGTGGATATCAAGGGCTACAGAAAGCTACGTAACTGTGACTGCTCACTACATCACAGTAGAGTGGGAGATTTGAAGTCTGGTGCTACAGACATGCCCCTTCTATGAGAGTGACACAAGCACAACTCTAGCGCAGGTACTGATAGAAGTAACAGAGTGGAAGTTAAAGAGGCACAATATATGTAGCAATATACCAGTGACTACAGATAATGCCAAGAGCCAAGTAATGCAGTGATAGAAGCTGGACTGGGACCACAGATCGCTTGCTTTGCACATGTGATAAATTTAGCATCCCAAAGGGGAATCTCCGTGAACTAGATGGACTGCATGTGCTTAAGACCAAGCAAGAAATACTACAATTACCAGCCCACAAGCTCATACATGATGTCACAACAAGATGGAAATCCACTTATGGCACGTTGGAGCACTATCTGGAGCAGCAGGCAGCTATGTACTCTGCACTGACAGAGAAGACACTGGAAAAAAAATTTCAGAGACATTATCACCTTGTCTGCTGATGATGTGAAAGTGGCAGAGGAGGTCCTGCAGCTGCTGAAACCTCTCAAAACAGTCACAACCCTATTGAGCACTGAAAATGCACTCTCTGTGTCCATAACCTCTGAAAACCAGGATTCTACAATCCATGGCTGCAAATGAGGAGGACAGCACCATTACTAGAGATGTCAAAGCTGCCATTAGAGGCAGAAATGTAATTTTTTATTTTTTTGCTGATCCGCTCCGTGACACAAAAACCATCATGTGATCCGAACCGTGAGATTTGTGGTCCGTTGCACCTCTAGTCATTTTAGAAGTTTCCCAGGACAGTTATAACCCTCTGAATTCATCCCCTGTGCACAGGAGGGGAATCCCAGCGGTGCTGAGGTGGACTTCATATGCATTTGAATGCAAGATGAATTATTAAACATGGCGTAAACTATTAGCTGCAGGTGATATCAGATGCAACCTTTTATCATTCTAATATTGGCCAGGGGAGCTGGTTTTATTATTATCATTAGGCTGCTCAGTAGAGCACTTTGCATATTGGATCATTTTAATGGGAGTTTGGAAATCAGGTTTACATTTTTATTTTACAATGTGTATTTTCCTTTTAAATTGAATACGTGATCATGAGCTAAGATCACTGATTTAACTCACTGTACAGATTTCATTAGGATGAGTGAACATGTATGCATTTGCTGCAGGTCCTCTGAACTAATAAAATCATCACTTTTTAAGGTTTTTTTTTTTTTTTTTTTTTTTTTTTTTTTTTTTTTTAAAAACACTCCACATCTGTGAATAGAAATCTGAGCTTATTTTGTAGAACTTAACACTGTTGGCCAGAGATTTCTTTTTTTTTTTCTTCTTCAGGTTTTAATAGACATGACTGTGATGTGTAACAGATGACAAGCACTTCCTGTGTTTTCTGAGCAACAGTGCAGGATATTAGATACAGTAATAATCTACTGTAAAGCTGATCTTAAATAGCAATGATGAGCTACACACTCATCGGGTAAGTTTGAGCCATTTAAAATGTGAAAGGAATGAAATTTGAATTGACCAGGGCGGGGTAGGGGGAAGTATCGAGATCATCTGAGGAATGAACGCAGAGCAAGCAGGCCCAATTTCTCACAACTTTTTACTTGTGTGATTTGAATTGTTTTGTATGCATAATACAATAAATGTTTTGCATAGTATTATCAGATTTCTTGATCTTTCTCACTCAATCACTTTCACTAAGAGCTTTATTCTGGTCAGTATCATCATAGATTTGGAGCCTATCCTAGGAACACTGTCCATGAGGTGGGATTGCACTCTGGATTGGATGCCTATGCACCATGGGCACAGTGCATGCACACACACATTCACACCTAGGATCAAGTTATCTTAGCCAATCCACCTACTTCTCTGTATTCAGGAAGTGATGGGAAACCCACATGAACACAATCCATTGTGGTGATGAGGTGGTGATCACAAGTACAAACAGTAACTAGTTTTGTTTGGACTTTATTATTAATAGCAGAGTAACATGCTGCTGTATCTGTTAAATGCTCCAAATATCTGTATCTGTATCTGTGGAATTTCTGGCTACAGCTACAGTCCTCTGAGGATGGCAAGGCCAAATAATTTTTTTTTTTTTTTTTTGCTGTTGACGGAATACATTTGGGTTTGAGATCAAAAAATGAATATGAGAAGAGAGTTTAGTATTTCAGCTTTTGTTTCCTGGTTTATTTATGTAGATGTGTTAAACGACAGAACATGGCACATTTTGTATCAGACCACCCAATCTGTAGGCGAGCAAAAATACTGGAACATGTGACTGACGAGTGTTTGTTACCCTGGTGTGGCCTGTTTGATTGATTGATTGTTTAAACAATAAATAGCTCTGAACATCTATTCTTGGGTTTCACCTATGAAGACTGCATTTGTTGTTATTAAAGGATAAGCCAAAATGAGGATTAGAGAGCTGTCTATGGGAGAAAAGCAGGAAAAATCAGAGGTAATACAACAATTCGGAATGTCCTGAAAAAGAAATAAACCACTGATGTACTGAGAAACAGACCGAATGGGTCAGCCAAGGAAAACAACAGCAGCTGATTACAAACATTGTGCATTGTGAGAGCTGTGAAGCAAAACCCAAAAACAACAGTCAGTGAAATCACCAACAACTTCCACAGGGCAGGGGTGAAGGTGTCACAATCCATTGTTTGAAGAAGACTTTTGACAGCAGAAATATAGAGGCCACACCACAAGATGCAGCCCACTCATCAGCAGTAAATATCAGAAAGCCAGATTAGAATTTGCAAAGAAATACAGAGATGAGCCACAAAAGTTCTGGAAGCAAGATTAACCTTTAACCAAGTGATAGAAAGGCCAAAGTGAGGAGAAAGAAAGGATCTGCTCATGATCCAAAACATACAAGCTCCTCATCCAAGCATGGTGGTTTCTCTGCCAATTTGCAGAGTAATGCATCCAAATTAATCAGGAGGAGCTTTATCATTCAGCAAGACAATGGTCCAAAACACACTGAAGAGAGAAACATACCCCCCCCCCCCATACCTCCGAAATCAACGACAACTGAAAGATGCTGCAGTAAAAGCCTGGAAAAGCAACACAAAAGAAGAAAGCAACAGTTTGGTGATGTCCGTGAGTCACAGGCTTGATGCAGTTATTGCAAGCAAGGGATAGGCAACCAAATATTAAGTGTTATTTACTTTAATTTACTTCAAGACTGATCTGTTCCTATACTTTGGCTCGACTAAAATTTGGGTGGTCTGATACACAAGTTCTGTTTCATGTTTTATGTTGTTTAACATAAAACTTGTATCCATCATTTGATCTCAAACCCAAATGCCTTTGGTGTATAGCACAAACACATAAATTATATATTATATAAATATATAAAATATATAAATATATATATTATATAAATAGTTTCGGGGGGGGACTGTACATCACTCTATCACTGGTCTCAAATAAAGATTGTGACTTTTTTTTTTTTTAATCCTGCATGCACATCCCTGGATAATAAGTGCATGGATTATTCATGGTCTCATGATAACATTCTGTTCAGCACATTGAGATTTGGCAGACTGAATCCTTACAATACAGCATTGTGATATTAATAAACCATGGAGAATGTGATGTGAAATTTTAAGATTCTCCAATAAGAACATGTGCAATACTGTGCTTGAATTGTTCCTTCCAATGGGAAGACATTTATCTCCTACAAAAAGCAAACAATTAAAAAAAAAAAAAAAAAAAAAAATGTATACGTAGAGTCTCCCTCCAAATGGTATGTAGCAGGCAGTGAAGATATTTAGAAGAAATCATGACAAGTTATTGGTAGCACAGATTGTCAGGGTGAGTTTGGGTATTTGTGTAGGGAATTTGTTTGTCAGGTATTTATGAAGGTTAATCTACAGTGCTTCTCTCAAGATAAATGTAACAGATGGCTTATAAGTTGTATTTGTGTGTGTGTGTGCGCTTGTTTACATGATGAAAATTGCTTGTTCCTGAGTTGAAGCTCTTCAAGACTGCAGTGTTGAATTGTTTTGGTAGTTTTAACACATCAGACCCCAACCTGTTATCATGGGAAAATTGAACATTCTTGCAGCGGCACAGGCTTTGCTTTAAAAATGTCTCTCTCGGACAAACAAAAACTCGTCTTGCTACACCATTTTGTTATTGGACTTCGCTGCCTCCTCTCATCTAGTCGTCTAACTGCCAAATCAGACTTATTACAGCGCCATCACTTTCCTCTCACACTTGAGTCTTGCAAACATTCATTGTTTCCTCTGGTCGAGCCATGCATATTGCATGTGCTCTTCTTCTCAGCCATTCGAATTCTGTTCATGCGGTTTGACCAGCTGCCAGCCGACTCTCGATGCCTGACTTTCCTTTTGGAATACCTTGGCAGGTACGGATCTCTGTCTCTGAGTCTCAACTAAACATCATCAGTTGCATCATGCAGGTTGCAGTACCTATTATCCTTCATTATAATCAGTTTGCAGTGTTCGCTTTTCCAAGTCAGTCAGCATCTGAATGGGATGTGATTCTGTGCTTGGAACATCATCTTGGGTTCTGTTTTAAAATGTACAGCTGTATTTTCTAGCTTGTTGTTTCCCCTTCTATTCTTGTTCAAAGTCCAAAATGTTTTTGAAGAAAAATGGTTGTGGTGGCAGCAGCATTCGGTACAGTGGGGCTCATTTATTATCTTGCTTTTGTCACAACAATGCAAATGTACAACATCCACCCACTGACCATCTGCCAGCACCGTCCTCACCCACCACCCGCTTTCATCTAGTGTGTGTGCAGACAAAACTCACATCACTATTTCCACAGGCTCTTCTCTTCAGCCTCATTGCCCTATAGGGTCGGTAACATGCTCATGATGATAATTGTTTAGACCGTTTCTGCATCCGGTTCTGAAAGAGTTCAAAGCTTCTCTTAGATGTTTTGTTTACTAGTAGTGAAAGAGTAAATACCATGAGCAGATTTTTAATAGGGATGCATCAATCTGATGTTCATAAAGATGCTCCAGGACCAGGCAGTACTATGCGACATAAGCATCATGTGGTTTGTGTGGCTAATTTTTAGAGGGCACAAGGACGGAAGACATGAACCTGCAGAGCAGTATCACAAGGCGTGAAATATGAAAGCAACATGCCATGAATTGTGCTCACGAAGGTATTCGAGGGAGGAGCAGTGAGCAAGTGTGCTGAGAAATGTTGCATGAGAGAGAGAGCACATCACTTCTGTGAGAACTGAGCCACAGGCACTTCCTTTCCTTTTCAAGATCCAATTTACGGCACTCCATTTGAACGACTACGCTCACTGATGCTGCTCAGTCTGCTCAGGTCTGCTGTCCCCGTGCTTGCTATTAAAGACACTGTTTAAACACCACAACATCTCAAACATAACGCACATGGAGTTCACTGCTACGTGGCCACAATCAACACAGAGCTAAATAAAACGTTCCTCGACGCTCCCCTGATTGTGTAATAATAAGTACTCACAAAACATGATCTCGTACACGTTCTAAAAAACTATCGGTGCATCCCTAGTTTTAATACACGCGTTAATAAAAACCCACCATCCAAAACAAATCATCTCTCAAGAGGTCTAACGATTAATTGGGACTGGATTAATCTCATGCTCGGGTTCCTTGTAAACTACAAGCCAGCGATCGATATGAGCATTATCAGCAGCTGTGTGAGGCACAACATGTGTATGAGTGTGTAAAGCAGTTCATTAAGCTCTCAGGCTACTGGAGCTGCAGCGTGGATGAGATAACACTCTTAAATGAGTTTGTGCCTGCCTTCCACATCGGCTTTGCCCTTGGGCACTGGATCATTCTGCCACGATTTAAACTGCAGCGCAGCCTAAAGTGGAAGTGTGTTGACGCTGTTCCCAGCTCTTTAATGAGTCTCTTTCTGTTTTGTCTTCACCCACAATCTAACAAGAGAATATTAAAGGTGGCTGTGAAGACGTGCAATAGCTGTTTGATTTCTAGCTACGTTATGAGGATAGGCTATTGGTAGTAGGCCTACATCATAATCGAGTCCAAAAAGGAAAAGTGCATTTGGAAATGAAAAAGAGAGATCACACATTAGAGCAGCGCTCTTAACGCAGTACTGTGGCAGTGACAAATGTGGTGAAGGTTTTGAGGATTTTTGACCTGATTTCCTGTTTCATCAAGACGTGTAGTCACAAGATAACTTCAGGAATCTGGCCTAATTAATATTCTCCACATATAAAAGATATTTCCAATACACTATACTTCACCGAGTTTTATGCCATGTTGTCAGTGGAATTAATGACACATCCACAGATTTTGGCCCATATATTTTCTCCATTACCTATGAGAGAAATCTCATTAAAACAGTCAGTGAATACGAGGAACTTAGTTTGAATACTGATTTGTGTAGAACACTTATGTTGTATGTGAATATAATGAAACTCCATGCCTTTTATTTTCAGAAAAAAATATTATTCACCAATCAAAATGCTTTTTACATCTATGAAAATGTCCCATACCTTTCACTCCTTTGCCTTTATTTATTTATTTATTTATTTTACCTCATTCAGCTTAATTTGCTGTTTTCTTTAACACATAACATTGATGAAATGGCTGTTTTAACAGACCTTAGGTTTGCAGAGGATGCTAGTGATGTTTAATTAGCCTTTGCTTGAATCTGACCTATTAAGACACGAGTGCTCTTGAGCATATCAGGAAAAATAGCTTTTACTTTTTAAAGTGTGGAGTGGAATGGAGCAGTTCACTGTAGCACTCTGCACTGGATCCAAGTCGTAATATGAGATTTGCACTGCATTGGACAAATAAATCAAATAAATTTCTGTGCGAGACAGAAGGGACAGTTACATGACATTTATGAGACATTCTGTTTGCTCAGAAAATTGTGTTCGCATTTTGCAGTTGGATAAAGGTCTAGTCATTGTTTCAGGTAGTACTAAAGATAACTAGACATTAGGGCTAATTGCTTATAACGGACACCTGTAGTGCGTTTGTTACTGCATGGCATTTTAAAGTGGTCACAAATGTCAAGTTTATTTTATGCAAACAACAAATCAATTGAGAAGCAGAGGAAATATAACTATGTACAAGGATTATTTTTTTTTTAAAAATCACCCTTTGATTGTTTCTAAAAACTTCTTTTTTTTTTTTTTTTTTTTTTTTTTTTTTGACTAAGTCACAATTCATTATTTAAGTGCCAACAATACAATCACACACCATGTGTGGGTCCAGACATCCACACACACTCGAATTGAGATCCCATTTGTCATTATTTGTTAATACGACAGATTAAAACAACAGAACAGTTGCTCAAGTTCTGCTGTCATTCCAAATTATAAATCAAACCTGTGAAAACACGGGAAAAAAAACCTAACACCAGTTTATCTCACATTCAGAAACAACACCAGACTACATTCAGAGTGCTGCAAAGAGACGCAGAGAAAGTCTCCAGAAAACTGTTTTGTTTTTTGTTTTTTTTCTTCTCTGCTTTCCTTGGCATTATTACACCCTAAATGCTGTCTAGCTGAATGCACATCACTGTTATAGAGGATAATCAGAGGATGAAGGAATGGACTATACATGCTCATGCATTAAAAAAATTCACCAGCTAACATCGTTATCGTTCATGGTCAATGTGGATTTCTGAAAAACGAAAACGGGCAATCCAAAATGAAAATGTTTTCTCTATGGGACATTTAAAAACCGCTTTCACTCCGCGCAATTAAGCTACCTGTGTTCTCATTGATTTTCTCAGACACGAGCATCTTACAGGCTGCTGCCTCAACATTCACACATAATCCCCACTCACAATTGCAGACTGTGTGAAATCTTATCTGCTGTCACTGGCAGGATGGGGTGTCCTCGTGCGGCCTGACAGATTGCCGTTTCGAGCAAAGGATCTTAGCAAAGGCCCTGCGAAAGCTGCTGTGACACAGTGGGTACAGGAAAGGGTTGATTGCTGAATTGAGCCAGAGAAGCCAGAATGTGACTTCGTACCAGTGATGTTCTATACATGTGCCGCTACAGACTGCACGAATGATCATGAGCAAGGTGTACGGAGCCCAGCACACGCCGAAAACACACACTATTACTGCCAAAGATTTGGCGATCTTCTTGTCCCGCGAAAGGCGCGAATGCTCCCCATTCCTCATGGGTGCCTGTGACTGGATCATGCGTGTCTTTAACCAACAGCTCAATGCTCCTTTCTTCTTATTGACCGTCTTCAGAGAGAGAGAGACCGAGTGGCTGCAGCTGGGGTCTCCGCTGGAGGACGGAGAAATCTCCAGGTCTCCCTCGATCACAGCCGAAACAGCTGCTGGTTCACTGGAGGAGACTTTGCGTGTCCTGACAAAGAACACTGCGGATGAGGGTGACGCACCACCGTCCACCACCCTCCAGCCATCCTCTTTCTCTGCACCGCGGTGAGCTGCGCGGCTCTTGTTCCGCCGCTGGATGTTGAGGTAGATGCTGAGGTTGAAGAAGGTCACTGAGATGAATGGTGAGAAGAACTCAAAGGTAGATGCACTAAGCAGGAAGTACCATGTGCAGTAGAACTCTGCAAAGCACTCGTCGGCTGGAACGATGCTCTCGCCAGCTACATCCTCCCAAAAGATAATGGCCGGGCCGTAGAGGAGAAAAGCCAGCAGCCACACTGCCAGCATCTTTCCCACAGCGTGCCGAGTCATTCCCTGCTGTGCTCTGTACCTCACCTGGGAAATCAAGTAGACAAGAGGTATAATCAGTAGGGTTGTAACGATACACAAAATTTTTATTTGATACAATATTGTTTCTATACAATGTATTTTCCATACAGCAAACAAATGCACCTGAATATGGAAAGCATTGTCATAGTAATTTTGTTATTTCGCAATAATTAAACCTTAATAATGAGAAAGTTTGTGGGGTTCATTCGGACCCTTACCAGCATATAACAAACCAAAAGCTGTGAATTAGAATATAACACAATCAAACATGGCTAATTAAACATTTGCTCTCTGGCCCAGCTTTCACTGGTGTGCAGGGTTGCTAGGTCTCACAAAATTCCCAACTCAACTACTTCTCAAAAACACACACGAAGGCCAAGCAATATAGGCATTGGAAATGGGAGACGCTTTTTTTCTTCTTTTTCTCAATCTTTGCAACTTACATCTAGACAGAAAACAACATAAAACATAGAAGCTTTTGTATGAGACCACCCAATTTTTAGTTGAGTAAATGAAAGTAAAGAACACTTAATATTCGGTTGCGTATCCCTGGCTTACAAATAACTGCATCAAGCCTGTGTCTCACTGACGTCATCAAATTGTTGGGGTCTTCTTTTTTGATGCTTTTACTGGAGCCTCTTTCAGTTGTTGTTGGTTTTGAGGCGTTTCTCCCTTCAGTCTCCTCTTCAGGAGGTGAAATGCAACTCAATTGGGTTAAAGTCTGGTGATTGACTTGGTCAGTCTAAAACCTTCCACTTTTTGCCCCTGATAAAGTCTTTTGTTGAGTTGGCAGTGTGTTTTGGGTCATTGTCTTTCTGCATGATAATGTTCCTCTCGATTAATTTTGATGTTTTTAAGTTTTTCTTCACAGCTCTCATAATGTTTCTGTCATCAGCTGTTGTTTTTCTTGGCCGACCCATTCGGTGTCTTTGTCTCAGTGGTTTCTTTCTTTTTCAGGACATTCCAAATTGTTGTATTGGCTATGCCCAATGATTATGCAATGCTTTTCCTGCTTTTTTCCCCATAGACAGCTCGCTCATCTTCATTTTGGCTTATCCTTTTTAACGACAAATTCAGTTTTCACAGGTGAAACTCAAGGCTAAAACCAAGAGTAGATGTTCAGAGCTATTTATTGTTTAAACAATCAATCACACCTGGGTAACAAGAAACACCTGTCAGTCACATGTTCCAATATTTTTGCTCACCTGGGTGGTCTGAAACAAAATGCGCCATGTTCTGTGTCATTTAACAAATCTACATTAACCAGGAAATAAAAGCTAAACTCTTTTCTCATATTCATCTTTTGATCTCGAACCCAAATGTTTTCAGTCTACAGCAAAAGCAAATGAATTGGCCTTGCCGTTCTAATAGTCTCAGATGGGACTGTAAGTGAAATTTTAATGACAAATAGCCTACTTTATTATGTAGTTTTTTAAATGTGTTAGTTTAAATACAATACGAATGTTAATTATTCAGACATCATTAAAAAAATATTTTTAAACATCAGTTGTCTTTTTAAAAAAAATTATTTATAATCAATTAGAATTGATCATCTAAATATGATTGCTCCATTGAATAATTTTAGTCTTTACCTTTTAAATTGATTCATTTATTCCAAATCATCCGATTGTTACACCCCTAATATCAAGCCATCTCGTATAAAGACACAAAGAAACTGGCCCGACTGCTTATATCTTGCTGTAATATGTTCACTGCACAGCCTTAAGGTTTATGCTTTTTTTCTTGTAGCCAGTAAAGTCATTTTGTGGGTGTTTGCAAAATGTTTATTTTCATTAAATTAACTAATGTAAATGGTTTGATACAGTGGTCTATTGATATTGATTATGTTGTGCTTAACAAAAGTCTGCTATTTTCACCAAATTAAAATGTTTTGGGAATAGGTCCCAAGTCTGTAGCATAATATTGCTCAGTGTAAAAATAAGAGAAGTAGAAGGTTCACTGGGATAATGATGTTATCTGTGAGCCACACCGTTACATGGTTCTGTGCAGTTCTCTCAAATGGCCTGTTAGTGCAGCAGTTTAAGTTCTGTGCTAATGACTAGAAGGACTGGACTGACACCATTGGGCCCTTGAGCAATGATCTTATCCGTCAACTGCTCTGGGCTTTACACTTGGATTAGATTCTGCCTTGCTGGTACACATGAGTGTGGAGGTTTGAATACTCCATGGTTTGTAGGTGAAATATACATCTATTTCACAAGTCATACAGCTATAATAAATAAATAAATAAATAAATAAATAATCCCAAGAAATGTAAATGCTAAACAACCCAATTCAAACATTAAAATCAAGACAATGGTTTGAAAAGATAAAAAATGAGCACATTTTGATCAGAGAATAAAAGTTCTATAATATTTAGATGACACTCAGAAAAAGATCAACTATGATCATCTAAATTGTTTCAATATGTAAGAATGAAAACACTTGGGGGTGTGCTGTGACAGGAAAATAATCAGCAACAGTTACCACCCTGAAGTTGATTATTTTCCTATAAAAGAATACCCACTCTAATGTGTTTGTTCTTTCTTATACCACAGCATTTTACCAATGGTTCCAATTATTTATTTATTTATCGAACAATGTATACTTTTATCTATATATAGTTACATTTAACATTGTGGATCATCCTCAAAACAGGTTAGTTCCTGTTATCACTTACGTTATAGCAACTATAAACAATTGTTCCCTCACCAGCCTCTCTTTTTTTTCTTTCTCTTGAAGTTAATAAGACAAAAATGCAATAATTCATGTTGCAGAGAAATGGGAAAATGGTCTGTTTTCACGTGGCAGACTTTCCCATGGCTCTGGCTGTTACAAAGCACTGACCCTGACGCCTTTCATAAATCTGAATAAAACATCACCTCACAGAAAACCTCACCAAATTATGTGACGTGTTGACTATACAAGTCTGCACTTGACCATGTAGTTCTGTGAGTTAATGAAGAAACGTCTGAGAAACCAACTTGTGCTATCATGTTATAAATTAAATGTCTTCAACTGCATGTTTGTTTGGCAAATAAAAGTACATAGGAAAGTATCAACTTATTAAGAGCAGTATTCCAGTTCTTTGCTCTCTTTGCCCCCAGAATCAATCACCAGCAACTGAACAACACACAAGAGCCCTTTGTTCTCTACAATTTGTTCTTTAACCGAAGTAGGGGGTTGTGACATACAATAAATAACCCCTGGTACACCCCTACATATTTAATATTTGCAGTGACAATAAGTTACCACAGCATTACTTTATGAATCTGTCTTGGGTTTCCTTGAGATATTAATCAAACCGATTTAATGCACCTCCTGTGTGTGTGTGTGTGTGTGTTTGTGTGTGTGTGTGTGTGTGTAAAATTGCTTGTTTAATTGAACTGTTGGGAATGTCCTCTGCTTTAACACAGTTTATTGCTGTGTATGCAGCTTTGCTTTACAGCCGGTACCTAAGTGTAGACAACAGTAGAGTAATAATAATATGTTTAATTTATATAGCGCCTTTCCAGAGCTCAAGGACGCTTTACAATGCAATGATACATAACCAAATTGCAACCAAACACAGAAAAGAAATACACAGTACAGTCACTGAGAAAATGCACTATAACCAATTGGGACAGATAACACTGAGAAAACAGATTAATTTAATTGTTATTTGAACTCAGAGATGGATGTGATGCTGTGAAGAGTGAGAGGGAGAGAATTACAGATTTTATGTGCTACAACACTGAAAGACCTTCCACCCATGGCTGAGAGACGAGATCTAGGGACAGAGAGAAGTCCGAGTCCAGAGGACCTGAGAGAGCGGGTCGGGTTGTAGGGGAGAAGCAGTGCACTATGATAGAAAAGTGCCAAACTGTGAAGTGATTTAAATGTGAGCAGGATTATTTTATATTTAATGTGAAATGAAACCGGTAGCCAATACAGAGTAACTGTATCCTCTAGTTTCAGATAATACACCCCTTGTTAGGCTTTCTCAAAATGTAAGGCACAGACTGGGGACGGACACTCCTGTGACTGATGGGTCGGAGAGAAACCAGAACCAGGTCTGTTATATTTTTTTTATATTTATCTGTGACCAGCTACTAAAAATTTAGTGACACAATTAAATAGCACTTTTAAAACTATTAACTGAAATGAACGCTAAAACAAACATCTATGTCAAGCAGTTTTAAGAAATCCTTGATATTATAAGTTTCTGCACATTTTACATTTCCCCTAATGTTAACACCTGAGTCAGATCACACAGGGTCTGATCATCTGAACATTAGAAATGCCCGGGTCTGAGAGTGAGAGCCGGTGTCTATGTGGAGAATATGTGTACTAGTTATAATATGATTGTCATTTCTACCACAGAATTGCTATTGAATTCTTGTATCTGTCTGTAGGTGTTGATTAATATTCTATAACAGCAGCTAGCAGTAATTCAAGCTGTAAAAGTTACGTTCACACTAGCGAGCGACAGGCAACCATTCATTTTCTGAGTATACGCATATCACAATGCCTCGATTTCAGCAACAGTGTGACATGAGAATTGAGATATTCTCAACTTTATGTAAACTAGGTTACGATGCAGTAAAGTGACAAATCCAAATAACTGTCTCGATTAATTCCATAGACCAATTTTTTTGGCAGTTGTCATATAGCATTTTTTCATTCCCCTTCTCACAACTTTAGGTCTTACTTGCAATTAGTTTCTATGTACTGCTTAACTCAAGAAAGAAAATGGAATAAACTGTAGCTTCCTCTTATCCTGTCATATACAACATCTCATTAAATGTGTATCAAAATATTAAATGTGTATCAAAATATTAAAAAGAAAAATAAAGCTTGGGAGAAAATAGCAGAAAGCATGAGTGTTTTCCTGGAGAATGTTTGTAGCTACTAGCTAGAACAGTTAACTTGTGCTGCTAATAGCTAATATCATGTTTGGCACATAACGTGTAAATCAACAAGTTTTCACACCAATTAGTACATAATTTGTGTTTTACTAGTTACAAGAAGATATAAATATATATATATATATATAGGTATGCGGTTGGTGCCACTGTTGAGTGCATGTAGCTAGTACAGTAAGACTGTACTGCTAATGAAGCTAATAATATGAAGCCTGACATGTAATGTACATCAAATAACAAATTTTCCACACTTGTTTCACTTTATTAAAATATTAGAGTTAAAAAACGCTGGACGGACCGTACACCCCCACGAGCGATACCAGTAGCACTTGCTCCACTCCCACATCTGCAAACAACATGAACGACTTAGGGTCATTCACATCATAGGTTTGTATCACATGTAAAGCAGAAGAGCTACATAATAAAGTACACAAAGTCTCATAATATACATGTTAAAAATGTGCTGTTATTTAACACATAATCGTTGATATTGTGAAATCTTCTATAAGGAGACCTTTTAACACGAGAAAGTCTATAGGACAGAAGTGTTGGTGCTTTATGATTTTACTGTAACTTGTTTCATGGACATTTGACAACATTAAATGTAACTATAAATGGTTAAAATGTATGATGTGTTCATTAATAAATAAAATAAGTGGCAAATTACTGTGGTATAAGATGAATAAAACATCTCACAACTTCAGACATCAAACCACCCCATCATGCATTATTTTTTATAACAGCATGCTCCGTCTTGTTTTATTCCTTACTTATGAAGTAGCGTTAATCATCTTGCAGTAAAATTAGTGGACGTTTTTGTCATGTAATCATTTTTAGCATTGTATGCAATTGTAGCACTTCAAACCCATGAAATGGCTATAAATGAAAATCAAGTTCTATATTTTTGTTTTGCTCCAATACTCCTGGTTTTGTAGATCCTAGAGTAGTGAAGGCACCTTTCATCTAGTGATGGATGGCAGTGGTGTTACTGTGCGAGCTTACAGTAGGTAATGCTCCCGGGTCCAGCCAGAGAGAAAGTGCAATGGCTTCTTCCTTTTCAAAAGATGACAAACGAGACTGAGGCAGTGAAAAGCAATCAACTGCTTCTGTTTGGCAGTGTACAAGTGCAAGTCTTTAAGGTGTATTTTCGCGATATATTTTTCTTTCACTACAACTGGAAATAAAAGTTGCCTCGGGGGAAAGTGGCATGAGTGTTCTGGCCCACAGCTCTTCCTAACTTTTATTAGAGCATTTCACGCCTCACAGCTGTGAATTCAGAGATCACATAAAACCTTGGTTTGTTTGCAAATTTACACATTTCTTTTTTCATTCCAGTTCTGACAGGATGCGTTTTGCCTATGTCTCTTTTATGCAAGTTCAATGGCTGAAAGGTTCAAATGCTATTTTATACAAAAGGTAGCATGATGAAACCCTGTGTTCATGTCAGTTCAACTCTCCACTTGTTCAGTATTTCCCTAGAAATGTCAGAGAAACATTCAACATACAAGGAACACTTCTTTTGAGGCTCAACTCTTCTGAAATGTTAAAGGTTTACACTAATAGTTGATTAATGACTGATGGAACACACTTGCTCTTTTAAAAGGAATTAAAGAAATAAATAACTATTGATGTGATAAACTGGATGCAGTAATGTTCTTTAAGAAAACTGGATTAAATATCTATTCAGGACTCACACAAAAAACTCATTATGTATCAAATGGCAGAATATGCTTTTGATACTGTAATAGCTGCAAGTGTGTATTTGCTTTTAGAAAAACAGGACGCCACTCTGCCCTCCGTTTTATAAAAGGCAAAGATGCTTAGCGATCAGGGTTTTTTCCTCCATGGAGAATTAGAAGAAGAAAAAGAAGAAGCCTTTATTTGTCATATATACGTTATAGCACAGTGAAAGTCTTTTCTGTGCATATCCCAGCTTGTTAGGATGTTGGGGTCAGAGCGCAGGGTCAGAGCGTAGGGTCAGCCATGAGCAGGGAGGGTTAAGGGCCTTGCTCAAGGGCCCAACAGTGGCAACTTGGCAGGGCTTGGGCTTGAACCCCCAACCTTCTGAATAAAGGAGGTCATTTCTTAAAACTGTATGCCACCTCCCGGTGTTGGAAGCGCAAAAATAATTTTGAGCTCACTGACCACATTTGTACAAATTGTACAGGAACAGTTCAATGTGAAATTGTGATTGACTTCAATACTGGAACTGCTCTGATGTGGTGCTATGTTGTAATCAGCACAAGAGATCTGGAAAGACACTCCTGAATATTTGTACTGTACATTGAGTACTAGACCATTATCAAACAGCTGAATCGTAAATCAAATATTTAAGATGTGGTGTATGCAATCACTTTTATACTTATGTTCTCTTATAATGTCTAAACAGTGAGCAGCAATGGAGAAAGTGCTATTAAAATACGAATGGTATATCTCCAAAAGTATATTTTAACTGTCAACCCCTTTTTTTCAAATTTTCTTAGAAACAGTTTTTTAGAGACAGTTCCTGAGAATGAAGATGACAGGCAAAATACAGGATACCACCACAACCACCTCCACCACTACTTCTATGTTAAAAAATATAGATTACATAGTATTTTATTAAATAATATTTAAATGTCTGACAACACAGTGAAGGAAAGAAATACATTAATTATTTCTTTATCTCTGCATCTCATTAAATGAGGCTTAATCTAACAATAGCAATTAGCAACAGAACTGCTTCCTGTGGGTGGGTAATTATTTTTGGAAATCATTAACACTTTGCTCTGCTGGTGAACAAGTAAAAAAAAGTAGTAGCGTTGTTCCAAATAATTATAAAAACTTCTTTCTAGGAATAAAGATATTACCATCTCAGAGTAGGATTTTGTACATTTCTCTTAAAACCATAGACGGCCATAGAGACACAAATTTATTTCTTCCATTCTGTGAGCAGTATGTGAAGCTGAGCAAAGTCATTATAAGCAATTACATGAGCAGCTTTTCTCACAGACATTTTATGGTTCTTGACAATCTGCTAGGGCAAGACTGCACTGAGCAAATTGTGTTTTTATCCAGATGGGTAGTCATTTATGCAATATGGCCACAGTGTGATAGAGCAAATAAGTAATACTGTGTACTATGATAAGGAAATCTGGAAATAAAAATGCTAGAAGGTTAATGTTACTTCTAGGTGTGCACATCTCTTGAAATATGTTACAATATATTTAAAGCAGGATGAGCTACTTATTCCCAACAACTATTTATGCATAGGTCTGAAAGGAAAGTGATCCAAGTGATCCATTTAAAAATATTCTAGCATACACTGGGGAAAAAAGTTCAGAATTTACTTAATTCAAATGTGTACCTTGGTTCCACGTGAATAAGTTGAGCTGTATTTACTCAATTTGTTTTTGCACATCCAACATGATCTGATCATGTATATTCAAAGCCCTGGAATAAAATCAAACTCCACACAGTCACTCAAGCGCAGGATCATCCCAGGAGCATAACATCAGGAGGCAGCAACATTACGTCCCCAACATCCCCGAGATTTTATAACATAACAGGATCACATTAAACTAAATTAATTAATAACACTCACAAAATTCAAACTAGTAGATTGGATTCTTATTTAAATTAAATTTAGTATAGGCAATTAAATCACGTTTTGATATCTATACATAGTATAAATCTAACTGACCACATACTTTATTTTTTTCTAGTTTAATTTTCTAATAAAATAACTGAATCCTTGAAATGTCAAAAAAAGGAAGTAAATTGTAACTTGAGATATTTTATGCAGATAGATATCAGATTTGAGCAAGCAACATAAAAATTATGGTGAAGATTATTTTACATAATTATTATTATTAATTCAAACTAGTTAGTTTTAGTTGAGTTACATAAGTTTGATTATTTGAAACTGTTTTAGCAACACTTTCATTTGGAAGCTCAAACAACAATCAGAGGGCACAAATACACCTTACTGATGATAGCCTCCTGAAAAGTTGCACTTGAACACAGATTACTGACTAATGTGTGGTGGGGAAGGGGACAAGGCTTCCAGGATGTCAGTTAATATTGCAATATTTGCTAAATAAAGAAAATGAATTTTTGGGTGATAACTTGTAGCAGTGATGTTTAAATGTGCAGCTTTGCAGGTCTGATATCTACGTACAACATTCTGTGCCTGCCTAAAACAAAATAAATGGTTATACCAGGTCATGGCAGTGGTAATAACAGAAATGACTTTTTACCAGACTGTTCTATGGGCTGCCATAGACACCCTAGCCATTTCTGACCTTGACCCGTCTCAACTGTCCAGCTATAGACCAATATCAAATCTCCCCTTCATCTCTAAGATTTTAGAAAAGGTTGTAGCAAAGCAGTTATGCTTGTACTTAGATAGGAATAACATTCATGAAATGTATCAGTCAGGATTTAGACCTCATCATAGCACAGAGACAGCGTTAGTTAAAGTAATAAATGACCTTCTACTGACCTCTGATCAGGGTTGTGTCTCGCTGCTTGTGTTACTCGACCTTAGTGCAGCTTTTGATACTATAGATCACACTATTCTCCTTGATAGATTAGAAAATGTTGTTGGCATTAAGGGAACAGTCCTCTCCTGGCTCAGGTCTTATCTGACCGATCGTTATCAGTTCGTAGATGTAAATGGTGATTTCTCCATGCGTACTGATCTTACTTTTGGAGTTCCACAGGGTTCTGTTTTAGGCCCACTGCTCTTTACTTTATATATGCTACCCCTAGGACAAATTATTCATAAACATGGAATTAGCTTCCACTGTTATGCTGATGATACACAGTTGTATGTTTCAGCGAAGCCAGAGGACAGACAGAAGCTTAGTAAAGTTGAGGATTGTGTAAAGGACATTAGACAATGGATGTTAACTAACTTCCTTTTACTTAATTCTGATAAAACAGAAATACTTTTATTAGGCCCACGTGTAGCTAGAAGTAATCTTTCTGATCACATGGTTACTCTGGATGGTCTTTCTGTTTCATCATGTACAGCAGTTAAATACCTTGGAGTGATTATTGACTCCAGCCTATCATTTGATGCTCATGTAGATAATATTACTAGGACAGCTTTCTTTCATCTCAGAAATATTTCTAAGATAAGAAACATATTGTCACTACATGATGCGGAAATACTAGTTCATGCATTCGTCACCTCTAGATTAGATTACTGTAATGCCTTACTGTCTGGATGTTCCAGTAGGAATATAAATAAGCTCCAGTTAGTCCAGAATGCAGCTGCTAGAGTCCTAACTAGAACTAGAAGATACGACCATATCACACCAATATTATCAATACTGCATTGGCTCCCAGTAAAATCTCGCATTAACTATAAAATACTTTTATTAACCTATAAAGCACTAAACAGTCTCGCGCCACAATATCTAAGCGACCTTTTGGTTTTATATGATCCGCCACGCCTACTTAGATCAAAAGATGCAGGCTATTTATCGATTCTAATAAATAGAATCCATAGAAAAACAATAGGTGGTTTGCACCTTCTGTGCTTGGCCCCCTAATAGGCTGTCAATATGGTATCAAAAGTAAAGGGGTAAAAATGTTATGATAAAATGTTTTTGTGGTTAGTGTAATCTCACACAAAAATATGAAAGAAATCTAACATTTAATTGAAGTAAATATTTATTCTAAAAAAAATAATAAATAAATAAATAAATAAAAGACCCTGATTAAAAATATATTTTTTTAAAAGCAGACGTGTAACTATTTATTATAGCTACTGCCTGATTTAGGAAGGTCAGCATACTTTTGTTATTGCATTTGTGTATTCTCTAATCTTCCCCATGATGATGAATGACTGAATATGACATGTATTTGAGTTGGGTAAGTCACTGGGTGAATTGTAATACAATGTTGAGATTTCAGTGAACGTTTAGCATCTAGGACACTTCAGGTATTTTGCTTGCTCCTTTTGCAGCTACTGACAGCTTGATGAATATTGGCTGAATTATTTCAAACCTTTCTGATGGCAAGGAATCATTCAGGCTTTTCAAATCTGAATGCTGTTTAAAAAGATTGCATTGCTTTACTTTACTGGCTCACAGCTGGGCTTCACTTCCTCTTAAACAGGATGGATTTCAGCTTAACAGGAAATTATTAGATATGCATCCCATGCCTCAGATGACTTCCACAGCACTCTAGAGAGATATTCAGGGTGAGCCCGTTCACTTGGGTTCAATGGACTTTGCAATAATAGTGAATAAAAGAACTTCCTAAATTATATTCATCCAGCTCACAGCTGTATTGTTACAGACTTCCAGAACCACTTTTTACTCATTTGCCTTTTTAATGAAAGTACATTCAACAAGTATTCAAGCTTCCCTGGTGTATTACTTACTATGCCTTTTAGACACTATCATTTTTATATCTAATATCCATATTTATTCAGAAGTGACACTGTATTATCACTAGAGGTTTTGATTGATATGAAACATTTTTAACTCTCTACTACAAACTCCCCAAAGAGCTTTTGAAAATGCTTATCATCATGCATAAATAGTCTCCTGTAAGAATTTAGTGCAGAATGAATTATTCTGTTATCTTGCTGGCTCCCATTGCTGGCCTATAAGCAGAAAGTTCTGCCCTTACCAGCAGTAAGCACCTTAGGAAGTGGTTTTAGCTAGCTAATTAAACAGCTAGCAATCATATCTAAGTCAAGATGTCTATTCTGTTCACTTTCTTTGACAAATAATTTTCAGACAAATTTGATTCTCTCCTTTCTGAAGTATGTGAATTTCATTTGATAAACCTAATGATAGATATTACTTGCCCTTGTCTTTGCTACTTAGCAATGGCTGTACTGTTCACTGTAAGTAATGGATGAACTGTTCACTACTTAACAATGATTGTACTGTTAACTATAACTAATGTTCACTATAAGTAATGAATTAAATGTTCACTGTTAGCATTGGATGAACTGTTCACTGTTAGCAATGGAAGAACTGTTCACTACTTAACAATGGGTATAATTGATTTTACAATAATAGATTAATCTCTCGGTTGTGCAGTGGAAGAATTCAAAGAACCGACTTGCGTTCTCGTGAAGACCAGTCTTGACAGGCTATCTTGGAAGAACAAACTCGGAAGGACAGGAGGACATAGAACACATCTTTGCGAGAACTGAGATATTCTGCGATCTTCCTGGTGCGCAATGGGCCGTCCCACTACATTTCTAGTAGCAGGATAGGGCCATCATCTCTTCGGTACTCCCAAAGTAATATGATTCAGCTGGTAAACAGATTTACTGTTAAATGGCTGATTAACCAGTAATAAGTAATAAGCTCTATATTACACCTGCGACCTCATGTTAACTAAAAACTAAGCTAACGAGTTTACCGTTACCTAAAGCTAGCATAGTTTAAATTAGGGATTAATTTGAATTTTCAACAACCTCATATATATTTCAATCTAAATCATATATTCTTTTTAGATGCATATTTAGATTTTTGTTGTTAAAAAGACGTTAAAATTTAGTCATTAGGCTCAGGCTTCTATCATCAGTCATTGTTTTGCCGCAATAACTTCTGGGACTTCAAGCGGGTACAGTGCACTCAAGTCTGTATCCGATGTATCCTCTATATCAAGAACACATCCGCGTAATTTCATGTGCCCCCGGTACTTGTGTTCTTGAATATTGGAATTGAAATGATGATCTCACAAGGGCACAAGTTCGCATAAGAAAGCATATTGAGAAATGGCTCTTGTTTGAATATAGGGTTCGTACAGATGCTTCATAAAATAAAATAAAATTCCGGGACTTTCAAGGAGTTTTCAAGCACTTTTATTTTTTTCATGAGCTGTCATTCAAACATTCTTTATTTCTTCTTTTTAAATTCTTTTAAAACTCTATGTGCTCACATACTGTATTTAACAAAGCCGATCACAGCCGATTTTTCTGTTGTCAGACAATGGAATGAGTATGAAATAGAAACGTAGTGCATTAAAACCACATGTTAACCAGCAGTCACTTACAAGCCACTTCCAATCTGCTGCTCTGCACTGCTGAAATCCTGATTTTATAACCGGGACATCGTCTGACTAAATCACCATACATATAAGTTCCCCTCTACTGCATGAGTTATTACATCTTCATAATATAAATATATGTTTTTATGTATTTGTATTACTTGAATTAGTTTAAGTAATATAAATATATAAAAACATTTTGAAAAAAAATGTTTAGGTGGGGTATCTGGTAAATGTGCAATGGTGGAAATTATATATATATATATATATATATATATATATATATATATATATATATATATATATATATATATACATATATATAAATAGCATAGCATATAAATAACACAGAAATAACACAAAATGTATGACATGGCACGTTCTTTTTTGTTATGTCAAAGTTAAAGCCCCGTTTTTCCATTTACATAGGAAAATAGTAATTTTGTATTATTGCCTATCAATAATTGGAGATAAATGAATTGTTGCCATATGGCAACACCATGCAGTAAAGAGTTAAAGACAATGCCTGTGCTGTTATGTCGGCTATATTTACATGTAAAGTAATCACTCAGAGAGAAAGTTAGAAGCAACAGAATGTCTTTCTTATTTTTTCTTTCACACTGAATGTGCTGCTCCTCTCTGCCCCTCACTGAACAGAGTAGCCGCAGAGAGAGGTGCACCTGCGGTGGTAAAGCAAGACCTTGCACACGCGGCCAATACTGGCGGCTCTCTTCTACGGAAAGTAGCTAAGGTTTGTCTAAAAATAAACAGTTTAAAGTTTTTAGTGATTTTGTATTAATTGACTTTTTATAATTCAAGCACTTTTTAAGCACCACTAGACAAAAAAAAGGTTAAAACTAGGCTAGTTTTCCAGTACTTAAATTTTAAAAAGCCAAATTCAAGTACTTCAAGCACTTCAAGCACATTGTACGAACCCTGTGAATACCTTCCTTGTTTTTCAATCATATCCAATGCAGTGATTGAGTAGAGAAAAAAAATATCTTATCAATGTATTAAAGTTATTGTGTCAGCTGGACTCTGAGGCTAATGTATGGATGCAATATTATCTATCAGTAATTATCAGTAAATGTCTACGTCAGCTGCAACTACATGGAGAAAGACGATCCTCTGAACTTCAGCATTCAGATGAGGTTGAGATGGTAAAAAATTTTGCTCTTTTCAAATATGAATGCCAGTGTCAATCCTTTTATGCGCTGTACCCCACACCTTGTTACATTATTCATTTCTACGTACCTAAGACCATGTCTCTTTTCTAGTTATTCCTGTGTTATACCATGCCCCTAATAATCACAGGAAAACAGTATTTGTTGAGTACTCTATTTAAAAACATGAGTGAAAAGCAGCTGTAACATACTATTTCCTGTTTTGATCACTAATTTTTCCCTCGGTAATATTTCCTTGTCACTTTGTATCATTGCTCCCATCTTGTTTGGTGTGCTTATTTTTGGTATGGGCCTTTTTCATGATGGTGAAGAATGTTACATAAGGGCTCACTTACATCCAGCCTCATTTTACTACATATTAGGGAGTTTAAAACTATACTCTGTGAAAATACATCACTTAGTTTTCTTCATTTAGCCATGACTTTTAGATTTGGGGTTAGCATGAGAATCCACGCTCAACAAACACAAGCAGGATGGAAAGGTCAGTGAGAGGGGACCGGCTTGTTACTGTGATGTGTCATGTATGAAAACTGTGCTATTTTTATGTTTGTGCAATCTGTATTCTCTCAACAGTTTCAGACAAAAAACATCATAAACCAAATAAACACTTTGGGGTGCACAGAATAAAAGCTGCCCCTTTCTCTTGTGTTATACTGAACAATTTATTCATTTATTCATTTTTTAACATTGTGTTGGCATTTTGTGTTGAATCACATGCAGAGTGATAAAATGTCTGTAACAATTATTCTGTAGATGAAGTGAAAATTTATGGAAATTATTAGTTTTTTTTTAATAATGATGCTAGGAAATACTCTACCTAAAGCAACAGCATGCAACATTTTGTGTTGTTTGAAAGTGGACAAAAAGCAGGTTTTTAATATGCATGTAATCAATCACTGGTAACACAACACATCTCACTACAGGGATGGACAAATCTGAGGCCCTGTTCACACGTATATGGATATTTTTGAAAACTTTGTTTTTTTCTATGCGTTTTGGCATCTAGTCCACTCAAAGACGCTGTTTTGGGTCACTGAAAAGAAAGCTTTTTGTTGAAGGACAAATTTTAAAATACTGTTTTCACAGTAGACTGGAAAAACATAGATTTTTGAAAACACTGATACCACAGGGTCATTCTGCACATGCAAATTGTGCTAGGCCTTAGTTTATCATGGCTGCTGTCCAGGTTGTTACTTTGTGGTCTGTAAGTTCTTTTAAGAATCGTGTCTTTCTGCCATGAAACATTAAGTACTTAGAATGTGTTACATTTAAACATACAGTGAGGGGAAACAACTATTCAGACACTTCTGTTTTTGTTATTTAATATACAGTCCCTTACAAATCTATTGGAACGGCAAGACAAATTCATTTGCTTTTGCTGTAGACTGAAGACATTTAGTTTTGAGATCAAAAGATGAATATGAGAAGAGAGTTTAGTATTTCAGCTCTGATTTCCTGGTTTATATATGTAGATTTGTTCAACAACATAGAACATGGCACATTTTGTATCAGACCACCCAATCTGTAGGCGGGCATAAATACTGCAGCATGTGACTGACAAGTGTTTCTTGTTACCCTGGTGTGGCCTGTTAGATTGATTTTTTTAAACAATAAATAGTGCTGAACATCTACTCTTGGTTTTAGCCTTGGGTTTCACCTGTGAAGACTGCATTTGTTGTTAAAAAGGATAAACCAAAATGAGGATTAGAGAGCTGTCTATGGGAAAAAAGCAGGACACTCAGTCAGAGGTATTGCAAAAACATTGGGCATAGCCAATACAATGATTTGGAATGTCCTGAAAAAGAAAGAAACCACTGAGCAACAGACACCGAATGGGTCGGTCAAGAAATACAACAACAGCTGATGACAGAAACATTATGAGAAAAACCCAAAAACAACAGTCAGTGAAATCACCAACAACTAACACAGGGCAGGGGTGAAGGTGTCACAATCCATTGTTTGAAGAAGACTTTGACAGCAGAAATATAGAGGCCACACCACAAGATGCAGCCCACTCATCAGCAGTAAATATCAGACAGCCAGATTGGAATTTGCACAGAAATACAGAGATGAGCCACAAAAGTTCTGGAAGCAAGATTAACCTCTACCAAAGTGATGGAAAGGCCAAAGTGAGGAGAAAGAAAAGATCTGCTCATGATCCAAAACATACAAGCTCATCAGTCAAGCATAGTGGAGGTAGTGTCATGGCTTGGGCTTGCATGGCTGCTTCTGGCACAGCAGAATTCAGTTTACAGAAACATTCAGCTTGTCATATTTGGAGAAAGAAGGGTCCAAAAACACCATAGCCACAATTAAGTACAGGGGTGGGAGTGTCACAATATGGGGTTGCTTCTCTGCAAATGGTACAACATTATTACACGGCAATAACATGGAAGGAAACATGAATGGAGCAATGTACCTGGACATATCAGAGGAGGATTTAATATCATCGGCCAAGAAACTGAATCTGAGGAGAAGATTGACATTTTAACAAGACAATGACCCCAAACATACAGCCAAAACAACGAAGAATGCCTTGCATCTCCTGACTTGAATCCCACTGAAAATTTATAGAGGATTTTGAAATTGCAAGTGCATCAGAGAGATCCTCATAACCTTGGGTAATTGGTTTGCCAAGAGGAGTGGGCCAAAATTGAACCACAATGCTGCAAAAAGCAAAAAATGTATTCTTACTGTAGACATCTCAAAGCTGAAAATGCCAATAACAGCTTTGCAACAAAGTACTAATATTGGCCATTTGTGATATCCAAATACTTTCTTCCATATGAAATTAGGTTTTTTTAAACATATGTTTGTTTATGCTTATGAATACTTTTTTGTTCGGGTTTATAAGTAGAAAGTAAAAAGACACTATGTGTGTATATGTGTGAATATCCATCCATCCATCTTCTACCGCTTGCTCCTTCTCAGGGTCACAGGGAAATCTGGAGCCTATCCCAGGGAGCATCGGGAACAAGGCGGGGTACAGGGTGTCAGTCCATCGCAGGGCACAATCACATACACACTCACACACCCATTCATACACTATGGACACTTTGGACATGCCAATCAGCCTACCACACATGTCTTTGGAAACCGGAGTATCTGGAGGAAACCCCCCGCAGCACAGGGAGAACACGCAAACTCCGCACACACATGGCCCCAGCAGGACTCGAACCCCAGACCCTGGAGGCGAACGTGCTAACCACTAAGCCACCATGTTCCAATAGGGTCAATATTGACTCCAAAAGTCAATAGGGTGTTTTTTTTTCTTTGTCAGGTCACTGAATAGGAGAAAAGAGGCTGGTAATTGCTTTCTCAAAAACCTATTATTATCCAACTCTTAACTACACAAATACCAAACCTATTTCGATCAGGCAATTAGGAATAAAAAACTAACAGGGATTTGTCCAAACCTGCAATATTTAACATAGGGAAAATAGAAACAGTTACTTCGCCAAAATGATTTTGTTTTTAAAATCGTGGTGGAAAGAACTGTGACTCGGGAAATTACTGCGATGTGTATGTGGTTGAAATTAGTACGTACAGCTCTGGTGACAGACAGGAAGCGGTCGTAGCTGATTAACACTATGTTGAAGACGGAGGCAGTACAGAGTAGATAGTCCATCACGAGCCACAGCTTGCAGAGACCACGGCCCAGCATCCATCGGCCTGTCAAGATGTAGGGCATGTACACGGGGATACAGAATGCTCCTGAACAAACAATAATGACAATACATAACACAATTACTTGAAATAATGAAGAGTCTAAATGATTCAGTCTTCAGCATTTCATTCTCACATTCAAATAATGAACGCTTTTCATCTATTTCCTAGAGATCATCTGAAGCATGGCTTTCAATACAGAGCAGAAGCTGTTCAAAGGCACAAAGCATCTCTCATCTCTGCAGTCAAACATATCACATCGAGAAGAAAAGAAAGTGACATGTCCCACAACTGCTTCCACAGCAGATGAAAATGAGTCGCACAGCTTGTGTATTTGAGAGTGCTCTTTCACAACTGAATACAAAAAACCTCATTAAGTCCTCATCCTTGGAGGATGCGCTGGCATTCACCCCTAGGTAGGCTTATTGAGGGGGTGAGGGTGAGGGGGCAATTTCAGGACAAAGGAAAACTCATCATCCCCTGCCATTTTGTATCTCTGTAAGAATTCTTTAAGCGATCACCAACCAGTCAGAGCTTTAACTCTGTCTCAGTCTAAATTCTCTTCAGTGTGTGAATCGGCCACTTTGAGCAACTCTTCCACAGCTCTGACAGCTATTAAACAGAATGTTTCAATGTCTAACACAGGCAAGATTTCAAATGCCCAAATCGGCACTTCAGTAAGACACTTGCAAGACTTCAAATAAAATCAATGACAGGCTTTCACTCGTGCTCATGATAACTAATACGATGTGACAGTACCAAAACCCATTGGAAAGCATGCTACTAACATCCATTTCTCATCATCCACGAGGATTCAAACCTAAGTGTCAGCTGCTAAAAAAATCAAAGCCATTTATAAAGAATAGAGAGAATACAAAAAAAACGCTAAGAGTTATAACTATAGGCTTTTGCACAAACCACTCATGATGCACCTGTCAGTGTATGTGTGTGCGTGTGTGTGCCTGCGCATGTGTGTGTGTCTGTGTGCGCGTCTGCGTGTGCATGTGTGTGTGCGTGTGTGTCTGTGTGTGTGTGTGCGTGTGTGTGTGTGTGTGTGTGTGTGTGTGTGTGTGCTGTGAGAAGATGATAGGAATGGCTATTCTGGAGTGTTTTTAGCAGAACAAAACCAGTTTCGGTTGTTTGTTCTATCACTTTCAGTGCTCTGATTGCAAGGAGGAATAAACTGGATCATTGAGGCGACAAGACAGAATATTTAGTCTCAGAGTTAGACAGAACACTCAGGCGTTTGTGTGGGAGGCAGTGATGCACAAGTGACAATACAACAATGACCATGTAATCGTAGGCAAATGAGTCTTCGCATAGCTTTGAAGATCGCAGTGGAGAGGTGGAGAAGAAACGTCCTCAGCTCAGTCGAACAGTCCTAGTGATAGAAATTGCACTGGAGAACCGGACTGTCCAATGGGAATCACAGAGCATCACAAAAAAAAATGAATGGCAATAGCAGGACATTTATTATCCTCTATATGCACACCGACATAACTACATGTGTTTGTTTTTCGGTTTTTGTCTTATCTAGTATGCTTTGACAGTACTGTAAATGCATATGGTCAGTTTAAAAACACTAGGTTAAGCAAAGACGTGAAATAAGTGGAGTTTTGTACTTGAACGATTCCCTGCACTTGTTCTCCCTCTTACAATGTAATATCTTATTAATAATAATAAGAAGAAGAAGAAGAAGAAGAAGAAGAAGAAGAAGAAGAAGAAGAATGTCCAGGTTGTTAGTAAATAATAATCCTTGGGGTTTAGTTTACACAATTATGTAAAGTGTCTATAATTGTAATAACGCACAGGCACCCAAAACCAAACGGACTACCTACCGACCAGGAAATCAGATATGGCCAAGTTAAGGAAGAAGTAGTTGCTCTGATTTCGGAGGCTCTTGTCCACGACAAAGGCAAAGATGACCAGCGCGTTTCCCACGACCACCACGACCACCAGGGTCATCATTAAGGCGGCCAGGAGCACGGTAGCGCCGCCGATACCCGCATGTCCAGCACTGGAGTTACTGTGTCCAGAGAAGCAGGTTAGCATGGTCAACTCCGTGCTGCCGTTAACCCACATAGATGAGGCGACTTTACACACATTGTTCGTTGTTGTTCTTGTTGTTCTTGTTGTTCTTGTTTTAAACACGTCGAAGTGTCCTTTCTTCCTTTCACCGAAGAGGATGAAGCTTCCGAATTTATTTTTAAATGTTGTTTATCGCTACCGTTAAAAAAAAAAAAATTAAAAAAAGTTCACCAGTACATGCTAATATAGTTTACTGTCGCAAAAAAGTCAGAATGTTAGAAAATGTAGACAAATAATTCATTTTCCTAGTGGTAAAGTATCGAGAAGCGTTTATTCCCTGCGCAGAACTCCATTCGAGAATTATATATATATATATATATATATGAATATGTATTGGAAAATGATTATATATAAGAAATAACACCTTTTTCGATTTTTGAAGAGGTGATGTGACGGGAGAGCTGAGGTGATAAACCAACAGCTCGACCACTGAGCTCGCGCTTGGACAGCGCGTGAGTAAAATTCTTCGCGCCACCCTCCCGAAGGCACCAAAGGCTGCGTCCCAAACCTGCGTACTATCCCTTTACGTAGAACGCCTCCAGATTGGTAACTATGGTAACCTACTGTCAAGACGTGCTTATAGTAACATTGTGTTAAGTACACTAGAATGGGATTTGGAACGCGGATTCTGAGAAAGAAATAAAGCACAATTCTGAAGTGTGAAGGTTACCTGTGTGGAGGGGGGAAAAAAACCCATACTTAGTTAAAAATTATTCCAGAATTAAAAAAAAAAAAAAAAAACTTTTTGAAACCAACACCCTATTATTTGGGTTTGCCAAGCCACCCATTTTATTTGTGTGAATAAAGTGAATAAAGATAATGTCATTTTTATTTAGAAACCAGCATGGGCATAGCTAAGAGGTGGCCAGTGCCAGCCCAGCGTGAAGTATGGCCACACGTCAGGGAGCACTAGTTAGACATAATAATCATCATCAATATCATCATCATAATCATAATAGTAATAATAATAATAGTTGGTGGTGGTGGTGAGTGCGGTTACGAATGCTAAACTGAATGACGTGGTAAGTCTCGCTATGATAAGCTAGCTTGAATAATAATGGAATGCCTACTGCAACAATTCTGGAATATATCTGGAAAATTAGAAAGTTCATTTTATTTTGTTCACTGGCAAGGAGCAAGCTAGTTTAGTTAGCTAACACAGAAGTTGATCCCACCTTAGATTGCCACCCCAATAAAGCCATTTACCACTGTAAATATCTGGCCACACCCCTGGAAACCAATTAAAATGTGCTGATCTTAAAACAACAGTGAAGACCACATATGTCGACTCACTTCTATATCGAACTATGTGGTGATTTTCAAAATCAGTTAATACCAAATCAGATTTATGATCACCTATGGGAGCACAATACACAATTTAATTCAATTTTAAAAATGCATATAGTGATATTATGGACATTGGACATTTTAAACAATGGAGCTTTACAGAAATCTAGAGTGTTGATGAGTATATTTAGATCATTAATGAGCAAGCCAGAGGCGACAGTGAAGAGGAAAAACCTCCCTAAGATGACATGACAAAGAAACTTTGAGAGGAATCAGACTCAAGAGGGAACCCATCCTCTTCTGGGTGACGCCAGGTTAAAATGCGATTTTAAGTCCTTACTCTTCCATAACCAACATTACATGGCCAAAAATATGTGGATACCTGACCATCACACCCGTATGTGGGTCTCCCCCAAACTGTTGCCACAAAGTTGGAAGTGCACAAATGCACAGAATGTCTTTGTGTGCTGTAGCTTTAAGCTTTCTCTTCACTGGAACTAAGAGGCCCGAATCTGTTCCAGCATGACAATACCCCTGTGCACAGGGTTATAGCAAGGTCTATGAAGAAATGCTTTGCCAAAGTTGGTGTGGAAGAACTTGAGTGGCCAGCATAGAGCCATGACCTCAACCCCACTGAACACATTTGGGATGAACTGGAATGCTGACTGTGCCCCAGGCCTCATCGCTTGACATCAGTGCCTAACCTCATTAATGCTCTTGTGGATGAATGGGCAAATCCCCACAGCCATGCTCCAGAATCTAGTGGAAAGCCTTCCCAGAAGAGCAGAGGTTAGAATAACAGCAAATTAAATGTGGAACGGGATCTTCAAAAAGCACATATGAGTGTCAGGTATCCACATTGGGCCATATAGTGTATATATTATAAGGCCAAACAGTACTGAGTCTGTTGAAAGTATGTACATTATGAGCACAAGGGTTTTTATGATCTTTTATGATTTCAGGGTTTTATCTTTGAATTTGCATCCACAGCAATGTTTAGGCTATACATGTTTGCTCTGTTAGAAAAAGAGTTCCTGGTTTATCCAGAACATCAACTTTTTTATTTACTATTGGCTTTTTGAATCCTGTCCAGTCACAAAAGTCATTTTGGCAAATGAAGATCAGCAGTTCGACTTTACTTGTACGACAGCTAAAATGGAGCCCAAACCATGTGATGATGTTCTTCAAAACCAAACAGGATATCACATCAGGTTCATAACTAATGCATTGAATGACACAATACATTTATGATCCAATACTTAAGTGAATTGTATGTTTTCTCAAATGATAAACCCCTGGAGTCTATGGCCGAATCACAGCCGTGCTGATTTTCAATACAACAGCAAAATTGAGAGTGTGATATTGTTTTTATACAACAGTTCTATGAACAAGAAATTAATATAGAATAACTGACATTTCAGGCACAATATCTCCAAACATTTTGTTTATTTTTGCTTCGTCAACAAAAAAAGCCACAGCTTGATTGAGCATTGTATGTTGCCATGCAGCACGCAGACTGTCTGACAGCCCATAGTAAGTGTAGTAACGGTTTCAGTGTAATGAACTATTACTAGAAATGAAATTTTATGTAGTAACATAAATAAGCAGAGTGATACAAAGAGTGACATGTACCAGTGCTGTTATACTAAATATCAGCAGTCTTGGCATGTCACTTATCAAATTATATTAGTGGACCAGAACTAACTGTTGTATAAATAGCAATATAGCATTACTTATTTTTCTACAACAGGATACGTATTTGGATCCTAAAGACCACTGCTATACCTTTGAGGGTGTCTTTACTTTATACTAAGGAAAAGAAAAATACACCAGTGTATCAACCAAGATACAACTTTTATTAAGTTTGTTGTGTTCAACCCAGGTAAATGTTTGGTTATAGTTCCATTTGTTTAAAAATCTGTGTAAGTAAATTGTAACCAAATTATACTCAATTAGTCCTGGATTCTTTGTTTATATATGGTTTTGGCAAGGAAAAAATTCACTCATTCCACCTGCAGGAGATGTTGTGTTGATGAATTGCCTCATTTAGGATCAGTGCCATAGACTGCAAGAAAGGAAAAAGATTCAAAACATGATTTGGGATCAGTGCCAAGAAAAAGCATGCCACATTATAAAGAAAGAGATTGAAAACATGATTCCTGCTGTATGATTCTAATCTTTATACACCACAGCAGAGGTTCATGCAGTCACTCTATGGCAGAAATTACTAGACAGATGTCCATACGGCACGCAGCAAAATCCCATGGTATTAAAAGATCACTATCTACCTATATTTTCTTGCTCTGAGATATGAAAGTACAATTGAGTGTCATAGTGTAGGAAATTAATGTATGCATTATGCACACAGTCTCGTACTATCTTGATAAAGAACTTGCGTAATTATACGCTGTCAGCAGGTGAGACTCGCTTCCTTGCTGAAAAAAGAGCAATTTGAAACAATAGAGAAGAAATGATGCACCATTATACATGGCATACAAGTCCTAGGCACACTGTGCAGTTGGTACACTGCCTATCATAAGTATGAACAAATCTATTTAAAACTCCTATAACTCAGTGTGGACTGATCTGAAGAATTAGGTCAATATCATAGGTAGGGAACTACATTTGTTCTTAATTTATTTGCGTCTTCAGGTTTTATTCCAACTGTTTTCTGTCTTTTAGAATCTCATTTTCAAGTAATTGGGAAGTGTTAATTACCCATGCACTTAAGCTTTCTGCGTCAGGTCCAATATCTACATTGGTAAGAAAAGGTTAAGAGCACTGTTAGATGTGAATCCCCGGATAACAAGACAATGATTTGTCTCCAGTAATCTATCTGCATAATAAAGTAGGCTGTTAACTGTGTATTCATTTGTAGAAAAAATGGTTTAATCTATTTACTTAAGGCGTGGTTAACTCTGAAATGGAGGATTTCACTTTTACCAGAGGTTCCAAGTTCCTTTTAGAAAGGTAGAATTATTAACCAACCCTTAAGGAACATTCTAAGAGGTTGAAGTATTTATCATGGTCATTTGTGTTAAATACTGCTGTCAATGAGTGTCAATTTTGCGTCACACTAGGAATATTGTAAGGAATAATAAAATTGGGGTCTGCCCTGAAGACTTTCCCACAGTGGAAAACTTACTGACCATTACAAAACACTAATGCTGGAGACATTTTTGTTTTGTATGTTAAAATATTTTTTATTTAATCTGTTTTATTAGCTTTATATTACGTACCTTTCATCTGTCATACAAGTCCCAGTGAATTATTTGAATTACAGCCGACACCATTGTCAGAGAAAATTAATCAACACCTGCTAACCAATCAGATTCGAGAATTCAACATGGTATTAAATGCAAAAACTCTCAGATATGAAACTACATTTCACTGTTCTATTTTAGGAAATGATCACTTGTCTCCATGTCATCTTGATAAAGATGAGCTTGTATAATTATAACAGGTTGAGTATTCTATTATAGAGTGGCTCACTTCCTCTCTGGTACAAAAAGAAGAAAATGTTTGATGTGTTTTGGGGTCCAAGGAAGCTCCCCAAAATGTCTCCTTTGGCAAGCTTAGACCGTTAGCCCCATGTTCTTATATGCAGAATATATCAGTTCTGCTCCACCATTTAACAGGCTATCTGACAAATAAGTCTTATCTTCCTAATAGTTGCTTGCTTGATCCTTGAGAGCACACATATAACATTTATAAACATAAATTGTTTGACCAATATCATAGGGATATGAGTTTGTGTAGCTAAACAGGCTCTGGAGCAACAAGTCAAATGCTGCCAATGGACTATCAAAAAAGGAAGGTACCACACTGTGTGTTTGCTTGTCACTGGGGTGGAACCAACAAGGGTACATCTTTTGTGCCTTTAGTATGTATCTTTTACTTGAGAAGGTGCAAAACATTAACCTATCTCAGAGGCTATTAAGGTCTAATATACTATACTATATTCCTGTTTCCAATAAAAAATACCGCAACTTACTACACATAAAAACAATGTACTGTTTTAATTACATCATCACAGTGACAAGGAAAAGTACCTTTATTTCTGAGTGTTAAGTGTATGATGGACGATGTGAGGGTTTCTGGTTCCAAGTGGCAAAAGAGAAAAGTGTCCTACCTAATTGGGAGATCGCAAGTTGGAATCCCAACGATGCTGTGGCCGGGAGTCCTAGAGAACTGAACTGGCTGTACACTTTAGGTAGGGGAGGTGGTAAACTCTCTCTCCCCTGTCAATCACAGTGACACTAGTCAATCGTGTGTGTCTGTGA
Organism: Ictalurus furcatus; assembly: GCF_023375685.1. NCBI lineage: Eukaryota > Metazoa > Chordata > Actinopteri > Siluriformes > Ictaluridae > Ictalurus > Ictalurus furcatus. The sequence goes on from NC_071264.1 coordinate 17,104,613, forward strand.
GTTCATGCAGAAGAGGGCAGATAGCCTGAACTGGCAGATAGCCTGAACTGGCTGTACACTTCAGGTAGGCGAGATGGCAAATTCTCTCTCCCCTGTCAATCACAGTGACACTAGTCAATCGTGTGTGTCTGTGAGTTCATGCAGAAGAGGGCAGATAGCCCTTTCCTCCAAATGTGTTATGCCATCTTGTGATGCAGTATGAGAAGTCTTGGAGGAAGCATTCACTCTCCCCGGTTGGCAGCTGTCATGTGATGTGGAGAGCTGGCTGGTGGTTGGGAATTGGCAGGTGAAAATTGGGGGATAATAAAAAAAAGTGAGGATTTAAACATCATGGTAACTGGACACTGGATGTCACCAACATTTGTGCTTTCAGTTCAAAGCAAGTCTGAAAGAATATAATGCAAAATGTCAATTTTATCCTCCCACACCTCCTAAAGATAAAAGAGGTTTTGTGTTTTGCATCCTTGCGTAGATTTATTAGGTAGATGTGAAGTGGTTGGATGAAGTTCATTAAAACCTGTCATTCTTCCAGAATACTAATCCTTTGTGAAGGGTCATAGTCAAGCTGGGTGTATTTCAGAAGCTTCATTATTTTTAAACGAAGAAACTCTAGTCGGATGACTCACTGTGACACCACTGGAAAAACCCCTTTCTGTCCGGATTTCTTCCTTGTCCCCTCTCTTTCTATTCAAACTGAGTCTTCACAGAGAGAATGGCCAGAAGGCACGGCTGCCAGGAACACCAGGGGAAAGCATGTGATGTGCCAGCTCCCCATTACATGTAAATGTGAGACAAAAACACCTTGCTATAGTTTCACAGTTGGTGCAAATATTCTCCCATTCTAAGCAACATTACAAGGGACCAAGCTGGCACATTTTTTTGTTTTTGTTAAAAATGACATTGCCAGCCATGTTTTATAAAAATTTGTATATATTCATTGGTTGAAGTCTATGTGCAACGAGACAGAGAAAACTCTGTGATCGATGGCAGACTTTTTTGTTTCATTTTTTTTTTCAAAAACAGATCCCTGCTGCACCAAACAAATAGCTAGCTAATGCATATTCATATTCAAAATATTTATATCACAGACTGACATGCCAAACACAGGTTTATAAGGAATTTTAAATGCTTATCCTTGGAATATCCATAGAATTTGTAATGGTTATAATGGGAATTGTATTGGTTTTACTAGAAACTGTAATGGTCCCTGTGGGTCTCTACTGGTAAATGGTCTGCACTTATATAGTACTTTTATCCAAAGCGCTTTTCACTGTATCTCATTCACCTATTCACACACACACACACTCACACACTAATGGTTGCAGAGCTGCCATGCAAGGCGCTAACATCGGGAGCAACTAGGGGTTCAGTGTCTTGCCCAAGGACACTTTGGTATGTGGAGTCACATGGGCCGGGAATTGAACCACCAACCCTATGATTAGTGGACAACCTGCTCTACCATCTGGGGTACCACAGCCACCCCAAGAAGGTAATTTGTTGCCTTCTGTTGGTGGCATGTTATGTCTAGTGGATACCATTAAGGAACAATAATGGTAATAGCAATGGTTTTAATGGCATTTGCTGTGGAACCCATTGGCATTTCTGTGATGGTTTCTATTGTTTTTTCAGCAGGGATAAATAACCCTTTGTCAATAATTTTCAATTATTATAATCCCAATTCCAAAAAAGTTGGGATGCTGTGTAAAATGTAAATAAAAACAGAATTTAATGATTTGCAAATATCATAAACCCATATTTTATTCACAATAGAACATAGAAAACATATCAAATGTTTAAACTTGAAAAGTAAATGTGACTAAAAAGAAACAGCTCAGGTCAGTTACATGATTGGGTATAAAAAGAGTATCTTAGAGAGGCAGAGTCTCTCAGAAGTAAAGATGGGCAGAAGTTCACAAATCTGTGAAAACACTGCATCTACAATTTGTGGAGCAATTTCATAATAATGTTCCTCAATGTCAAATTGTGAAGACTATGAATATCTCATCATCTACAGTACATAATATTCTGAGAATCTGGAGAAATCTCTGTGTGCAAAGGACACGGGTGAAAATCAATATTGCATGCCCGTGATCTTCGGGCCCTCAGGCGGTACTGCATTAAAAACAGGCATGATTCTGTAATGGAAATTCCTGCATGGGCTCAGAAACACCTCCAGAACTCATTATCTGTGAGCACAGTTCGCCGTGCCATACACAAATGCTGGTTAAAACTCTATCATGCAAAGAAGAAGCCATATGTGAACATGCACCCTGCAGTCTTCTCTGGGCCAAAGCTAATTTAAAATGGACTGAGGCAAAGTGGAAAACTGTTCTGTGGTCAGACGAATCGAAATTTTAAACACTTTTTGGAAACCATGGAAGCCACGTACTCTAAACTAAAGAGGACTAAAGAGGCAAGGGTCTGATGGTTTTGTGGTGCATGTGCCCTATGGTATGGGCAGCTTGCACATCTGGAAAGGCACTATCAATACTGAAAGGTATATACAGGTTTTAGAGTAACATAGGCTTCCATCTAGATTCCATCCCATCTTTACTTCTGAGAGACTCTGCCCCTCTAAGATCTTTTATACCCAGTCATGTTACTGATCTGTTGCCAATTAACCTAATTAGTTACAAAATGTCCCTCCAGGTGTTTCTTTTTAGTAACACTTTCTTTTACTAACCTTTTGTTGCCCCGTCCCAACTTTTTTGAGATGGGTTATGGCCATCAAATTCAAAATTACTTTATTTTTTTCTTAAAATGGCACATTTACTCAGTTTAAACATTTGATATGTTTCTATGTTCTATTGTGAATAACATAAGGGTTTATGAGATTTGGAAAATCATTGCATTCTGTTTTTATTTATGTTTTACACAGCATCCCAACTTGTCTGGAATTGGGGTTGTACAATTTTGTTCTGAAGGCCGTTAACATTGAGACCACTGGCACTATGGGATTTTTTATGGCATATATAGAGTGCTGCAGGGGTAACATACCTGAAATTCAAAGTAAGTTACTTATCCAAATTTAATTGTACTAATCCCAGCACATACATCTACAAATCCAAGGAAACATTAGTGATTTTTTATGTTTGAGACAGCAGATAAAAAAATACTAGAAGATTGTTGGTTATGGATTACAGACATACCTAGGAGGTGTAGTGGGCACATCTGCTGTTACTCTCTTTGTGTCATGGTCCTTTTGCCCCACCAAATGTGGCTCATCTTTTGCCAACTGTTCAGCCTTTTTGAAGAGTTAATGAGATTCAAAGACGGTTCAGAGTTGGTGCTAACCTAGCAGAGCCAAAAAAACACAAAACAGTTTCCACTGGACCAAATCCAGAACTATACAGTAATTGTAACCATGAAAGTACAAAGACATGTGACCATGTTGAGTGAAAATGTTAAATGAATACTACAATATAACTTTAAAAAGCAATATAATTACAAAGAGTCATGAATTATATCCTACATACATTTTGCACTACATATGTTCTAAAACACAATTATGATATACCCTATGGAATAAGTATAGTAAATAGAAAGCCATTTGACAAGAAAACAGTGGCACCAATCCAATACCCAGGTTCAGATATATAAATAAATAAATAAATAAATAAATAAATAGTCAATTAATGATATACACAGATCAGCCTTAACATTAAAACCACAGACAGGTGAAGTGATAATCTCATTGCAATGGCACCTGTCAAGGGGTGGAATATATTAGGCAGCAAGTGAATAGTCAGTTCTCAAAGTTGATGTGTTGGAAGGAGGAAAAATGGGCAAACATAAGGATCTGAGTGACTTTGACAAGGGCCAAATTGTGATGGCTAGACGACTGGGTCATGGCATCTCCAAAACAGCAGGTCATGTGGGGTGTTCCCGGTATGCAGTGGTTATTAAGTACCAAATGTGGTCCGAGAAAGAACGACTGGTGAACTGGCAACTGGGTCATGTGTATCCAAGGCTCACTGATGTGCATAGGGAGCGAAGGCCTGCCGGTCTGGTGTGATCCCACAGAAGAGCTACCGTAACACAAATTGCTGAAAAAGTTAATGGTGGCTATGAGATAAAGGTGCCAGGACACACAGTGCATCGCTGCTTGCTGCATAGTGGCAGGCCGGTCAGAGTGCCTACAATAAGCATGTGAGCATCATAACTGGACCATGGAGCAAAGGAAGAAGGTGACCTGGTCTGATGAGTAACATTTTCTTTTACATCATGTGGTCAGCTGGGAAACACTGGGTCCTGGCATTCATGTGGATGTTACTTTGACATGTACCACCTACCTAAACATTGCTGCAGATCAAGTACACCCCTTCATGGCAACAGTATTCCCTAATGGCAGTGGCCTCTTTCAGTAGGATAATGCCTGTTCCTGTTCAGGAATGGTTTGAAGAACATGACAAAGAGTTCAAGGTGTTGACTTCCAAATTCCCCAGATCTCAATCTGATCAGGCATCTGTGGGATATACTGGACAAACAAGTCTAATCCTTGGAGACCCCACCTTACAGGACTTAAATGATCTACTGCTAACTTATTGGTGCTAGATACCACAGCACACCTTCAGAGGTCTTGTGGAGTCCATGCCTCAATGGGTCTGAGCTGTTTTGGCGGCACAAGGGGGACCTACACAATATGAGGCAGGTGGTTTTAATGTTATGGCTGAATGGTGTATGTCTTTTTTGCCAATAATGGTCACCAAATTGAGCATGGGAACTTAATTAGCAGTCTCACTTGACAACGGAAATACTGACAAAATGTGGGTGATCATTTATTGTAATTTTTCATATACGACTTGTTCTCTAATATTACTGTCTATGCATGGGGGGGTCAAACATGGTCCATTCAGGATGTCAGGTCTGACTATTAGTCTGCATTAGCCATGTTTTCACATAATCATTCTGACCTTCCACATGTGCAGAAAAAAAAAACTGCAAGGGAAAACCTGTGAGGGCCTACTTCCAAAGCATTTCTATACATTTTTTGTGACTGCAGCAGCTGGGGGTGAATAAGAAATGGCCTAGTGTGACAGACTGAAACCTTTTGTCCCAGTGTGGTCCACCTCCTTCAAAAAAGGATAAGAGACAGTTGCTTTCTGCAGCAGCCCTGTGATGTTTGATCTCCTCAGATGAAGGGCCTGGACCCTTGTTTGAGTAAACAACAGTAGCCATCTAAGAGACCCACTTCAGATAGAAAAAAACAGCATGCATTACCATTGCTCCCTGCTTTCCTTTTACCCCAAGGCCCCACCGGGGCACGTTTAATTGGCTGATTTGATTTCTCCAATTAATTTTATTCAGTTAATACCATCCTCAGCAACAATGCAAATTAATACCTTCATGCAATGCTAATGCCAGTGTGTCAACATTTGTTTACAAATGAAAAGATCTGGGCTTACTGTGTTTGCCAGGAAACTATACTTTGCTCTCAAGCTGCCGAATTAACTTGTTTGTGCAATATATATTAGGTGCTTCTGAAACACCACAGTACAAATAGCATCCTTTGAATTTACAAGGCATTAATGTGAGATAGCCTCAGAGTTTGTACACTTTTCTGGCCACAAGCTTCAGAATTATGACGCTTACAATCTGATTGGCTTTGTGTACTTTTCTGTGTATGTTTTCCTGCTGAAAACCAGCACACATAAGTTTTAATAACATGACAGATTTTCAGAGCAAGATATAGTCTCTGGACTGAAAATAAATCACATAATCCTATTCTTAAAGTTTATTAAAGTGTTTTGTTTAAAGCAAATAGTGGTGAGTAAAACCAAGAATCTCACACATTTACTCACAGAATGATGAAGAAGGACTGTTGATGGTCATATTTCACTCAATATCACTCAAATTTCGGAGAAATCTGGTAGTTCTTGGCTATATTACTACTAACACGTGGCTTACGAGACTACCTAGAAGGTTACTATGGCATTTAAACTGTAACTTGTGGTGCTGTTTAAGTATCTCATTCAAGGTATAATTTCCAAAATGGCAGAGATGAATCAGCTCAATGTATTTTTCTCTACTTTTTTTCACACAAAATTACTTTGCAATTATGGCATTCTAATGTAAAGAAATTAATGCTGGCCACATTTCTATTCCATTAGTATCACTATTTGTACAAATATTAATCGCTTAAGGACACTTATTATAACATGCAGTTTTACTCCATTTTTCTTCCCAGGTTACTCATGGTCATTTCCCACCCACTAGATAGGTCCCCTTTATCGCATAACAGCTCTCGCTAACCAGAGAGGACAAAGGGTGACACATGCTTCCTCCAAACTGATGCTCGTGTGAAATTATGGGAGCATTAACTGAGCATAGAGCAGAGACATAACTGTTCTATCCTCACTGCTCACGATTGGCTACAATTTCTCACACTGACAGGGAAAAAGGGAGGACTAATTATGCTCTCTTCGACTCCTTGCTACAGACGGTTATGGCATCATCCCAATGATAGGGTGAAGGCTTTATTGTTGTGCCACTATGGAACCCTGGCATGTTATTTAAAAAAAAACAAAAACTTTCGTCTTTCTCTGTTATAAAGGCGGCATTAATCTGGACGACTGCCGAGATTCATGATGCAACATGTGTTGCAGTCATCTCTCTTTGTAACCAAGCAGATATGAAGATATGACTTATCTGATATGAGTGTTTTTGATTATAAGCATATTAGTTAGTTGGAAGCATTAGAGTTTATTTAATATAAACTACGCATTTTCTGATGACCACAGTTGTAAAGAGTGGTTATTCTCCATGGACTTTGTCACGTTTCGTGACGTGAGGAAGTTCAGACGGATGCAAGCGCAGTACAAACAGGTTTTATTTAGGAGAGAGACAGGCAGACAAATCCAAAACGTAATCCAAAAACAGGCAAAAGGTCAGGCGATCTGCAAACAGGCATACACAGGGCTAGGCAGGAATCAAGGTCGTGGTCATGGAAAATAGGGTCGAGATACAAAACATGAAACATAAGCTACAGCGAGGGACTGGTAGCGGAGAAACCATCGTGAACTAAACTAATGAACCTAAACATGAAACATGACATGAACTATGACTATGACTATGAATTTAAACATGAAACATGAAACTATGAACTGTGACTGTGGTTATCTATCGTAATTTCTTATCTATTCTAACTCAATATTCCGCGCCGTGTGCTGGGAGGCGCGCGGTATATATACAAACATAATCAGCCTCGTAATGGCTGACGGCTGAGGGCAATTCAGACACACGTGAAACAACCAATGACAGAACGGGGAGGAGACATAGAAACAAACAAATGCACGAGTCGAAATGTCACGATTGTCAACAAGGGAAAAGCAGCTGCTCGCGCACCTACTCGTGCACGCGCTCACATGCTCCACAGTGCGCTGCTTAAAGGGGAACTCGTGACAGAACCCCCCCCAAAGGCACTCCTCCCGGAGTGCCATGAAACATCCATCTCCATTGGCGGCCCTGGCCCCCTGGGCAGAATGTCCCAAGCTGAGCCAGGAGACCGCACGGCGTTCTTGGCAAAAAAAAAAAAGCAGAGCGACGTACACGGCAGAGCAGGGAAGCAGAGCGACATCCTCATCGGAGCAGGAAAGCAGAGCAACATCCTCGGCGGAGCATGAAAGCATAGTGACGTCCGTGGCGGAACAGGAAAGCGGAGCGACGTCCCTGACGAAACAGGAAGGCAGAGCGACGACCACAACCGAGCAGGCAGGCCGAGCGAAGTCCTCAGCAGAGCAGGGAAACAGAGCGCTGTACTCAGCGGTGCAAGAAAGCGAAGCGAGGTCCCCTGCGAGGCCAGGGAGAGGAGCGTGGGTCTCCGCGAAGCCAGGGAGAGGAGCGTGGGTCTCTGCGAGGCCAAAGGGAGGGACGAAGCTCTCCGTGGAGCAGGAAGGGGGAGTGACACACGGCGTGCAGCAACAAAGAGGAACGACGTCTTCAGCGGAGCTAGAGGCATAGAGGCAGAGCAACGTCCTCTGCGAAGCAGGATGGCATAGAGACGACCTCAGCCGAGCAGGAAGGCAGAGCGACGACCTCAGCCGAGCAGGAAGGCAGAGCGACGACCTCAGCCGAGCAGGGAAACAGAGCGCCGTACCCAGTGGTGCAGGAGTGCTGAGCGACGCTCTTGGCTGAACAGGAGTGCCGAGCAGCATCCTCAGCAGAGCGGGCAGACCGAACGAGATCCATTACAGGGGAGGGAGGGTGGGAGATGACCTCAACAGGAGTGCCGAGCAGCATCCTCAGCAGAGCGGGCAGACCGAACGAGATCCATTACAGGGGAGGGAGGGTGGGAGATGACCTCATACGGGGGCACTGAGGTCACCAGGTTAACCTCAGGCTTGAGCGGATCTTGGTCGGCCGTGTCGGTAGACTTGGGCTTGAGCGGAGCTTGGTCGGCCGTGGCGGCAGACTTGGGCATGAGCAGAACTTGGTTGGCCGTGACGGTAGACTTGGGTGTGAGCAGAGCTTGGGCGGCTGGGTCGGTAGACTTGGGCGTGAGCAGAGCTTGGTCGGCCGTGTCGGTAGACTTGGGCGTGAGCAGAGCTTGGTCGGCCGTGTCGGTAGACTTGGGCGTGAGCAGAGCTTGGTCGGCCGTGTCGGTAGACTTGGGCGTGGGCAGACCTCGGTCGGCCGTGTCGGTAGACTTGGGCGTGGGCAGAACTTGATTGGCCGTGTCTGTAGACTTGGACGTGAGCGGAACTTGGTCGGCCGGGTCGGCAGGCTTGGACGTGAGTGGAACTTGGTCGGCCGGGTCAGCAGGCTTGGACATGAACAGAACTTGGTCGGCCGGGTCAGCAGGCTTGGACATGAGCGGTACTTGGTCAACTGGGTCAGTAGACTGGGGCGTGAGCAGAGCTTGGTTGTCCGTGATAACATACACTTGGTGGTTCACCGACTCATAACGCATGTGGAACGGCAGGTCAGCCTTGTTCGCCACATTGACTCCCTTCAACAGCTTATCCAGGTTGTAGCTCTGCCCTGGTTCTCCAAACTCCTTCAAAAACAGGTTCATAAATTGCCTACTGTTCTCCAGTTCCCGGGATCTCATGGCTGCTAATCGCTGCGCCCAATTGCAAGCTGGGCCAAAAAACCGGCACACCATGAACCTTATCCATTGCTTCTCCTCTGGCTTCGGGTCAAACAGGCTGGAGAAATAGAACTGACAGTCTACCAAAAAATAGTCCGGGTAGCCAAAGAACCCATCATACCGATTGGGAAGGTCCACAAAAGTCTCTTGTGGAAACTGTATCGAGTCCAAGGAGGGCATGATTGGCGTGGACTTCCGGGTTCTGCGTCCTCTCCGTTCTCCTGCTGCATCCATGATGGGCAGAATATTCTGTCACGTTTCGTGACGTGAGGAAGTTCAGACGGATGCAAGCGCAGTATGAACAGGTTTTATTTAGGAGAGAGACAGGCAGACAAATCCAAAACGTGATCCAAAACGTAATCCAAAAACAGGCAAAACGTCAGGCGATCGGCAAACAGGCATACACAGGGCTAGGCAGGAATCAAGGTCGTGGTCACGGAGAATAGGGTCGAGATACAAAACATGAAACATAACCTACAGCGACGGACTGGTAGCGGAGAAACCAGCGTGAACTAAACTAACGAACCTAAACATGAACTATGACTATGACTATGACTATGACTATGACTTGAACCATGAAACCTGTGACTGTGGTTATCTATCATAATTTCTTATCTATTCTAACTCAATATTCCTCGCCGTGTGCTGGGAGGCACGCGGTATATATACAAACATAATCAGCCTCGTAATGGCTGACGGCTGAGGGCAATTCAGACACATATGAAACAACAACCAATGACAGAACGGGGAGGAGACATAACAGAAACATAAACAAATGCACGAGTCGAAATGTCACGATTGTCAACAAGGGAAAAGCTAGTGCTCGCGCACCTGCTCGTGCACGCACGCTCACATGCTCCACAGCGCGCTGCTTAAAGGGGAACTCGTGACAGACTTCTCACATCAACAAGGCGTTTCTACCATCAGGCTCGCCACTCATAGGATGTTTTCCGCACCATTCTGTGTAAACTCTAGAGACTATTGTATTTGAACCAAACCAGCCCAACAATCATGCCATGGTCAAAGTCACTATGATTGTGTTTTTTCTATATTTTGATGTTTGACATGAACATTAAGTTCTTGACCTCTATCTGCATGATTAGTGCATAAAATCATGCAGATAGAGGTCAAGAGCTTAATGTTCATGTCATCCACGATTGGTTGATAATTGGCTGGACAATTACACAAATGAGCAGGGGTACCGGTGTTCCTAATAAAGTGGCCGGTGAGCTTATTTAGATTTCTGAGGCACCTTGGCCACCATGGAACTGTATATCTAACAAACAAAAAAAGCTTTTGAAAATGATTGAACACATTAATTTTTTTGTGTTAAATCAACTTCAAGTACATTGTTTGCACTCGTGCGTCCTTTGTTTTGACACAATGTCCTTGAACAAGTAAGGTTGAGTGTTTTCCTATGCAGATCATGTTTGTCTTTTCACATGAGGAAGCACCTGACATGACGGTCTATGATAATATTTAGCAATGCCCCTTGAGAGGAAGACATCTAGAATTTAATCAGAAAGGGTCGTGGCAACAGTCAAAAGGTGCATTAATATTCATTGGACAGAGAGACAGAGGGAGAGGGGTTGAGAACAGGGAAGCATAAAGGGAATGGAATTATAATTGTGAAGCTCATCAAGAAACGTGTTCACTTAAGAGTAAAGGGAGACACAGCAAAAGGCCAACTGTCCAGAAGTGAATCAAAACAACAATTATACATGCTCTTAAGTAAGATTAGTTATTCATTTCACAATGTGAACTTTTTTTATGATGTCCCAAATCTGAGAAATACCACAGTGCTGTTGAATTCTCGATTCTGATTCAGAAGGTGTTTACAATGTTTTTTATAACAGCAGCAGTTGTATATTAATGTGCTCATTCTAATACATTATCGTTTCTGGCAGCAGCTCACATAGAGACTTGTATGATGGATGCTCCACATAAGCTAAGAACAAAGAAAAGTGTATAATAGTTCATATGGTGAAGTTTTCTGCAAGGAGATGTTTATATAATATTTTATCAAAGGAGAGTCCAGTATTACCACTTTGTACCACTTTGAGTTTTCTGCCACAGCCATGTCTTCAGGATGGAGGACATTATGGTTTCTCAGTAAAAAGCTACATTTTCCTTCCCATTTTTTTCTTAAAAAGTGAGGGAACAACGGTTTAAAGCGGCTACAACATAAGTGAGGAATTACGTTAGGGATCATGTAAGGAATTTGTTTATGGACATTTTTCAATATTTAATGTAACTATAAATGGATAAAAAATATGTGATAAATATAACATTATAATCATTGGCAAATTGCTGTGATATAAAAAGAGTAAAAAACTTCAGGATTTGCTCTTATTGAAAAAAGAATAAATTTCAGGGTGTTAACAGATGCTTTGAATCAGGCCGCTTCACACCACCCTGTCATTGCTTATTTTCCTATAACAGCATATCCCCAAGATTTTTATTCCTTATTTTATATCTCCAAAGTGTGTGTGGTGGACTGTCTGTAATCACATGAATATTCACACAGAGTTCCTGCATGTTTTAAATCTCAAAGATTGGTGTCCTTGTTTTTTTTAATTAAGGTCATTTACAAGTCACACCAAATCAAGCAAAAAATAATAGAACATCATAAACATTTCTGTGTAATAGTCGTATCTAAGTCTTCTCAGTCTGGTATTTGATGTTATCTCCTCTGTTATTACTAACAGAAGCACGCCAGTGTTCAGAGATGGAGGTCAAAGCAACCTTTTCAATTCGGATTAAAACAACTTTTAGGGGCACAGGAGATTAAAAGTGTCTGTGATTAAGCATTTGAATACATAGTTGAGCAACTGAAAACAATGGAAGGGCTGTCATCAAAGCTCGCTGAAAATGTTCTAATGACGGCGACTATCTATCTGTTACAAAAGGATGGTGAGAAACAGAGGCTTTGACACATCACCTTGCTGCCAGCATTAACACCCCTGCAAACACACACACAAACGCACACACACGGGAGACAATGCTTCATGCTAACAAACACACATAAAAGACAATTATGCCTTGATTTGCAAATCACTATGCAAATCCCAACTCATAGACTCATGAAGCTTGCAGGAATGTCCTTGGGCAGTTTTAATTCTAAAAGACAAATGATGTAAATTCAGTTTTCACATACAATATTTTAATGTTGACACATTTGACAAATTTATGTTATACAAAACTGTCAATGTCCTTGTTGTCATACTTCAATCAAGGCTTTTTTTTCTTCTGCTGTTTTAAAGGTTTATCTCCTTATCCACTCACACCTGCCTGGTGACACACACATCCCTGAGACACTAAACACTGAGGTACACACATACACACGACTTCACTTCATCTTCTTGCTTTTGGGCTTCTTGCTCTTTCCCCCTGATTTTGATGCTTCGTCCTGTGGAGGAAAAAAGGTAAGAGAAAGAGAAAAGAGAAAAGGTGAGAGAATACAAGGTGTGTGAGCGGAAATCCACTTACTTCAAACATGAAGCCTGAGTAGCAAAACAACTTGACACATGAACATTTGATATGACAGACAGCAATAAAACCAGATCTCTTTCTTTCAGTGCTGATCGTTTGTACAATGAAACTACGCAATCCTCCTGTGACGGTACTGATGTCACAAAGAAACTCGACGTCAGATGCGCAAACCAGTTCCCAGAATGTAAAGCAATAAATGGAGTATAATAATAATAATAAAAAAAAATTTCTATAGCGTTGCATCTCAAAGCACCTTACAACAGAATAAATAAAAATACAGTGAAATATAAAGGAAGAGAAAGAATAATGCAATAAGAACAATTACTAAGAAATAACAGATATTTGCTTGTATTTCTCTGGTATAAATATGGTGCTGTGCTTTAGTACTGCAGGTCATTAGATGAATGTTCAAAAACAGTTTTGAACCACCTTCCCCCACGTTTTCCTTTTTCAGACTAACAGAAGTCATCTCTGCTGGCAAGCAATATGCAGAGATGCCTGTGGTAGTGATTTTATTTCAGCTTAAGATATCTACATAGCCAGCCCTGCAATCATGGTAAGGCAGGGGACCTCAAAGTGTTCAGAGCTAGGGACCACTTCCAATGTAAAAATAAATCCTCAGACCCCTTTATCATAGCAACACAGACTCATAAATATCAGATACACTAGGTACATTTTTTTCCCCAAACATTTAGGCATGTTATTCCTGACCTCGCCACGCAGAAAACAAAAACCTTTTCCATGGTGTTAAAATGTTAACTTGAAACATTTTTTTTATCATATTAACAGCACGTTTTGTTTCTTTTCTTTTATTACAATTGCAATTTGCTTCAGCTATAACAGCTTTACCAGTAGTAGAAATAACAGTGCATTTAGTGTTCAACACTGTAATGTAATTAAAATAAATAGCAATAATATTATTTCTTATAATAATATTTTGGTGTTTAAACATGATCAACCTTCATCCATTTAAAGGGGCCAAAACATTTTTGTTCTCATTCTTCTTACTGAAATATAATTATTATCATCTTGTACTTTTGTACAGCTAACAAATGTTACTAGGTACTAGTTATGTATTTAGCACTGGCAGGGAGAATGGAAACTAACATTACCTTGTTAGTCAGCAAAGTTATGCTATGATAGTTAGCTAGCTAACTATATAGCTAGCTACGAATATAGCGGTTAAAGAAGATTGCATGTTCTTAGATACAACAGCTAAGGGACTTTGATATGTTAACAAGTTAGCTATCATCATGAACATGCAAGCTTATCTAATTACTATCTTCTGGCATGGAGAATGGAAGCTAACATTACAATGTTGGTCAACAATGTTAGCTATGATAGTTAGCTAGCTATATTTGTAGGAATATAATAGTTAGGTAAGCTTGCATTTTCTTAGATACAGTAGCTAATGTACAGTATGATTTGGTAAGAAGTTAGCTATTATTATGAACATTAAGTAGTAGTTGTTTCTGAACATTAGCTAGGTAACTAGCTAGGTACATTATGTTAGTGATATGTTAGTGCTGTACCTTGTAGACTCACCAGTGTAGCACATGGGGTGTATAGCATACTGTGTATAGAAACTGAGTCTAGCAAGATGGGCTATGCTCAATAACTTATGGGTTAAAATGACACGGAAAGATTCTAAACGGTGTTACATTTACAAAATGCAGTTACTGAATAGGCATATCTAGAGGTTTAAGTGAAATTTGAAAGGAGGCTGAACTCTGATAGTGATTGGGGAAGAGGTCTCAAACCACATATAGAAAAACTGGTTTGCAGCACAGCTGTTGCTGAAGCTGCTCGGGACCATGGGATCGCTTTGCCCCGTTCTAATTTGTGCTTTTGGGCTGTTCATAAAGACAACATTTTATATCTTCATATTTCTAATAATGAGATTTATATTTGATATCACTCACACACACAATTTAATTACAATATGTCATAATGAATTAGTATTTTAGAAGTGTAAAATATACAGCTTGGAAAATATCCATGAAAATCAACAGTTCAATTATCTTGAAAATAAATCTTGAAAACACTGCATATACAAGTTACAAATTTTTTTTAACCCCTCCTAGCTCCTGAGGGTGCCGTAACACCGTTTAGAATCTTTCCGTGTCATTTTAACCCATAAGTGCACCCAGTAAACTAGCAACTCAGACCTTATATGTAAGGCTGTTTGTTGGCATTAACTAACCCTAACCCTACTTCAAAATGACCTGAAACGACACCCTATTACAGTCAGTAGAAAATATTGTGGCCAGGAGGGCAAAGATGGCTAATAGCAGCATAACAGTCACCAAAATGTCTTCCCAAGCTGGCCTTTTAAAACATTTCCCCTTTTTAGACTAATGAAGTCCCAGTGAATTCCATCAGCAGCCTGTTTTCAAAGAAGGGCTGACTTGTTTGTTAAGCAGACTTCTGTCATATTTGGGAAAATGAGTGACTCAGTTAATTTGCACAGTGGGGTAGCAATGATATTCAGCATCTGTGCATTTCATAGGAAGAACACTTCCTGCATACATATGGAACAAAACATGCATGCTGGCAGACTGCTGTCATCATCTTCATCATCCTCATCAGTCATTATCAGTCATCGTCAGTCATCATAATCATCATTCAGTGTATTAATAATCCTGCCACCATAATTCAGATGTGACAACAACAATATTAATAATAATAATAGTAATACTAACAGTAACAACAACAATTATACTTTTAAAAAATAATAATAAAAATGTGACCTGATTTTGTCATTTTCTCCAGTCTGCAAGTTGTCGCAGATGCACCAATATATTCGAGCATGTTTGAAATTCTCTGCGATTTTTTACTATGCGCACATGTACGACAAGTCAGTTTATCATCCATTTGTGTGGGCGTGTGAGGGCAAAAACGTAAGCCCAAAAATAATGCTTCTATAAGAAATTATTTGCCATGTCATAAAAAAATGCAAAAACAAAAACAAACACTACATGATCACTTGTATAAAAATAGCTGTTTTTTTTCACTATACCTTCAGTTCTGTTTGCACAAGAGACAATCCTTGTAGGTCTGCTGGAAATGTCTCCACAACCAATATTTCCTCCACAATTTCTCTTTTTTCTTGTTTCGGTAATAAATAACTCACATAGACAATAGACAGCTCTTATGTTTATTTTCGTGAGTAAGTGGGATTTGGGGATCAGCTGTACTTCCTCTGGAATCTCTCCAGGTAAACGTTTGTGCAGCAGAAATGGTTGAAGATGACTTGTCAAAATATAAAGTTTCACCCTCAAGCCAAGTGCCAAGCACCAACTAATTATATTATTCATGTTACACCTGGCTTTCCTTGAAGCAAACCTCAAACAATAATGTTCAGAGGGGAGGAGAAGTCTGTTACCTGGATGATGTTCAAAATTAGCTTTCAAAACAAGTGCAAACGTGCTTAGATGATAACCTGTACATTTGAATATATACACTCCCCTCTGAATGTATTGAAAACAGCAAGGCCAATTAAAATTTTTTTTTTGCCATACACTGAAGACATTTGGGTTTGAGATCACAAGATGAATGTGACATGATAGATCAGAACTTCAGCATTAATTTCCTAATATTTACATCTAGATGTGTTAAACAACTTAGAACATGGCAGCTTTTGTTTGAACACACCCATTTTAAAGTTATCAAAAATTTTGGAACACGTGACTGACATGGTTATTGTTGCCCAGGTGTGCCATGTTAAATTGATTGTTTAAACACTTAATAGCTCTGAATGTCTACGCTTGGTTTGAGCCCTGAGTTTCACCTATGCAGACTGCATTTGTTGTTAAAAATAACAAACCATCATGAAGAAAAGAGAGCTGTCTGTGGGAGAAAAGCAAGTAATTTTGAACCTGTGAAAAGAGTCAGAAAATCTGTCAGAGCCATTGCAAGCACTGGGCATAGTCAATACAATAACCCCCCCCCCCCCCCCAAAAAAAAAAAAAAATGATGCAAGATACAAACCACTCTTGAGCAGTATGAATCGGAAAGTCAGATTGGAATTAGCAAAGAAATACAAACATGAGCCACAAAAGTTCTGAAACCAAGATGAACCTCTGCCAAAGTGA
Source organism: Ictalurus furcatus (assembly GCF_023375685.1). Lineage (NCBI taxonomy): Eukaryota > Metazoa > Chordata > Actinopteri > Siluriformes > Ictaluridae > Ictalurus > Ictalurus furcatus. The sequence goes on from NC_071264.1 coordinate 17,121,287, forward strand.
TGGAAAGGCCAAAGTGTGGAGAAAAAAAAAAAGGATCTGCTCATGATTCAAAACATACAAGCTCAATGGTCAAGCATGGTGGAGGTAGTGTCATGACTTGGGTTTGCATGGCTACTTCTGGAACAGACTCACTAATCATTATTGATGATGTAACTCATGATATTAGCAGCAGAATTAATTTAGAAGTGTACAGAAACATTTTGTCTGCCAATTTACAGAGAACTGCATCCAGTCTAATTGGGAGGAACTTCATCATGCAGCAAAACAATGATCCAAAACACACTGCCAACTCAACAAGGACTTTATCGGGGGGGTAGTGGAAAGTTTTAGATTGGTCAAGTCAATCACCAGACCTTAACCCAATTGAGCAGCATTTCACCTCCTGAAGAGGAGACTGAAGGGAGAAACGCCTCAAAACCAACAACAACTGAAAGAAGCTGCAAAGGTGCCAAAGGTGTTCCAAGTTGTTTAGCACTTATGTAAATATCATGAAATAAAACTGAAATTCAGATCTGCCATCGCATAGTCATCTTTTGATCGCAAACTCAAATGTTTTCAGCGTACAGCAAGAACAAAAGAATTGGCCTTGCTGTTCCTATACTTTCAGAGGGGACTGTATGGATCTTTTTCAATTTCTTCTATTGAGTATATATGAAAACTTCTATGATAATAAATACTAGTGATTTTTGGTAATGAGCATCCATTTCTGAATGAGGTTCATGGTCAAGTGGCAAAAAAGCAGATCACTGCCCATAAGCACGCCTACAGCAACCCAGCAGTGCATATCAATGCAATTTCTGATGAATGCCAAAATATCTGTAAAATCAACCTCCTATCTGTGCAATTTGCACTCTATGTAGGCTTTTTTGCACATTAGGTAAACTTGATATTTTCTCCCAATGTATTTAAGTGTAATAACATTTTCTTTTTTTTAAAATCTCACTCGATTGTACTGAATGGTACTATACAATGTTTCCTTTTACAAAAATAAAGAATTGCCATAAAAACTGCGACTAGTCATTGAGATCAGTCTGAAGATGTTTTGATTACTGAATGCTCTCTATTCACTTAAACATGCTATGCTTTTCAAAAAGTGTGTAGGATTAACAATTGCACTCCACTCACTCTGTTGACACTATGCAAATTACACAGATTTCACTTTTCCTCTCTAGCTCCATGATGATTTTTTTGGAAAAGTAAATTAAATAAATAAAATAAAATAAAGGTGAAGCCAATTTGGCGGTCAGTCCTACTCGCCACTGTTTTTGGCAATTCCCGCTCATTAGCATGGGCATGTTTCTAAACAGTGTTACTTGTGAGTGCACACAAAACAGAGAAATCTTAGGGCTTAGGGTGCAGGTCTCAGGGAACCTCAGTGAAAACCCAGAAGGTCCCGGTCACCCTCGTAACCATGGCAATCCTGCAGCTGCTCACATGTCCTTATTTGCACAGAAATGAAAGGAAAGAAAGCAACACATGAATCTCAGAAGTTGGCCTCTCTGTGTAAACCTCTTCATAATCCTTGAATTTTGTGACATGTATGACCTAAAAACTGGGCACACTGGTTTAATATCTGTGATACACACTCCAAAGGTGAGCCAAAGGTGAGCAGTTCTTTAAATACATCCAGAATGAGAAAGGACACTCTGTTGTAAAAGACAGGGAAAAAAGAAAAAAAAACATACATAAGAACAAACAAATAAATAAAAGCAAACTTAAAAAATCAGGGAAATGAACCATTAATATGTATCTATCTCTATTTCTTGAAAAAAAGTCCAGTTCTGATGCTCACATGCTCATTGTAGGTGCTTTTGGTGGTGGGCAGGGGTCAGCATGGGCACTCTGACCGGTCTTCAGCTACGCAGCTCCATATGCAGCTAGCTGCAATGCACTGTGTGTTCTTACGCCTTTCTATCATAGCCATCATTAACCTTTTCAGCAATTTGTTCTACAGTAGCTCTTCCATTTGAGAGGAACGGTCTGCTTGGGCTGAATTTGCTGGAACGGCCAGTCCTGGACAAATTGGCAATCATTTGAAATCTGCGCCATTTGTAGATGATTTTCCTTACAGTGGAATGACATAGTTCAAATAATTTGCAGATCTATTTTAATCCCTTGCCAGACTCATAGGCATCTACAACCTTTTTTCTGAAGGCCTTACACTTTAGAACTCTTTAGATCTCGGCATGATGACACCACACACCTCAGTAACAAACGGAACACCAGACACTAGATATGAAAGGGGTATAAATAAGACAGGTTCCACCTGCAGTCACTAAGCAGGGTCTAATAACTGATCTTCCTTTCTGGCAAGCAACGCTAATGTGGCTCAGCAATAGAAAACCAGCAGCTTTGGTTGCACCTCAGCTTTACAAAAAAAAAACCCAAAACAATTAAACTATGACCCAGTTATTACTTTTACACCTGCAAATTCATTCCAATTGTACAACACAATTTAAATATGCGTCAGCAATTTAAGTCAGCAATTTAAATATGGCTTCTCTAATACAAAATCAACCAGCAGATTGAGAGAGACTGATAATAGCTCAGGAAGGATTTCTAATACCCCAGGATGCACTGATCATTCTGATCATCAGCCCATGAACTACAATCTTTTCCACACACTGGTAAATGTGCATGAAATTCAAACTACGACTCCACATCTACCTGCAGCAGTTCCCTCTTATCGTTTCATCACTGTATTCAGTGATCTTTACTACCGCTAATGTTTAGGACTGAATTTGTCCCTGTAAATTATCTTCAATTAAATGGATTGAAGGAACTCGAGCTTCTTTGATCTTCTCGCTCAACACTCTCTTCTGCTGTCTTTCCTTTTATCATTTGATCTTCTTATCTGAAATACTTCTCAAATTTAATTCACCCTCCACATCCTCCAGCTACGAGGCTTGACAATGTGACACATTAAAGCAGGGGTATTAAACTTGTGAAAGACAAGCGACAAGGTAATTCTACCTGTGTCAAATTTAAAACATGTCTCCTCTGTCTATGGTAACATCATATGAAACAAAACATATCGACTTTAAATTCTGTAATTTATAACCATGAACCAATCACTAATGGCTAAATATTATTTAAGGTAACTTGTCATTTAGTCATGTTAGTCACTTATTCAGATCTTTGTAAGCAAGGGGTTTTCTATAATTTATGGATCTTTGCAATTACAATTAAATTACCATGCAATAATTGATTATTTGGATATAAATTAGTGGTTATGTTAAGCTTTACATTACCACTTATACATTTGAAACATTCTGTTTTCATTATCTATTTTAACACGCCATGTGGGTAAATGAAATAAAAATCTATTAAAGTCTATGAAACCGCTTTCCTTTCTTGATGAACTGCCTTAAACAAAATAATTTACATTAATTCATTTATTCAGTTTACATGTGATAAGCCACAACAGAGGACCTGCTACAGAAACCTCAAATGTTTCATGTTTAAATAACTGGAGTCACTGAACGATGGCCTGTTTTCATACGTTGATCGGTTCTACTAAAGTATTTTGAGTGCTTTTCATGTCACACACAAAACAGAAAATCAGAAGAAGAATGAACCTAGGGAAGCAAGTGTATTCGGGATCAAATGATCAAAATCTTAGACTGATTTTCTCAAAATTTTGCACGTCAGTATGCGCTTTATCCTAATCAGGGTCAAAGTGGATCCAGAGCTTATCCGAGGAAAACTCAGGCATGAGGTAGGAAAACACCCTTGATGGGATGCTGGTCAATCTCAGGGCACCATACACACATTCTTTCAGAACTAAGAGCAATTGAGAATTGCCAAGCCACCTACCAGCACGTTTTTTTTGGAGATAGGTGGAAACTGGAGAATAAACTCACACAGACATGGGGATAACAAGACATGAACCCAAGCTGAGGACTGAACCAGGGACCCTGGAACTGTGAGACAGCAACACTACACTGTGTTCTCCATCTAAACTAAACAAAATAGACCACTCCATACAATGTGGTTATATAGAACAGATATAGTCACAGAAACATGTTCATAAACCAGCAGGACGTTGTATAGCACCCTCCTCCTTTGTCTAGTCTAAGGCTGCTTTCACTTATACAGTGTTAGTCCATTTGAACAGAACCCTGGTGTGCTCTCCACCTCAGTGTGGTTCTTTAGACAGGTGAGAACACAGCAATCACACTCAGGCGTGAGCGGGTGTGAGTTCCTATCAAACTCTAGTGCAGTTTGATTGCAGTGAGAAAGTGATTCAACTTTAAATCAACAAAACGGCAGGAAGTAAACCAATCATGTATTTTGGCTTGTGGCAACAATTTATCTGTAGATGTGAGCTGCTACAGAGCTGCAAAAAAAATAAATAAAATGTCAGATCCAGCAATCAAACTATTAGGTGTGAAAGTGCCCTTAGCTGTGGATCCTAGTTAGGTAGGAAATTCTGATCACTTATATTAAGTTATTCATCCAGTGTTTGGGTTTGACTGGGATTGTGTGCTCAAGAATAATTATCAGTAGTTGAATCCTGTAGCGTTTTCTTATCATCACTCAGATATTGTGAAGAGTAAAAATCCAGCCTTCAGAGTTTGAGTTACTAATTATTATTATTACCAGTTTATACAATTTAATTTAGAACTCCTAACTTGCAATTCCATGAGACTGTTTACTTAATGAGTTTTACAGCACGGCACCCACATTAATGTGAGCAATAAACCTACAGATTCTACACAGAGCATTGTGTGAGGTTGTAACGGCACCAGTTTTTAATTACAGTATCTTCTGTATCTTACATTAAGCCTGAGTGTTTAATTATTCTCGGTTTGACTCTGACTTCGGTTCCCCCCATGTATTAATAATTCTCCTCTGTGCAATTTTTTAAACCTACAGAGCAATAGTCATAGGCTCCAGATCCACCTCAACCCTGACCACGATAAAGTGCTTACAGAAGACTGAAGTATAATTACAGCACCATACCGAAATTTCAGTGTAGCCCTCTTGGACGAGGATGTTCCTAGCGCAGTTGTTGATGTGTTTGAAGCGGTCAGGGCCGAGCAGGATACCACCATACCATCGGGACACCACCACTAGCACGTTCCTCACATCCAGAATCTGCAGACACAAAAGACACATCATACATACAAACTGTGTTTCTTATAAATTCTTTATTAAAACAGGTCAATTAGAGAACTGCAGAAAACAGCTTTGTCATATTCATACATTTGTTTGCTTTTTTGATTCTAGCCCAAAAGTGTATACTGAGTCATGGTTATGAATGACTGAATGATGAATGATTAATTTCAAGTGAAAAGACAATTCATTGCACAAACACATTTCTATTTTATTACTTGCGGGCAATCAAAGAGCCACACAGAATATGTAATACCTATGCAACGCATAATGTTGCGGTAAACAAGTTCAGTAATTTATTTATTTCTTAGGGATGTGAGAGGGGTGTTAAATCTAAGTGAATCATGTGTTTTTGTTTTTTTTATCTGAGGGAAAACACACACTATCCCCTAAGATTTAACAGATCTAATGTTTCTTTGTGACAAATGCTAACTGTCACCTGCCTGTTCAAGCTGTCAGTCACATTTCGAATGCTTCCTCAGGGGCACGCTTGGCAAACTGCCTGAGGGGTAGGGGGGTCTGCGCCACCTGCATAGCCTAATACTTGTCTATATTTGAATTCACATCTATTTCCCTAAATAGAGAGTGTGTAATTATAAAAAAGAGAGAGTGTGTGAGAGGAATTTCATGTCAGAATAGATGTGCTTGAAGCACTCAATAGAGAAAGAGCACAGGTGTGAAGTCTATTGCGCTAATGTACTAACAAATTTGTTGTGAAGTACGTTACAGATACTGATGTACTAAACAATGACAGGAATGTGCTACTGCTAATGATGCACCACTGGAAAAGTTCCCAGACTGCCCACAGGTTTTAGTGGTTGAGCTCCCACAAGTCGACATGATTGAAAGTGAAATTGGGTTTTGATTAAAATGGTACATCGATTTCACACGCTCTCTTGCAGGTCTTGGATGAGTACACAGAGAGTAAGTGTGATAAACAGGAGTTTATGGATGAGCGATGCACCCATGTGCAACGTCTGAAGAGAGGGTTCACAGAGAGAGGGCCAGATATTCATTCGCTGTCTCCAAGAGGTCCCTGAGGTCAAGACACTTTATTCTGTAAACCTGACTGGAAATTGAGCTTGACTTGGCTCATTGCTATTTCATTAGAACCCAGAGCCAAGTTTAGAAGATTGATTCAACACTTAACCCACTTGAAATAACCAAATAGTTTGCTAACTGTCAATGAATTTATGGCTCTATACACCACATGCTAAATATGGTCATATTTTCACTATGTTTAACAAAATGCTTTTGTAATATTTATTACTTCAGAAGTCAAAACTAGTCAACAGCTAAAAAACTATTATGTTGTGAAGCAATATTGATGTTTCTCAGAGTGATGATATGAAATTTTACTTAGTGATCAACGCTAAGGGTAATTACAGTGTGATTTTAGCCAAAAGTCTTTTCTGCATGTTTTACAAACATATCTGAGGGAAAATGTTGATATCCTGGACGGTTCTGTCTTGTTTTCACTGTCATTCTGTCTTTACCATTACATTGTTTATATTTTTAAAAAATATTAATATCCATGTTCCAGCTACACAAAGTGTCAGCCTTAGAAATTAGCCAGTTCAGTTTAGTTTACCCAGTTGCCTAGTAACAGTTTTCTAACCGCTTACAGCAAGAGTATCATGTGTTCACCTTCCTGTGTCGAAACTCAAACGCATGAATTCACAAATTGCATTTGAATACATCACGATTATATATGGTGAGAATCAACACATGCAATATTATCACTCGGGCTGTGTTACATTTCAGAGAAGTAGGCAGCATTTTTAGGCAGCAGTTGTACTCTTTATATAAACTCTATTCTGATTTGAAGGCATGGTTACTGAGAATGGTACCACTTAAAAATCACGAATATGGCTTTGGACTATAATTCATATGAACAGTTATGCTATTATAGCTTTAGGACTACAAACAGTTTTGCACTCAAGTCCACTGTTCACTGATGCAGACAAGCTCAACAAAACAGACTTCATGTGAAAACTGTAATGAAGTTCCTGGTTACATAATTGCATTACTTGACCATGTAGTACACAGTTATAGAAGGAATTTATTTATAAATGGTATCGTAATACCGTAATAATCGGTTGTTACCCAGATGAGGATGGGTTCCCTTTTGAGTCTGGTTCCTCTCAAGGTTTCTTCTTATCATCTCAGGGAGATTTTTACCTTGCCACCGTCGCCCATGGCTTGCTCATTAGGAATAAATTCATACATTTAAAATTTATATCCTGAATTTATATATTTCTGCAAAACTGTTTTGGAACAATATCCACTGTTAGCGCTATACAAATAAGACTGAACTGAATTGAAACTAGTCTCTAAGACTCCAAATTTTGGGAAATTTGAAGGCAACATTGCATTTTCCCTTAAGGCAATCCTTTAATTCACATACGCTTTCCGTGAACATGGTGGACAGAACTGTCAGTCATACTGAGGAGTAATTCCTCATTGATGTGTTAGTGTTCACTAGATTGCCTAGTGTGCCAGCTTAAGGCATTTTTTCTCACTGACCTGTATTGTGCAATGAATGTCAGCACAGTAGAAGATGGCAGACATTTAAAAAACATTGAAGTAATTATCACAATATGAAAATTCAACTGAGATGGAAAGATATATAAATAATCTCAAGTATTTTTTATTGAACTGCACAATATGAATAATTCATCACCAGATTTTTGCTATTAATGATCTGAACGACTAATTAAAAGATAAATTGCTTTTCATAAATAGCAACAAAGCACTATGCATCAATCAGTGATGATTAATTAAAGCAAATTCTGTGTTTGGCACCACTGATTCACCTATTTATTTTTATTTTTTCCTGCCCTTGAAGATATGTACCACCTTACACCAACCGTAATTTAACACATTTCTTTCCTATCTTCTGACCCTGCTGAAAATGCTGGAGGTGTGTTATATTGGACTTGCATTGAAACCTTCCAGGACTGACTGCTCCTGGTCCAATAAATCCATATGCACACAGATAGGATGGTAATTTGGAAGTCTCTCACACATACACACACCTGCAGTAGATGAAGCAGTCTCCCACCAGCAGCCGTCTCTCCATCGTCCTCACAATCCTGGAGGAACGTGTTTTTGTCTTCGCAGTATATCCTGTTGGATTGTAGAGTGGACAGTGCAGAAAAAAGCAATCAGGAAGCTGTCGGAGTAGTTCTGCTTTTGCTACTTTTGCTGTCATACAACGATTTAATGGATAAGCCAGTGTTGATCAGCGCTGCTCACTACAATATTAAACTGTACTGGAGTTAATGGTCAAGTAATGATCCTCTTTTACAGCTCCTTAAATTTCAGATATCCAACTGGGAGATTGGTAAAAGTGGTGAACTATCGAGTAAATGGCTGTATCATTCTAGTTTCATAGAGATTATATATATATATATATATATATATATATATATATATATATATATATATATATATATATATATTAACTGCATTATGCAAGGAAAAAAACACTTGTGTACTGTTATTAAAAAAAAAATCATTAACTATGGGGTGATGTGATGAAGTGGAGTTACTGTTATCATCCAGAACTTGATTATTTTCCAATAACAGCATGAACCAAAACGTTTAATTCCTTTTACACCACAGCAATTTGCCACCGATTACAACTTTTTATTAATTAAAGGATGATATATCATACTTTTTACCCTGTTTATAGTTATATTTAATATTGTGAAATGTCTGCTCTAGTTCACCCAAATACAGATAAGTGACAAATCAAAGGGGAAAAAACGTTGGCTCTGTTATGCTGTGGAAGCATTTATTTATTTTGGTTTGGTTCCACTTAGACTGATGATTCACTACAAATCGAACTGATCACCTTTATCCTATTTTGAACCATTTCTATGCTGATAGGCATGGGCTGTGTCTGATATCGTGTACTGTATCGAGTACCTACTGCACTGCTGTTGAAACAGTATGTACTACTCAGTATGTGCGTGTAGTATGAATACAATCCCAGACATACTACATCCGCCATGTTGGCACTGTCATGATGTCACCATAAACACTAAAATCTTACAGGGACCACCAGATTAAAGCAACTGGCAAAATGCACATCAGGAAAGTTAACTGAATTAGTAATTTAATGCGGTTAGTGTTAACAGGCTGAGGTCAGTTCATTACCTTTATCTTTGCCGGCTAAAGCATGAAGGAGATCAAAATAAGGTTTCAAAAGCTTTAACTGTTTTCTTGTTTAAACCTTCAATAAGTTTATTCAATATTATTTATTCGGGTATTGTTAAACAAGTCCTGTTTAACCAAGGTTTAATACTTAAAAAGAGCCAACACGCTGTCCTCCGCCATTTTTTTCTGAGCTTGTCCGCACCAGTCCCATTGCATTATAGGATTTTTGACTCACGTAATGTCCATCAGTTGCATACTGCAAAATCTCACCAGAAACAATAAGCCATCCAGTAATTTCTCACCTACTGTTTCTCACCTACTGAGAATTCGGACATACTACCCCTCTGATGTACTGCTTTTCACCTACAGTGCACTAGGGTAGTACGTTGTTTCCGATGCAGCCATGGTCTCTTGTACAGGAAGACTCTGCCCAGGAATTATCCTGTTAAAATTCCACCAGCCACTGCGTTGTTAAGTGCAAAACTATGATATGTACACAGCTTCTTTTTGTAGTCATGCGATATATCTTTGGAAAGCTGATTCTTGTAATTCGACTGATATAAACCGTTTCAAGATACAATCACAATAGCAGCTAAAATCAACGTCTGTGTCAGACCACCAACATGCAAACAAACACTTACAAAACTGAGGCAACTCACATATGAAGCCTCATAGTAGTCCACTGATCCATAACATCCTGACAAAAACAGTCTTGTTACATTGGCCAATCGAGCCAATCAATGTAAAAATATTTAGTTCAAAACACATTATTACATCAATAAATACTCACGGACTGTTGCTGCGTCATTTCAACTTGCTGGCAGATGTGCCTAATCTTTCACGTATTCTCAGAAATAATAGTGCTGAAGGGAAGTGCCTTCCCCCTTTCCTTCGTGAAAACCACGAGCCTATTGCAGCTGATTGTGTGGATGACTGGCGCATCGTATAGCCAATGAAATTCTGAAAAATATGATATGTGCTTTTGGGGTGAGTTTCAACACTTTGATTTAAAAGTCTGTGTGTAAAGCTGCGTAACCAGTGGCAAATGTTTCGTTTTTCTGCATGTAAAAGCACGCAAAGGTTTCAATTATTAATATACATATAAATATACATTTTGTAGACGGTATGTGATATGACAGCTCTTAGTGTCACCTTTTATTAGTGTCCAAAATTATGAGAAAAATCAAGAGTAGTAGTGTTTTTATTCTAGGAAGGTCTCCATGGTTACCAAGGGTCCTTCGGAGTCTCCAAAAGGTGATTTTGGTTAAAAAAACGCCTGGACATACCCTTAGAAAAACGTGTAAAATATTAATTTGCTTTGGTATTGTTATCAAATTTGAACTTGGACTATGCTGTGGTCCATTTGTGTTTTCTGGCTAATAGCTCCCAGCTGTAGTCATCTGCAGGCATTTGTATGCAAAAACAAACAAACAAACAAAAAAACCCCTTCTATTCCAGTGTGTTCAAAATTCTTTTACACAATACCAGCAGTGCTTACAGTGATTCTGACAACATCAGAAGACCAAAGACCAAAACCATGCATGTACGCCAAATGGTTAAAGAACAGCTTTAATTTTACTTTGGGTATGCCTTGGATAGGCATTTTAGTCTAATTTTACAGGAGTGTTATTATGCAAATAACGATCAGTGATGTTATGGCCTTCATACTCAACAGATCTCAAACCAACTGAACACCTCTTAGAGATTTTGGAACAATGTGTTATACAGTGTTCCCACCACCATCACCAAAATATCAACTGAGAGTTTTGAAATAACAGTGTTTATCACTCAAGCACAGATACAGGCACATACAGAGTTTATGCCAAGGCACACTGAAGCTGTTCTGGAGGTTTGTGGTGCTCCAATAAAACCTTACTAAGACGCTATGTTGGTTTTTCCTTTAAGGCTATGCATCATATGTCTGTATATACCTAGAACAGCAGATTGAAAACATTAAAGTTGCTGGTAAAATTATAATACTGCTTTAAGAAAGTGACAATTTTCATCTTGCATGATTTATGCATTACAAACACATGCACATAGAGTTCTCTCTGTGGCACTATAAAGACTATATAGACTTTCTGACTGTATTTGAATACTAAGTCTTTTAAATTTAAATTGAATCAAATTTAAATCCAAAATTGATATCCCTTGTGCGTACTACTGCATTACTAGGAATGGCTTAATTTCCCAGTTAACATTAATCATCACAGAATGAGAATACTTCAGAATGAAAAGATAATAATTCTTTCATAGTGACTGTGTAATATTCTGTTTCTAGCTCTACAATACTCCCCTGAGAATACTCTAATACTGAGATACTGTAATTTTACATCTACATAAATTAGAATAAATTAATGAAGAACATTATTAAATGTTGACAATCAGGCCAATGTTTACTGACCCCCATCATTCAGCCTCACTAATGAATTTTACCAATTAACCATCATAAGCACATGAATTATGCCTTTAATTCATATTGGTTGTTGTGGATCTGTTTTTAGTTTAAGGATGAAATAAAACAAAATAATGCAGGTGTTAATGACCTGGCCTGTTTAGGCTCTAATATAAACACTGATTAGTTTGTTAACTTTTTTTGGTTTATTCGTCCTGAACTTTGTCAGTGTTAACTGATGCAGTAAATAATGCTAGTATCAAGGCCTTACAACTGTCCTTGGCTCTGCAAACACAAGTATCGAGAGGTGGATTTTTCCTTTGAGTTGTCTGAGCTGTAGTGTCAGTGTTTTCTGAATGAAATGGGTCGAGGACAGCGGTCTGTCTCCATCAGCTATTCAGCACAATATAATTTGAGTATTACAAACACTCGCAATGTCAATATCACCTGTAGGTTAATCTCTACCAGATGACATGCTTCTTATCTACAGTATATCATTAAGTTTATACTCACAGAATGCCCCACAGGAGATATTCTCTCCCTCACACACACACACACACATACACACACACACAGTTTTCTATCTTTGTGAGGACCTTCCATTGGCATAATTATTATTAGGCATGCATCAATAACAATACTGGTAACAGGTATCGGTCTAATACAATGGTAAATTTAAAAAAAAAAGCCTCGATAATAGCTTATGATATTACGGAGTGTATGTCAGTATGTGACAATGTACATCGTTGTGCTAATGAATAGACGTCACAAAATTATGCTGATCTGGCTACTTCACAATTAATGACAATCAAATTAAAGCAGACTGCAAACTTTTCTCTGTGAAAATATCAAGAGGAGGAACTACAGCATCGTCTGACAATACAAGTAACAAGAAAAGATACATCTTTATTTATTTTTATTTATTTCTTTATTTATTATTTGTTCAAATAGTGTCTTTGTTTGAAAGTGCGATAACAGCACATCTGAACTGACAAACTAAAACCATGGAAATTTAAACTGTCTCAGTGATTGGTGTTTGCAAAATCTAACAGAGTTTGAATTAAAAAAAAGACAGAAATGTGAGAACACACACACTTTGCACACCCACACAATCTCACCTACACGATTCATGCGGGCAAATACATACCTGTATGCGTATATGTTGTGGGTGGCACTTGCAATTTTCTTGTTTTCATACAGTTTGTCTAGCACCCTCTGGACCTGCAACAATCCCATCAGAAAAACATGTCCAATAAATCAGAGGTATTTCTCAAATGTGTCAAATTTATTCATATAAATCAAAATAAGGTTTAAAGCTCATGTTTCATGTGGTTGTGAATTAAACACTTTGAAATGATCTGTAACACCACCTTTTTGGCAATGACCCCATGCAGGCACATACACACGTTTGTCTTACTATTCTTGTGCAGACCTTCCACTTCATAATTATTAATGCACCTAATTATTGCTATTCCACACCTAAACTAAACCCCATGCTTAACCTCAGTAACAAAAAGGAAACCTTTTGGCACTTTTAGTTTTTAAAATAAAAATATTTAAAAAAAAAAAAAAAGTGGTTTGACCAGCCAAATGTCCTCACAAGGCCCAAACTGTCAGATATTCCTATTTTTTGTAAGTACTTTTAGTCCTAACTACTTTATTAAAAAATGCCCATCCATGCACACACAAAAGCCTTGCCTGTATAAACCAGTAACAGAATAATGGACTGTGCATAAACCTAACCTTTAAGTAGCCTACATCAACATGAAACATTACATTCAACATTTGGTACAAGAGGATTAAAAAAAACACCAACCAAAATAAGGGAAAAAAGTGCACTCAGCAAACTGTTAATTCGGACAGGGACGTCCAACCCAGCACCTTTATATGTACCACCCTGCTGAGTTCAATTCAAACTCTATGCTGGGTGCAGTGTATATGGTGCAGTGTATCACACACAGCACCAATACTGGGGGTTTTAAACACCACAATGTCACTACAGGATTAAAAAACAGTCCACCAACCAAAAAACTGTGCAGTGATGTTAAAAGAGCTAGAAGTTTCATTTTATTTGGCATTCATGAACAAAAAGTCATAATGAAACAGTCCGGACTATACCATTATTTATTATTATTATTATTATTATTATTATTATTATTATATTTTTTTATTTTTTTTAAGAAGCTAGTTATTTACTAATTTTAAAAAAAATGTCCCAGACCAACCTCTCCTCCTTTACATTTTTCTGGAACATTGGTTACCAGTGATTGGTTGTTGGAAACAATGGTGATCAGTGGTTGGTCAATGGGAACTGTGGTGATCAGTGATTCATCATTGGGAACAATAGTGATGACTGGCCATTGTGAACGATGGTCATCAGTTACTGGTCATCAGGAACAATGTGATCAGTGATTAGTTGTTGGGAACAGTGGTAATCATTGATTGGTCACTGGGAACAATGGTGTCACTAAAGGCATCTAAATGTTACCAAATCTAGCAACAAAGTCACTTGCGTTTTAATTAAAAAGAAAAGTTTTCTTGGCAACGATCAACAAAACATTTAATGATGTTACATTCTGTAGAGTTAAAAGTTGGAGTGAAAAGACTGAGAGGTCACAGAGTAATGGAGATGCTGCGATGGAACAGTTCAGACAGTGTGAAATGTGGTCAGTGACTGTTTTCCTGAGAGAGTGTGTGGCGGCGCATGACCAGATGGTGTGGAAATAGGTTTCTGGTGTATTCTTTGTGCAGTGCATGCAGATGATTGTGTCTGATAAGTCTGTTTTATGCATTTTTGTCTTGGCTAATAACTGTGATTTACCTTATACTGAATTAGATGTAAACTGGTACAGTGCTGTGAAAAAGTATTTGCCCCATCCCCATTTCTTCTGGTTTTGTGTATATCTTATACTAAATTGTTTCAGAAATGAAAACAAAATCTAAGATAAAACAAAGGCAATCTGAGTAAACACAAAATACAGTTTTTAAATGATAATGTTATTTATTGAAGCAAAAAAGTTATCTAATACCAATTGGGCCTGTGTGGTAATGTATTTCCCCTGTAGTTACTAATTTCCCAAATCTATGAAACTGCATTCATAATGGGGTTCAGCTGGACTAGACACAACCAGGCCTGAATACTGCAAACCCTGTTCAATCAAATCAACACTTAAATAGAACTTTTTCAGCAGCATGACGTTGGTTAAAAGGTCTTACCCAGTAACGCACTATGCCAAAATGGAAAGAAATTCCAGAAATCATGAGGAAGAAGGTGATTGAAATACATCGATTTGGGAAAGGTTACAAAGCTATTTCAAAGGCTCTGGGACTCCAAAGAACCACAGTGAGAGCCATTATCTCAAAATGGAAAAACTCGGCACAGTAGTGAACCTTCCCAGAAGTGGCCAACCTTCCAAATTTCCTCCAAGTGCACAGCAACTACTCATCCAGTAAGTCACAAAAGAGCCACAGACAACATCAAAGGAACTACAGGCCTCTCTTTCATCAATAAAGGATACTGTTCATGACTCCACTATCAGAAAAACACTGGGCAAAAATGGCATCCATGGAAGAGTGGCAATGTGAAAACCACTGCTAACCCAGAAGAACATTAAGGCTCATCTTAATTTTGCCAAAACACACACACACACAAAACACACCTCAAACTTTTAGGGAGAATGTCCTGTCGATCAATGTGTTGAAAGTGGAACTGTTTGGAAGACAGGGGTCCCATTACATCTGGCGTAAACCAAACACAGAATTCCACAAAAAGAACATCATACCTACGGGCAGTGTGATGGTGTGGGGATGCTTTGCTGCTTCAGGGCCTGGGCAACTTGCAGTAATTGAGGAAAACATAAATTCTGCTCTCTACCAATAAATCCTAAAGGAGAATGTCCGGTCTTCAGTTTTTTTAACTGCATAATTCAACTGGATTATGCAGCAAGAGAATGATCCAAAACACAGGAGTAAATCCTAGCCCTAGAATTAAGTGAAAGACTGATCTCCAGTTATCGGAGCAGTTGCTGCTCAACCAGATTTTAAGTTTAAGGGGGCAATAAGTTTTTCACATGGGTGATAGGAGTTGGATAATTTGTTTTTGCTTTAAAAAATTAAAAATAAAAACTGTATTGTGTGTTTATTCAGGTTGAATTTATTTTATGTTGTATTTCATTTGAAGATCTACAACTATTTAGCATTAGATATACACAAAAACAGAAGAAAACAGGATGGGCAAATACTTTTTAACAGCACTGTATTTTTGTCATTGAAAGTTGGCTAGTTATGTCTAGAAGGGTTGATTGTGACAAATTGCCAAATCTTTTCCCAATTTTTCCATTGGGAGGGATATTATATCATTATGTATGTGTCAATGATGAAGGATTTCAACTGTATTCAAAATCGTGTCTTTCCCCCCAAAACCTTGCTTCTCTTCTAATTATTGAAATAGTATGAACTTGTAATCTTTAAATGTGCATCAGTACGTGTTTCCTATTAATACTCAGTCCATAATATAGATATGAAATATCTATATGTTTAATAATATTTAATAATATATGTTTACAAGGGTGATTTTCATTTTGAAAAAAGAAGTTTATTCAGCGTTTTTCAATTGTTTTTAACAACCGTGTGATATTTTGATAACTTTGGGGAAATGATAATGCAAAGGTACCTAACATTTGAGGTGGAAATAGTAATAGTCAATAATTGGGCTGCATACTTCCAATGATTTTGGCCATTAAGTGCCGATAAGTGGAATGATTGTGTTCCTTGTGGGCCAGTGCTTCATTTACCTTGGTACCTTCAATTTGGTAACTTTGTAACTTTGTATAAACTGAACTTTCTTTTAATCTTCTTTTAAAGTACTTCATATAGTGAGCTAGTTCTGGAATGATATTCTGCTACACCGTATGAAATGAGCACACGTAGTGAACAGGAAGCCATATGGGATTTAGTGTAACAGTGTCTTCAAGTAACTTTAATAAAAAATATATTCCTGTGTGAAAACCAGCAGAAGATGGCAGATTACTCTTGGCAAATAAAAATCTAATCTGAAACATACCACATTATTATATATGCTTTCTTGTGATGTTCTTTTTGTAAGAATTTTTACCTTCCATAGTTTATGTGATATTAACACATAGTGTAATGCTACCTGTCTCACATAGTGTCTACTACTAATAGTAGTAGTAACAAGTACTACTTGATTAGTTTCTTTTGTTCTCCCAGGAGATACTTCCCTACTCTTACTCTCAAGTTTGGAAAATGACTTTTACTTAAAGCACAGTGTGTTTTACTTAAGAAATATTTTGACTCTCATTGTCAGGGTGCATCAGACATACAGGATTTATGGTGTTCACACTACAAATATTAGGTGGCAACAGGCATCCCTGCCCACCTCCAAAAGGTGGTCTGGGTTTTCAAATAAACAAGATGTAGGTCAATACTCAGTCTGAACAGAGTTTCAGTTACATATCCGCAATCAGCAACAATGCCTACAGAGATGTACAAAATAAACAAACAAACAAGTAAAGAAAGAAAGAAAGAAAGAAAGAAAGAAATGCCAGTGGAATGTGAAGACAATTTGATGAGAGGTGGAAGTGCTTGTTTGTTCTCAGTGGAGATAATCCGATGTTATTTTGTTGTAACAAAAGAGACAGTGCATTAAAGAATGCAATTTGTCAACATTATAACACGAAACTAAATATTCTAATCTCACAGCCAAATGCATCTTCAAACTGGAAATTAAAAACATCCTGTGCATACAGCAGGGCGTGTTTACAAGAGCAGCATGAACTGGTTTTACTGTTCTATTGTTTTCAAAGAAACACAAGTATTTATGCAATTAGAAAGGTAGATTACAGAACAACAACAACAACAACAACAACAACAATAATAATAAGCATTTATATAGTACAATGAGTTGAATATTACATTTCTTACAGTTTATTAACTTCCTGTTGCAGTGGTTTAAATAAGGCTACTAATTTGTTTAGAATTTGGAAAACACAACCATATAAATGTCATTAGAAAATATCGTTGGCAGGTACAAACAAAAATGTGTCTTGTGCACATCTCTAGTTGAGACTGCTGCACATCACTAGCTGAGTTTGAGGAACTGTCAGAGCCAGAATTCACACACCATGTTGACATGGCTGCCATTTCCACTTCTCAGTGTTTCCGGTATTTCTGATGGCATAGTAGAAAGGTTCATGTTTAATAGGAGGAAAAAAAGAAAGAAAGAAACCCACCCACTTCGGGTTTTAATACAAATTCAGATATTTGGTGCACTAAACAAATACAGTGTCATTATGTTAGACCCCACCCCTAATACCTACAAAGTGACCTATATCATAGGTGTAGCTGATAAAATGGCAACTCTGTATCTATGCTCTGCTCCAGAAGTCTTTAAACCCCAAGAGAAGTGGGTGCGCATAGTGAGACACAGCTCATTAGGCTTGTTGTGGCATCGTTCGCCTACACTGTGCCAAAGACACAGCTCAAACAAAGTGATGTCCAGAGACAGCCTGGCAAAAACGCACTAATAACTGTCTGCATCCCCAATATTCACATCCCTCGAGTCTTGTCCGTACAATGAACAAACGTGTGCGCTGAATACCAATTACACATCTATTCCTCAGCAGTGGAACATGAAGCCTCCAAGACCAAAGGAGACACACAAACAAACACAAGAAGCAGCTATGGTATGAATATTATGCTACAGATTTGTAATTTGTAATGAATATATCCTGCCTTATACTGTAGAGCCTCATTATGTCCATGTGTTGCTCATTTCCATGTTGGAATGACAGAATAGCCAGCAATGGTGTAAACTTGTAAGCGTTTAAAGACCATTATCTAGAATTCAGCTCAGGATTCAGCTCCATATGCCATTTGTGGCTAAAATTAGACATGCAACAATATCCTCAACTCTTGATTTATATATTATGCAGCAATATTAATGCAATGAATGCGACCAATTTTCTTTTGATCAAAAGTAAAGGTCACTTGGATGCAAAAAGTATTTTGGTTGCTCAGTAAGAGGCTATGAGAAAACAGTATGGAAAGGCACATCATAACTGAGAGGCAAATCATATTTCTGTTAACACTGCTTATATAATTTAACTACATATGTAGCTAGGTACAATTCCAAGCTAGCAATTTGTGTTGCTAAGCACTCAGTCAAAATCTCTCCAGCACAACGGATAAAGTTCATTAAGTTAATTTCCTCATTTGAAAGTAGCTTTGGATAAAAGCATCTGCTAAATGAATAAATGTAAATGTAAATGTAAAGTGGGGGTGGCCAGTCAGTAGACTTGTATTTGTTCCACTTCCCAGGCATTTAAGGTGTACACATTCTTGTTTTCCTCACTTCTTTTCCTGCAAAAAATATGCTAGTCAAAAGAAAAATAATTTCAAACCATTTTAGATACACATGCACAAACCTGTCTTTTTTACTCCCAACAGCACAGCTCAGCCCTGATCGATCCACTTCCCACTGATTTAAGAAAGATCAAGCTTGTTAACTTTGATATCTCTAGCAAATCCAGAATGCAACAAATATTAGGAGGCCTTTTTTTTTTTTTTTTGCTAAAGCTGTAAATATATATTCTGGTTGGTGTTTTTCTCTCAACAAGCTGTCAAATGATAACCAAGACAGAAATACTGACATTTCTCTTGAGTAAGGAACTCATCTCCTCCTCTGACAGGATGAACAGAAACCTGAGAACAGATCCATATAGGTAAACAGCAGTGATCCACAGGGCAGGCGTCAATAAGTTACCTGCTGTTGGATAGATAAATCCGGAAGAATCTGGTAAGAGGGTTTTTTTGCTTCAGGGAAGCCCAAACATAAATTGTTCAGACTCACATTGGAGCGAATCAAGAGGAATTTCTGAACAGCTTGACACCTCACTTCAATCCACAAGGAATAAGCATGAAGCACTTTTCTTAGTGCGGGCAAGGTGTGTGAAATACTCCTTAAAGACACTAGAGGCTTGTTTTCCACATAACCGTAAATAGTCAGCAGGGACTGGCCACTGGCAATCTTTTAAGTCTAGGAATACTGTGAATCTCAATCCCAATCCCGGTGGAGAGACTGCATATTTCCATTCCCTTTTCTTCATTTATTCATGGCCCTTTTTTCCAAAGCGATTTATAAGTGAAGCAGATTTCAATCCATGGAGAGAACTTAATAGTAGAAGTTTAAGGGAGAAACAGTAGCTCAGTGGCCGTCATGGGATTTGAACACACAACGTTTCGTTCCCTGAGACCAAGTCTGAGGGTAAGACAATACAGGTACAACTGCTGTTGATCAAGTCAATCATTTTTCAGATTGTAAGATAAAACGCATAATACGTTGTAATAAAAAAAAAATCTATTATCCTACTATTTATTGAATTTTATAGAATAAATAATAATAATAGTAATAATAAATACTATTTATGTACTATTTTTGTCCACCACATTATCCAAAGATGGCTTTAAACCCATTTAACACATATCCCTTAAAACCTTGCGTCCTTACTCACCGGCCACTTATCCAATTATCCAATTATCCAATCATGTGGCAGCAGCACCATGCATAAACAACAAACATCAGAATGGGGAAACAATGTAATTTCAGTGACTTTAACTGTGGCTTGGTTGCTGCTGACCGATGAGCTGGTTTGAGTATTTCAGAAACTGCTGACCACCTGCGATTTTCACACAGACAGAATTGTGTGAAAAACAAAAACATCCAGTGAGCGGAGGGTTCTGCTGGCAGAAACTCACCTTGCCCTTGGTAAAATACAGCACGAGCTAGCTTGGGTCTTTAATATATACACTGACAATTTCAAGTTTTCCTCATTTCATTACCTATCCCTCAACCTGAGCCAGGTGTACTAGAGTGAGGAAAATATAAAACTGTGCACTGCCCTTGGGACTGCATTTGTATTTGTGTGTGTGTGTGTATCTACATGTGTTCCCTTGTGCCATGCTGTTATATGGTGAGGTGAGAGCCCTCAGGGTTACTCATCTTACTCAATTATTGTTACCAGCGGGTTTTATGCATCAAGACGAGTCATTATACACTGACTGACTGCTTTGTGATTGTTGTGTAGAAATTCTGCAACTTTTAATCCTGAACCTCTGAAACTATTTTGCACTTGTTTCGGATCGTTTGGTTAAGTCTTTGCTCTTTTAACAGCTCTAAGCTTGGATAAAACCTCTGACAGATTAGCACATTTAAATGCAAAAACTTCACAATCTCTAACTGCAGAAAAAAAAGGGTACTACTATACTGGGGCACTGCACAAAGTGGGGTTTGTCATTTGCCATTCCAATAAATATACGGTATTTAATTGACGTTAACTAAATACATGTTTACTAAATACACATATTTCACATTAATGAAATCAGAACATTCACTATTTACTTTGAAGGAAAACAAGGGGTCTGTGTCTAGACGAGAGATGAGAAGGGGGCAGTTAATACTGCAGAGTTCAAAACACCTGAATCCAGATTCACATATTGATTGGCTCATCTCCTGTTTTACTGTTATTGAGTGGCAACTCATTGCACCAAACTCCAATAAAAAAAGGAGAGCTCTTGCACAAAATGTGTAAATGCTGGCAGGTCTGTGCATCTTTCACCTGGAAACGTGGATATAGTGTGCCTTTAAAAATTATTTAAGGTACATGATTGGACCATTTTGACTAAAGCTATATAAAGGTAAACTATATGCACCTTTCCAGGTAAAAGAGACACATTAAACGTATATATTTTGTTCCCATGATAATTAATTGAGTAAATCCTAAGACATGGTATTATATAAATTTTAAACTAGTCTTTGGTTGTTAGGTAAATGTAAATACTCCGTACCTGTTTAGGTGTCACTATGCGAGCTAAATGAGGCTGGAATGTGCTGCGTCTGTCTGTGATTGCCTCGCCATGTTTAATCACTGGGAGTTCCTCATCTGAATCTACTAAACACAAACACATATACATTTTCTCTCAAGGTGTACACTATAACAAGCCAGGAGATTATAAGGATGATCTCAGTGACATCATAACCTAAGCGCTGTCTAAGGAAGGTAATTAAATGTAAATTCTCTGGAGCTACATCAAACTGTTACAATACAAATGGTAATCGGATTATACTTGGCATGACCAGGCTGGAAAGGAAAGTCTGCAATTGCAAATGCTGGTTTGAAGACCCGACTTGCCTGAGGAGAAGACGGAGACAAGGTGCGTCTGCTCAGTGCTGAGCCTCAGGACACCATAATCTGGAACTTCAGCCTCATCCCAGTCGTCATGCTGTTCTTCTGTCTTCTTTGCATGCCATAGCTCCAGTCCATCTGCTAACAAACAGAAAGTTTGTAATTGATCAAATCAAAACTTGATTGACTCAGAATCAAGGTCCAATTAAAATAAAAGACAATACATAAAATGAACAGCATACATAAAAAAAGAAAAAAAAGAAAAGAAAATTATAATTCATATAAATCGGTGTGTTACAAAGATACAACAGTACCAATGTCTCCACAGCTTGGATTGGTATCGTATAGTACTGACCCTTATATTCGATAAGCCCACAGTGATTTCATTTTCAGACTTGTTGAGCCAGCATATGAACTTACAAATAAAATTTCTTAAAACAGCACGAAAAAAAGTATTAACTCCTCGCACTATGCCATCTAGGTTTCTTTAATAAAATTCTCATTGGATCATTATAAGCTACTTGAAGTCTCTATAAGCTTGCTATCCTATAGTTTGACCACAAATCTGCAGTGTAGAGAGGTGTACAATATGCTTTAGACAAAGATATCTTCACTCCATCTGTACATACACTAAACATGTGTAAAAGTATGTTAGCCTGTGTATACATCATGCGGCGTTGCCTTTCAACGTCAATTTCAAAGTAATAAAATGTCCAAGATATTTTACCTGCACACAACATTCTTTTCAGACTGTTATCTTATCCAGCAAAATCTTTTCTAAAACTTTTGACAAAATACTGGCTCAAACAATGGGCCTATAATTATCTATGCCACTCACCTTACCAACTTTGTCCTTAATAACTGGCACTAACAATACAGACAACATTGAGTCTGGTAATAAACCATGTATCTTAAAACCAGTAAAACATATAACTGAAAGAGGGGCTATCCTCTTACTTCCATATTTAAGCTGTTCAACAGAGATATGGTCTAGACAGCTTGTTTACAGCTTGGTGCACCTCATGTGCAAATTGCAATAATGCTGTCATCAACTCTACAATACTATCAGCACCAGAGACTCCATCAACTGTACATGGAATAGATATTCTACTGTTGTTCAGAGTTCTCACTTCTTTCCAAAAATCAGTAATATTGTTATTTAAAAACTTCTTAGCCATAAAATCAGCCCTCAGTGCTTGCTTATTTTTTATAGATGAAACGAATGGCATACTTGTATCTTGCATTTGTACTCTTGTACTCAAGCGCAGGCCCTTGTCTGGGTCTACCTGCCATAACCCATGATTTAGTAGCTTCTCGAGCTTCAGCATGGTTCTCAGCTACTTGCTTACTCCAGACTGGCCTGATATTCTGAAACTTATTTTTAAGCTTACAGCAGAGCTTACTACAATCATCCAGGGCACACACTATATCATTAGACATAGAGCAGAAATCTCTCCCATGCTTCACATCTTTACAGTTCACATCACTGCACATTATTGCATCCCTAGGTAAATAAATATTGCTCAAGAGCTTGTCTGTATCAACATATTAAGCTAACATGTCTTCCTTTGTGCGAATTGACCAGTCCAGTTTTATTGTATTGGCATTGCTATCATTACTAGATAGTGCAGTGAAATGCCCAACATTTATTGTCCTAGCAACACGTATACAATCAGCCGTTGCTGCCCCATATAAAATACTCATACCCTCTAGTGAGGCATGTGCATCAGATGTACTGATACAATGATCCAGCCATGACATACATGTTCCAGGCCTCACTAATGTATGTATAACTATCTACAGGCAAAAGCACTTCACTTGACAATATGTAATTATTATCTTGAAAATACTGAGCAATAAGATTGGCAAATAATCTGAAATGTCAGCATTCATATCACCAAGTTAATATACACTTGACGAAGTATTACTTTCAATAAAAGAATTAACGAAGGCAAGTCTATTTAAATACTCATCCTCATTCTGATGACATTCGTAAGGTGTATACACATTTAAAATGACAAATTCCTTGTCCTTATAAGTAAACTGTATTGTAATACACCAGTTGACATCAAGTCTAATCACATTAATTAAACTGTCAAGCTTTTTATTCCACAGGATAGTCACACCCCCTGGTATCCTACCTCTGACTATTTCCATGCCATTACCCGTCGTAGACTCCCCAGCCCCATGAAAATGATCATTAACAGAATTCAGTTTTTCCAAGTCCTCCTTCATAAGAAATGTCTCTTGCAAGCATAAAATGTCACAGTTCTCCTGGAGCTTATCAACCACGATTCGGCGTGTTTTATCCCCCGCAGATTGGCCCACACGCAGCCCGCGACAATTGTATGGCAAGACATGAATGTCCATATACCTCCACTAGTGAGTGTTTACACTGCCAGCAGGCACACTCATTCCCTCAGCAGCATGTGCAGTATTAGACCCGATAACTCCCGCATTGTGTGGCTCATAATAATGCCTAAAAAGTACCAGTGTGTCTGGCCAGAGCTCCAGATTGTACATTTCACTAACCTCATTACATTTAGCGGATACTTTAAATGAGCTGTATTGCCTGTGCACAGTATCAGTCTTCTGACAAATGACCTCACGGCCAAGTTTATCTTTCAGATACTCAGATAAAGTTCCAGCATCTAAGTCTGGTGCAAACTCTGTCTTGACCACTTTGATGTTACCCATAGCTCCAGTGCCAAAAATAGACATGACACTACCAGACTTCTTTTTCTGCCTGGGAGTGACAGTAAATTGATTTAGCAACAACATTCTCGGCTCCCTGACAATGGCCAAAAACATACACTGGCCTGTAGCTGCATTGCATGTTTCATGGAACAAAGCTCAGCACTCAGCTGCTGCATTCTCCCAAGCAAGCTAGAGACATCCATATTAGTAAACGTTACTAGCGGCAGCTCATCCAGATAATGAGAAACAAATCTCGAAGTATTATCCCCACACTCATTCATCACTTTAAGTCAACTTTTTAAATTGTTAATGTCTTCCTGTGGCCCTTTGTTGAAAACAAAGTAGGGCCAAGTTAAAACAAAACTTTCTTCGATGTCTCAATCCACTCAAAACAGTTTATAGCCAATAGGACAGTCTCATCCTGGCTTAATGTCTTGATTTTTACAGCAAGAAAATTAAGTAACTCATCCTCTACAATAACTTTGCCATCAACAGTCTTATAGATCTCAGGAGGTTTTGTTGGAGGTTAATTTGAACGCAGACACAGCGTCAGAGTCGTGCTGCAGCATCATCCATCTTATGAAACACACCATGCTCCAGAACAATGCTCTCATTATCATTAGCTAACACAACACAGAATTCCACCCAACTCAACATAGAATTATCTTCCAAGTTTTCATTAAGCATGTAATAGATGCAATCAATGCTCACAATCGAGAGAGACTAGCAAGAGGCAGGAAAGGTCAAAGACCCGGGTCCTGTTGAGACTGAGGGATTGATTTGAATTCCACCAGAACCATGCTAATCAGCCCCAAAAACACCACTCTTGACCCTGTGCAGGAAACTGAGATTCACTTTAACCCTTAGTAAAAATAAAATGATAGAATGGCAATTACCTAAGATTGCTTTAAATATACAAGATTGAACAGTTGAAATTTTAAATTCTGATTGTAAAATTAGCAGTACATGATATGGATAAATGTAGAATATTGTGATTATATTCCTATATTTACGATTCTCTCATGAGCGTCAATAAACAATCAGGATATAATTACACTTTTTCATGGGTTTAATATCTCATTAGGCTTAGTTACTGTAGAACTGCTTCTGAGAGCCAACCAAAACAAACTTCTGACCTTTTATATTCTTTCTGAACAGTAAGAGGTACTCAACTAATCAATCAGACACAATGGAACGGACCACAAACAGCAATGTGATATAAGAAACCAAATGATTTATCATTGTCTGTCCAAATTAATTGGCAGCATTTTGACTGAAATGAAGATGTTGCCATTTTTGCTGCACTTTCACATGAGGAATATTAGACAGAATCACACTTTATTTGAAAACAAGATTCAAGGCTTTTATTCATTTCTCCGAACTCGATCAAAGCAGAACACTTGTATGACTCTCCTCCAACTTGTTCTCTATTATGATTCACACTTGAATGAGCAACCTAATTTTAAAATGCAGTTAGAGGTTAAGTTACAAGTCCCTAAACACTGATTCCTTATAAACAGCTCCAATGAGATGACACTAAAATGAAAAATCAGCTTCAAGTGACTAACTTCTTAAACTATTTTGATGACTGATTAGCGGAGATAATCATTATGCTCTTAGAAAATAAATCAACGTAGTGTTTGTCTCTGCTACAAAGTCAAGTATTTACGGTCTCTTGATTTAAGCTGCTTCATTTACAGGGAACGATGCTTCTAAATTAATATTTGAAATGCAGTTAAACTTATAGACATGCTATGACCAATTACGTTCTGTGAAAAGCATGTGTAAGGGGAGCTCTGACTGGTTGCGAGGCGCTTCAGTTGCAAAGTGCACCATTAAGAAGTGTTAAACTTTCTAGCGCCTTAGTACTACAAAATGTCAATAGTACCACCCAAGTGATGGAAAATAACCACTATAGTCTATAGCTCTAACATTCTACAATAATTAACTGGCTTGTGCTAACTGTGTTCATGTCACATAAAAGCAAAAGAAAATCTGGAGGCAAAATAATGTTTTCATCATAAACTGTAAACTATAGATTCTGATATCTTTTTACTTATTTGTCCACAATAATGTCTTCCAGTACCTGGTATTTAGCTAGATTTTAGGCTTCTTTAGGCAAACCAGGACTTATTTAAACTCATTTAACTCATTTATCTACCATTTTAAATATGTTTTTCACACACAATTTTACACAAATTAGTTCACTGATTAATTGTATGTGCTCACTACATAATACATAACAAAATGACATTTGAATAGAATCTGCCTGAGATTCGGCACAAGAAAAGCATGACATAAAATGTCTCTGTGAAATGAACTCATGACATAGAACCTAATATTATGTTTAGGAAACATGTTTACTTTTGCTCTTTATTTATATTCAATTAAAACCTTATAAGTAAAATACTGTATAAGTTTGCCATAAATGGCATCCATTTTATTTTTGTAAACTGAAAAAATGGTCGTTTTTGCCTTCAAATATTTATTTATTCATCAAACATTGAATGATATTGGCTCTGGCATAACAGCATGACATTAGTTTTCTTGATTAAATAAAATTAAATCTATTAAAAACAAAGTGGTTATACTAGAAGAAATATAGACATTATAGGATATGGAGAAATTGATACATTAAAGCTGCAAGATGCATTAATAATTGATTTATAGTTGCATTGTGGGCCCTTGGATCAAAACAGAATCATATTTTCAATACCCGAAAGATTTCCATCCTTGAAATTTATTTAACCATCTGCTGAACCCATTAATTAATGAATTTAACCAAAATTAATTGGGTTAATCAGACCAATGACACAATTTATCAAAACACTCACAGAAAACTTGTTTGGAACCTCAATGAATGCTCATTTATATATTGCAGGATTGTTAGATATCCATAGTGTATATCCAATACAAAGATAATCATTTGTGAACATAATATTACCTGGGTTAAGACTGAGTGTCAAATCAAAACCATATAATACTGAGGCCATGAATTAACTAGATGCAGTATTAATTAAATATTAAATAAATATGCATGCCGAGCTGAGACGATATGAATTGAGAAAACACTTGTAACACTAAAATCACACAAACAAAATAAATAAATAAATAAATAGATGTAATCATACAATTCAGGCTGGAGCAAAGCAATTTCTGCAGTTAATCATAGTTAATGATGGGTTGTCACATTCATGCTACAGTAACCTACGACCATCTCCCATTCCCCAGCCCAACTTTGCCCAATCCTGTCAGTGCCTTATGTAGTGAATATTCATGAGTCCATCCTTTTGATCTCCTGGGGAGATCTGCAGAGCCCACTGATAGAGGCATCTCATTACTATAATGCTTGCTTTATGGAAAGTGAGGTGCCATTTTTCATGACATTGTCATAATTATGCCATTTATTTAAGCAGGGATAAGAAGAAAACATTAAATACTGCACCAGTGACTGCTCAGCTAATCTGCTCTTCCTGTTCCTAGTCAGATACTTAAGGGTAATATTAAGATAGTTAGATATCGTGGACTGAATAAAAGGCCAAATGCAGCTCAGCTTAATGGATTATTAAAACCATGTTCTAGAGTAACACAGCATGAATAGGAACCAAATACATTGCAGACAAACTGTTATATAAACACCAAATATCATGGGATATTTGAGAATAGTTAGCCAATGTTAGAATGTATTAATCTGGATATTTTTTCTCCATGTTATGACCTGCGTCTATAGGCATAATTAAAAAGTGCACCACAATTTTAAAATGTCTATCAAGCGTGTCTCATGGAAAAAAAAATTGGGGCCACAACACATCACCCTTTTGATTATTTCCTATAACACCATGTTTCCAAGTGTTTTACTCCTTATTCCTTTCATTCTTGATATCACATTATCAGGATTGTAGCTTTCTGTAGGTAAATTTAAGATACAAGAATGTGATCTTATCACCATGAATAACGCAAACATGTGACACTATATGGCTCATGCTGCTCGTGTTCATTTAGAAAAGACGGGATGTGAGAGTTTTATTATAGAAGACACAATTTATTACAAACACTAATTTTAGAAATGAACAGCATGAATACTGCTTAAATATACAGTACTGAACTTTTTTGGTTAAAAAACAAACAAAAACAATAATAATTTATTGAGCAAGTATATAAAAAAAATCAGTGCTCAAAACTGTCTCCTTACCTTACCCCAATTCGCAATGGTAGGCTTATAATAATGATTTATCATTTGAGCTATCGGGTTTGATTTTTTGCAGGAACTGTCAGTTTGACGTAATTCATCTTTGCATGGTTACATCACGTCTGTAAACAGAAAGAAGAAGAGCCGGCTACAACATCTGGGGAATCACCTGTTGTCAAATCCAAGAAGCCTCAAACTGCGGAGAGCCTGCAGTCAAAAATGAAAAGTGACAGAGCCTGTGCTAAAATGAGAATAAATATCGACATGGCTTTTGATAGCTGGCAAAAACTCAGAGATCTGAAGGATCTGAAGACTAATGCAGAGATGGCTGTTTTTCTGCTGAACAGGTAAGACATTTCAGTGGCTCAGTAGGTAGCTAGCTTACATTAGCTCATTTGTTCGCTTAATTCAACTAGGTATCAATTTTCTTATTATTGTTTTTCGTGTTCGTTTGTTTTGCTTTGGTCAGTGTGGTAAATTGTACTTATTTTCTGCTAGCTATGAGAGAGAGAAATTTGCCTCTACCCCAAGAAAACCGTATCTGCACCACCTTCGTTGTCAAGTATTAGAGCTAATATACAGCCCATATGTATACCTCAAACCATCAGATTAATCTGCGCAGAGGAGCAGTACCGAGGCACAACCCACCTAAAAAAACAAAACAAAACAAAAACTCCCCAAGTAACTTGCAATTGTATGTTTTAAACAGAAATGGCGACAAAGAGGCAAAAGTTCAGTGCTGCAGCTTTAAATGATAACTTTAAAAAGCATTTTGATCTGCTTCTGCTGCTAGCTATTCTAAAAAAAAAAAAAAAAAGATTTTTAAAAGACATCTTCTGATCGATTGTCTGTACTGTCTATATTTTCATAGAAGACCTTGATTTTTGTGCAGAGTCTGTGAATGAAAAACTCTCAATGCTGTTCATTAATAAAAGTGCATTTTATTTATCACAATCCATCACCTAATCCAACCTGGTTTTATTATTTCAAGCAGATGCCTGCCTTGGCTGTGTAGTTGTACAGCTTGTGTTGGCACACAATGTTTTTCTACTGAGAAAAACACTGCTGTTAAGGATGCTTCATTTTGCCGTCACTCCCCCCATGTTCCATTTGAAATGAGGCTGTCTAGCTAGTCAGCATTTTTGAAAGCCATTAATACAAGGCTGTACTATTTGGAACATAGTGTGGGGACAGCAATTGGCTGCTTTGCATCCTCTGGAACTGGAAACCTGCAGCGTGTGGAAGGTAAGATGGATTCATAGAAGTATCAAAACATCAAATCATTGAAGAGAAAACTTCATGCCATCTGTGAGGAAGCTGAAGCTTGGGCGTCATTGGACCTTCCAATAGGACAATGATCCCTAGCATACCTCAAATTCAACCAAGGCTTGGTTTTAGAAGAAGTCCTGGAAGATTCTACAGGGCCATCACAGTCACCTGACTTTTACCCCATAGAAAATCTCTGGTGGGATTTGAAGAAGGCGGTTGCAGCACGCAAACCCAAGAATATTACTGAACTGGAGGCCATTGCTCATGAGGAATGGGCTAAGATTCCTCAGGAATGCTGCCAGAAGCTATGCATCTCGTTTGCAGCAGGTCATATCAGCAAAAGCGTGCTCTGCTAAATACTAAAGATGCTTACCATGAAGGGGTTGAATAATTTTGATACTGAAATCATTATAAGTTGCATTTTCAGTTGATTTTGGGGAAACCACTTAAAGCATTCGATGTGTTGAACTATTTCAACTGCTTTTGTTTGATTTGTTCATTGCAAACAGCTGAAAGTCTGTAAATTTTGACAATAAACCTGATTTGCAATGGGGGTTGAATAATTTTGATTGCAACTATATATCCCAAACTTTGAACACCCTGCAGAGCAACATTAAATCTATTAATTAAAAAATGGGAAGATGTTTACCAAGATTATTTTTTATCAGTGTGAAAAAATATGGCTTTAAAACCATGACTATATTGTTGTAACTATGGTAAAACCATGATAAAACCATAGTAACCATGATAAAATTATGGTCAAACCATAATAACCATGTTTAAATCAAAGTTATATCATAGTAATCATGTAAAAAATGGCTAAAACAGGTGTGTCCAAAAGTCCATGTGGGCCCCTTTTTTTGGGACCAAAAGTATTTGGAAAATATATAATAAAGTATAATCATAATTAAATTGACATTTTAGTACTTGGTTGCAAATCAATTTTAGTTAAGGACTTCACAAAAGGTTTTCCATGCTTAGTGGTTTCCAGCTCTTTTGAAACTGCTTCTTCTCAGTGTTAAAGGTGTTTTTTGTCTGTAACCATGACTAAATAATCATTTTGTAAATATATATGCAGGTGTAGTCAGACAATAATAGAGAAGCCACGGGCCACTTAATATCTGTCTACCAGCCACATTTGGCCCTGGGGCAGAACTTTGGACACCCCTGATCCAAACCACAGTAACCATGGTAAAACTAGGGCTAAACCATTTTTATTTGCACACCTCCAAAAACAATGGTAACCATGGTCATCAGATATACAGGAGATATACAGGAAAGTAGTAGCTGGCCTCATAATGCACTGCAATCATGTTCCTTTTCATATAAGAAAATGTCTGGCTTCCACAAATTCCACTGCTGTGCTGCTATTTCTTTAGGTCATATACAATCACCTGAAAATCGAAGCCATCTGCGAACCCGTGTGTAGATTTTATACCCTAGATTTATAGAGTGCACCCCAGCAGAGACCCATTTTTATCTGAAGTAGTGTTAAATATCAGCTGCATTTTAGGCACTATAGTGCTTCTTTCTGCTTGATTATCTGTTGTCACAATATAGCAGTAACTAGCCAGGAAAAAAATCCAGCAGTGAAGGCAAGAGCTGGATATAAACACTGAGCATTCTCACACCTCTCTTCCTTCTCACACCTCCTTCCCAGGAACATCATTTTCATATTAATTTGATTTTAATATAGGCTGCTAGAGATGCTACACTCTCACACCTTGGTCATAAGAAATAATTCCTGTGCTTGAATGCAGCTCAGGTGGTGATATATGGCATCCAAACTGCAAGTTCATGAATAGAGCAGCTTGATGCAACTCAAGGCTTTTCAATGTTGTCTTTCATCCTTTTAATCCAACTGCCATTTTGTACTTTATGCAAATTAAATCTGCATATTAAAAGTCAACTGCATACCCATATGGTCGTTCTATGGCACTAACTACACGCAAGGAAAGAAATAAACGAGAAAAGACGGTGGTCTTCTACATGGTTGTTATAACAAGTGCTAAAACCAATACAAATAACACAGCAAGAATGTGCAAAAAAATGTAGCTGTAAGATTTGATAATGAAACGGTAGTCAACAGTTGCTGGGGGGCGTTGACAAAATGGTGATCTGTGAAATGGCTGAGATATTACAAATAAAGTGCATATTATGGTCCTTATTTCATGGAGAAGTTTTGAAATCGAAATCAAATGAATACAGTCATCTTGCACAGTAATAGCACCAGTCTGTTAGCAAGTGACTTAAAAAAAATGACCTATTATTAAGACAAAACAAGCTGCAACGGTGACCATGCCCAAAACGCTAAGAAACAACATGAACTGAAAAATTCACAACAACATCCAAATTAATTTTGACAGCCTTTGGTTACCATCATAGATCTTAATGGCTTTGCTCACTTAGTTGGTACCTTAGCCTTTGTTAGATCAACTCAGACTTGCTGTTTTATCACCACAGCATTTGTAAGCTCAACTAACTCAGTACCACAATCTTCATTAGCTTAGCTTGCTCTAATGTAGTATATTTTGTACGGTAACAACTAATTCACTGGGACTTTTATGGTAATATAATTACCATAATCTAAGACCAATAAAATGATTCAAAATATTGGTTGATATTTAACAAAGAAAAATTCACTGACTTGGTTGAAGGAGATGTTTATTGAACATTTATGGACTCTGTTGTTGCCAGTGTCATGAAAGGATAGTGCAATTACAGAGCACTTTCTGGTTTTTCAGTAACATGACAAGCTGTCTCATTAACTTCAAGGGAGAGAAACAAATAAACGCTGGTGAAGGAGCGACTGTTTATAAATGTTATGATGTAAGTGATAACGACAACTAACCTGTCTTGCGGACATTCCACAACACTAAGTGTAACTAAAAATGGTCAAAAAGCATCACCGTAGCATTTGTAAGATAAAGTTTAGCTCACTATAGTTAACTGTCATAGACTTGATTAAACTTGATTAAATCTACCAATACCTATCGTTTGTTAAAAAAAACAAAACACTAACGTGTAATCTTCATTTGTGAGAGTTTTTTTTTTTTACTTGTGCTACTATACTCACTTGCTAACGAAGTGTGTGAGATAATTAAAAATGTAGATTAGGAAAACCCAAATCATAATCTGGTGTGGAAAAGAACTGGGGGATTTTGTCTGGAGTTGGAGGAAAGCAGAGCGGTAAAGCGATACACATTGATCTTGAACTTGCCACCCATATCACAGAGCCTTTGAGAGGGCTGAAAAAGATTAACCATTCTTGACAAGGCCTTTCATCGATCCCGATTAGATCTGTGTTAGTCAGTAGAAAAGGGCAGCTTGAAGCATGTCAGGCCTTTTCAGCTTTGCCTCTGTTCACCATAACTGCTGTTTTGTACCATAAAAATTTATATATTTTTATATTGATTGATATATTGATAATTGATATATTAATATATTAATATATTGCATATTAAAATACCGATTACATTCACACATATAGTTTATACAGTACTAACTGCAAAAAATTATGGAACTGTTGCAGTACCGCCAACTTTTACCACACAACCTTGGTCATCATTTTATACAAGAATACTATGTTCCAAGGAAGGAAAGAAAATAATCAAAACAGATGCTTCTGGAAAGACAAACATTCAAATGGATGCACTATAAATTCCCAGTATTTTATCAGTCGGTCAGTGGTGTCAGATCAGATTTTGCCGGACATTTGTAAGCATACGTCATATGCCAGGTCTTATATGTCAAAAGAAATCAAGCCACAACTTCAGTAACAAACAATGCCAGACTACCAGGGGTGGAAAGAAAACAAAGAAACTATAATTGAGTAGAAGTATTGGTACTGTGTCAAAAATAAATTTCACTCATTACATTACATTTACATTTATTCACTTAGCAGACACTTTTGTCCAAAGCGACTAACAAATGAATTAAAAGTATGGAGCCAAAAATCTGCTTGAGTAAAAGTGAGAGAGTAGACATTTAAGCATACAAGTATTCAAGAATAAAAATAAATCTTTTTAACTGATCAAAATGAACAATTCAGAAAATAATTTTTAATTCATTTACATTTCCATACCGATGGAATGAATGCGAATTTGGCATTAACAACAAAACAACACTAGTTAACAAACTTACCATACTTAAAGTTAACTTTGTGGAGACATGGTTCTTTAAATGTTAATACAAATGGACTTCAAAAACAAATTAGCACAGTTATGAGCAGTTTGATATTTTGAAGTTTGATGCAAATTTGAATTTAAAAAGTGATAACAGTTGGGCAAGAGAAAAATAGAAAAAAATTCGCAAATCCTCATGGAATTTGAGATTTTTAATGAGTACTTTGAAGGTCAAAATAAAAATGTAAGGAGGGAAATAAATGTTTTTCTCTTATAAATTTACTTGAGCATGAGTCCAAGCATTCAATTTTAATAACACTTAAGTAAAATACAGATCTTCCAAAATACTAGTACAGAAAGAGTCTGATATTACACTATATAAGAAGAAAAAGAAGTCAGTTTGAACTTTTTTCTTGAGTTTCATTTTCTGTTTACTAATTTGTTGGGAAGCTAGTGAATGATAATAGATTTATACTCAGTTGAATTTTGTATTGGAACCCAGTTGAGAAGGTGTTGAGCTAGAGAACTTCATCAGTCCTGAATCCTGTTTTCTCTTATAGAATAATATCAGACTCTTTCACTCTCCCACTCACACACTCTCATGTTTTCTCTCTCATGATTGGCTGCAGTTCCTGCCTGTCCCTGTATATCCAGACTTCTTTTGTGTCTGAAATTAGGCAGAGATTATGTTTTACATATCAGAGTTGGCATATAACATATGCATACAAATTTCCAGCCAGTTCCACTGTTTACACAGATCTAACTGTGGAGTACTATTACAGATATCATGATTTGGGAACTGGCACCCTGTCCAGGGTGTACCCCGCCCTGTGCCCGATGTTCCCTAGGATAGGCTCCAGGTTCCCCCGCGACCCTGAAGAAGGAGTAAGCGGTAGAAGATGGATAGATGGATGGATGATTTGGGGACGGAGACGGATGCAAGTGCAGATTAGGTTTAATAACAATACAAACAAAACAGTATCTATAGTACTTGTGACAAAAACACTAAGGCAAAGAATAAACATAAACCAAAGACCATAAACACAGCAACAGAAACGACGGCAAAGAAAGACAAACGTAAGAGAAGGAGTGCAGTGCAAACTGTGGCTATATACACACGAGTGTTCGTTAACATGAATGAAGTTCAGGTGCAAGTGATCATGTGACATGACGGTGTGGTGTAGTGGCTACTGGGAACTGTAGTTCAGCGTTCCTTCTCTGATACATGACAACAGGACTGTCAGGGAGACTCTCAGCACAGAAACATCATGATATAAAGTGTTTTCTCTCATGACTCATTAATTATGTTTTTTTTTTTCAACAAATGAAATCCTGTGCATTGTAGCTTTACCATAAGGCTCAATGAGTCGTAAACCAGGCACAGAGCCAAGAATATGGATTTCAGCTATAAACATGGAAATGTGTGAAATATTCAGAGAGCTGGGAGATTACTGCATGGTTTATAAACATACCAGATGCTTCAAGCAGTTGAATAAGTAAAAACACCAAAATCTGATAAAACATGAGGTAATACAAATGAGCCAGTCAAAACGCTAAAGTGTGGAGATTTTGAGTACATGTATCATATACACTCTTCATTCGTATAGGTTTTTACACACTAACTGCTACTATACACACATATACTAATGAAAACAACAATAAGGCCTCACTACAAAATAATGACTTGAAAATACAAAATGTATTTGCTAGGTCAAAAAAAAACATGCAGTTTGTTTGTGAGCTTTGACTCTATTACACAGCTTAGGTTGTAATCCTTTCTGAGAGACCTGTAAACCCAGATCAATTACATAAAATCCCCAACACAAAATCTCTTGTGTCAGAGGTTTACCTTTATCCAAATCACTGTTTAATTAACGTAAGTAGGATATTTTATTTGCGACTGAGTACACTGCAAGGGAGAATTTCTATAGAGGATATTAAGCCTTTTAGCCCTTTCTTGCACAGTGTCCACACTTATTTACAATCGATTTAAGGCTCTTTTTAAGAAAATATAAGATATTAACCACCTTTGAATCACCCAAGACCTGTAGTGTAATTAACTTAAATCATTATCGTGATTTCTGTTGCTCTCTAGATACTTTGCCATTCTCAGTGCAGCATGGCTCTATCATATCTTTACAAATGTTCTAAAAAAAAAAAAAAATAGCTAATTCAGTGAAAAAATATATTTTGATTAGACTCCTATGAACGTCTTAGCTTTTTAAAAAATACATCTGACTACAGGTGTATCATGCAACAGTCCTAAACTGCATATATTTAGTATATGTCAGGAAAACTGTTATATTTTGTTTAAAAAAACAAACAAAAAATATATTTTCTATAAATTTTAAATTTAAAACTTTAATTTTTTTTAGATCTGAATGTTAAACATGTTAAGACTTTTTTTTTTTGAGAAATTTGTATTGACCATTTTTTAACTCATGGTATTCCTATGCATGGCAATCCAATCAAACTATAGTTGGTACATAAAAGCAAACCTTAACATCAAATTAAGAACATAAAATAAATAACCAACAAACAGCATCAAAACAGAACAATTCTAAAATAGTAAAAGAGAAATAAAAAGAAAAGATTTTGAGCATTTATGGCCACTTTTATAAGCCTAGAACAGACTGATTCATAGCAACAGTTGCCACAGTCTTAGACTAATGAATGAAGGATCAAATGAGTGGAATTTATAGCAGGCCATATGGAAGAGTAACGCAAAACAACTGGACGAGAATCAAAGGGAAAACAGCAAGCATCAGGCCACTGTCAACTCTGGAGACATCAAACAGCCTGTAAACTTTATTTGTGCCTGTCAATCACACTGAAAGAAATGAAGCCTCTGTTCCCATTAATCAAATAACTGTTAAGTAGGCGTGGCCTATGTTCTTGCCTTTCTCAGTTTAAGAGGCTTGGCCTTTTTGCGTGAGGGTTACAGTGAAGAAGGCGTGGCCTCTGTGCTTGCCAATCACGTGATGGAGGTGCTGCCTGTGTGCACATCAGTCCTAGTAAGGAAATTATGACTTCTGTACCTGTCAGTCCCAGTGAAGGAGGTGTGGCCTGTGTAGCTGTCAATAAAGCTAGTGAAGGTGTGGCTACTGTGGTTGTCAGCCCCAGTGAAGAAGTCATGGCTTGTGTACTTGCAAATAAAGCTAAAGCAGATGTGGCCTTCATGTCTGTCAGTCCTGATGATGGAGGTGTGGCCTGTGTCCCTATCTGTCCAAGTGAAAAAACTATAGCTTAATGTCAGCCATTAATGTAAGATTACCTTCTCCAATCTGATTGATATATAATGTACTGGAAGTTTTAGCATCAAAATAATCTTAGTGTTTGTGTTTAAAATTAATACTATATTTACTGATTGATTGAATCACTGAACTCTTCTGACTTAAATATAAATATAAGATTTGCTTCTTATACTTTATAGACGTACCTAAAGTTTTTCCCCTATTTTCATTATAATGAATACACAGCATTTCATAAGAATTAACAACTGTGTATAAATATACTGAGAATAAAGTTCAATCAAATTCAAATTAAAGCTGTGACGTTTTAGGGGATGAGTTTACAGGCCAGTCAGTGTACTAAATGATGACAGCTTTTCTGAATAATTTGATTAATATGCAGCAGTCACTGCTAATTTAAATAAAGGACAGAATGAAAATGACTCAATTTATCACATTTCCATTTTTCTCACAGAGGACGCTCATTATGACTGTCGACTCAGTCATGTTTTGCAGAAATTGACCCAAAGGACTTTAGTACATTTGAATAAACTCCACTATTTAGCTTGGCAGTTTACCCATTGTTGATTTCCTGCACATGATTGTATCTGATGCCACCAGGAACCCTAAGATACTTTCAGGCAAAGGCTTCAACTCCCAGTGCATTTTGTTAAATGGGTGAATCCACCGCACCTCACCAGTTTTTTAAAAAATGTTCCTGAGTGCCCATCTCAGATTTGCTTTATATATTCAGTATTATTGTCAGTATTCCAGGTAAATAGTGTGCAGAAATTCAGGCTTGCATCTCCATTAGCTTCTGAGATAAAAGAGGTTTTATCAAGGGAGTGTGGCCCTGTAAAAAAAAGTTACCTGTAAAAGTCATTACTTTTGAACTATTCATGCTAAGATGCATGAAACTGTTGTCTAGTACTAGATGTCATTTTAAAGGATCTATATCACAGAAACTAATTCAGATACAAGCAGATATAACGTGCAAAAATTGCAATGTAGGAAAACTGAAAATCTTATTGTCTACATGTGCAACCCAGAGGCAGAGATAAAGGGGTGGATTTCAGGTTTGAACTACCCTGATATATTTTAGACCTGTTCCATATGCTTTCTCATGGATGTTAACATAACACGCATACAGCATAGTCGATTATGTACATCATATAACATTGTTCTGTACAGTAATTGTGGTCATAATGTTATAATAAAGGTCATCATTACGATTCCTCATCATTAGGAAACATGCATTTTCCCATTTCTCTTTGAAAGCTACTAGCTAGCTACACTCTGAGCTCAGGGATATCGAGGTGACAGCCAATGAAGCTTTGCAGGAAGCAAGCATGAAGTGTAGCTCTTGTTTTATAAAATAAAATGCCATTTCCACATATTATCAGGAAGTTCTTTTAATCAATTTTCAGTCTAACCATCATAAAATGATTTATAAGATTAGCTTATGTTAGATCACTTCATAAATTATTAAATAACAAATTTTTGCTGTCAACACTCCTATTAATGTCTGACTCTGACATCCACCCAAAATGCATGAGCCCATTCCACTTCTGAATTTAATTACATATGATACATGCACATCATATCAGCAGTAATTTTATTAATATATTTCCTCATCCTCCCCAGAAAATTACCCCTGGTTACATCACACTATAAGTAATGACCGAGTGTGTGTAGAGTTGGAAGTATTTCCAATTTGCATATTTATATATTCTGGATTTGCTAAAATAGGGGTCGCAGTGTAGATTTGTTCTATGTACAGTATTTGTCATATATTGTGAACCTTTGTGGAATGCAGAAAGAACCTTTTCTTTGAAGCTTAATAAAAAATTATTTGTGTAATATTATATATTATAAAATGACTAATTATACATAAACACTGAATATATTTAATTTACATATTAAAAACACTAATGACTAAATATTAAAAGTACTAATACTAATTGTTATAGAACCTTTTCTAACCTCTTAAGCATGTTTGCAAGCAACAAGTACAATCACTCTTAATAGAATGTGCAGAAAAAGAAATTCAATTTTATTTGCACATCACATACATAGTTAAAAGTAGCCTTAGAGAAATCTGGATATAGATTTAGATCTATAATGAGAAAGTCAGAGGCCACAGAGACGAGGACAAACTCCCTGAAACAAAATAAGGAAGAAACCTTCTGGCTGACACCAGCAGAGCACAAGCTTGTAATCTAGAGTTAACATTTGAGGGCCCGAGCTCTAAAAGCATGAAAGCCTGCTCTGTAATTTTCAGCTCTCATTAGAATCATTGTTACCTGTGATCACCTGGGTTCTTACAGATGACAACAGCGATTTAGAGAAAGCCCAGGGCTTCCATAAGATCAGAGATACCAGCTCTCTCAGTGACTCTAGCACAGATGCATTCTGGCAATAAGGGTTCCTCAGTGTAGTGATGAAAATGAAGCTTTCTGTGCACTGCTGTTTAGCCCTATTCAAAAATGAGCCTCAGCCCGCTGCCTTGGTTATTGGATGTCGTCCAACCACACAAGATCATGCATTCATATTTTAAACATTATTTCTATTAAAAAAAAAAGAGCTCAGAATCCACTCATCATTATAATGACAAAGTGCAGCGTGAAAATGAGGACTATAATTGAGTTTATTTGTTGCTCACCATAGGGGTTAGTAAATAAAAAGATTTTATAAAAATAAAAAAATTTCATCCTGCTGCGAAAAAGGTGCTTAACAAGAAACAAAGATCTGATTGATTATAATGTGTGGAAGCATGCATTCAGGAGTCTCCACAGGTGACCAAAACAAAGATAAAGAAAATATTAAGCCTTGGGGCTTCCTGAAAAAAAAAAAAAAAAAAAAAGATGGCAAGAGAACTGAAGATGTGCAGGAAATCAGTAACAACTGCACTGTAATAACAGTCCAAACAAATAGTATTAAAATAGTTTTTGTTGTATGGGCTTGAAATGCAACATTATTTCATTCTTTCATTACTTATAATACATGTAGGCACTCTTTCATTAGTCTACATACAAAGTATAATGTTTTTTATACTATGGAGCTGTTGAATTCTCAATTATCATTGGTCAGGTGTTGAATAATTTTCTCTTGTCAGCATAGTGCCAAAGACACAGAGCTACAAAACCCATCAGCCACTGCACAGCACATAACTACGTCACACACCATGTGAGATTAAGCACCTGAATCACATTATAATATTGACAGCGCTTGCATCTTCCACTGATGTCACTCCGTGACAGAAAGTTTGACTGACCAATGGATTTTTTTGAGTTCCAGCAGAGGCTCCTGGATAGGAACTGGCCATGCGTCCCCCTGAGAGAAATTTTAAAGGAGGGGGCTCCCAACCAGGCTAGGACCTTATCCCAGCCTCCCTGCTCCACTGAGGACATCACTCTGCTTGTCGCTAGGCTGAGGACGTCCCTCTGTCCCTCTGCCCTGCAGAGGACACCACTACGGCTCACAGCCTCGCCATGGGCATCACTCTGTCTACCTGCTCCACTTTGGATGTCACCGTGCCATCCGGCTCCACTTTGGACATTGCTCGACTGAGGACATCGCTCCTTTCTGCACAGTGTGCTTCATTCCCTCTTCTTGCTTTGCAGAGGATGCCGCTGCCCCTTCTTGCCTCACAAAAGACATTGCTCCCCCACTGGCTTTGCAGTGGATGATGCTCCCACCTCTGGCTCAGCTCATACTAACAGCTAAGTCATGGGGACTTGTATGATTGACGCTTCACTTAAACAGATTAAATCATGCGTGAAAAGGTTGATATGGTTTTCTGATAGGTGTTTATGGACTAAGTCACCAGTGTTAGCATCTCCAGCGTCTTCAGTGACATCTTCAGGACAGAGAAGTTTTACACTTTGCGGTTTCTTTGTAACATGACAAGCTGGGTTATATTTTGTCTTATTAACTTCAAGAGAGAGAAAAAAAGAGAGGTTGGTGAGGGAATGATTGTTTATAGCTACTATAACATAAGTGATAACAGGAACTAACTTGCTTAATGGGCGTTCCACAACATTACACAAAATTATAAATAGATCAAACGTATGGTGTGTCATCCTTTAAAAAAAAAAAATTGTGTTGGCTCCCAAGTGGCGCAACGGAAAAGCGTTTGCTCTATTGTCAGGAGATCAGAAGTTAGAATCCAGATGATGCCACAGCCATCTGTGACCAAGAGACAAGACAGCAAATTTGACCATGCTCTCAGAGTGGGAGGGATACCATACAAAACCGTGTTTTTAATCATTATATAAGTGCTGAAAATAGCTGAACTGAATTAAAACTAGCTGTTCAAGCATTGCTCTGATTAATTCAATTAAATTCAATTCTATTTTACTCATTTTATTCTATTTGGAAATATGGTCACAAATCAACTTTACAGAAATCTGGATGTATATTTAGATGTATAATGAACAAGCCAGAGGTGACTGGTGAGAAAAAGAAACTCCCTGAGATGACATAAGGAAGAAACCTTGAGAAGAACCAGACTCAAAAAGGAACCCAGCCTCTTTTGGGTAACACCGGATAGCGCAATTAGAAATCATTACTCTTTCACAATTACGTACTAAAAATTGACAAATTTACACAATCCAGGTGAGATTATTCACTGTAGCAAAGGTGAGAATAAAATGGACCACCCGGCCAAACTAGTTGTTTACTGTCTTTGGTTAGACAGAGTCAGCTAACCAAAGCCAATGTCAGTGAGAGCAGGTGAACTCACAATGACTATGTCTGCTGACTGCGATTATAGCACTGGCTAACCCCATTATACACAGTAAGCTGAGTATGAGACAACTCAGTGGAGCAAGTAATATCCTTCAGATATTACAGAGCTGAGCCACAGTGAGTGAGGGACAGTAAACTCATAACAAAACACTGACACCTAGTGTGTGACACAAAAAGGCATCTCATTCAATCAGTATCCGCTCTCTCTTGCAGTAATCATGTCTTTTTTGTTTATTTTTTTTCTTGACGCCAAAGACAGACAGAACTCAGTTTTATTACTCATCTCTGGCCTCTCTCACAGACCTCTACAGATGTCCGATCCATTAAGATATGCCACTCATCCATCAGTGATTCATCACCATCACTGATCCTTTAATAATAAGGGACCATCAAAACAAAGAAATTTGAAATATAAGATATTTTACTGTAAGTTTTCTACTGAGCAGTTTCTTTTTCCATCTAAAGCACTGTTAAATCAAGTCCAGCAACGACATCAAGAAGGGTCAGGAATATGGACTATTTGGAATTTTGGACTGTTTTTAGACTGTTTAGAGCAAATCTTGCATCCACTGACCACAAAAGACATAAGCTTTTCTCTGAGCATGAAGGGTCATATTCAGAGTTGACTTTGCACAACTCTGAAGTATTTAATGCAGAAATTGTACACATCAGTATTTAGACCTCAGACATAACACTCCCCTCTCCATGCATCGTTGTTGGATTACTCCTCGTGGTAGAGCAAATCTCAAAACTCTCTGACCGCTGCGTAAGCAACGAAGCCAGAGAGTGTTTCATCACTGCTGAAGATGGCTCTCATTAACGCATGATCCCTGGAAAATAAAACCTTCATTTTAAATGACTTCTTTACTTTGCAAGTACTGGCTTTTCTATTTATTTCAGAGTCTTGGATGAAGCCTGGCGAGTTATGTACACTCTATGTACTGGTGCCAGAGAGCTGTAAATTTTTTAACTCCCTGCATTTGTCTGGTCGCGGTGGGGGCCTAGTGACAGTTTTTAAAAACACTTTTCATTGTCAATCTCTTCCCACTGGTTCATATCGCAGTTTTGAGATGCAACTACTTCAAACTGTGATAGTAATTTACAGGGCCATACTCTGGACTTGATTTAAACTCATGGACCATCTGTTTCAGACATTATTATCAGCAACTTGACCTTTTCTGATCACATGCCTGTATTATTTTATGTGCCATGCACTTGTCAAAACCTCAGAAAACAATCCATAGTTTGCCTGTCTCGTACCTTTACTTCATGCTCCAGTTAAGAGTTCTCTGCAACATACAAAGAAGTGTGGGGTTCTTCTGAAATGGAATCTACTCTACACGACTTGGATGCTGACGAACATCTCAGTCACTTCAACTTTACATGTGCCTCTATTCTGGACACGTAAGCATAATCCGGGGCCTGTTCCTTGGCATAATGACACTACATGTTCTCTCAAACAGGCTTACCGACAAGCTGAGCGCAAACAGAAGAAGGATAAACTTCAGGTTTCTTATGAAATCATGAGAAATTCTCTCACTATGTTCCAGAGGGCAGCTAAGGCTGCAAAGTGCAAATACCTCTCTGAACTGATTACCAAAAACTGTCATAAACCTCAAGTTCTTTTTCCCACCATTGACTCTGCGTTAAATCCTCCTGTAAAACTCTGTTCTGAGCCTTCTACAACTCTTTGTGAAAGCTTTGGGAAGTCCTTCACAAACAAAATCACAGCTATAAGATCACAGTTGTC
Organism: Ictalurus furcatus; assembly: GCF_023375685.1. Lineage (NCBI taxonomy): Eukaryota > Metazoa > Chordata > Actinopteri > Siluriformes > Ictaluridae > Ictalurus > Ictalurus furcatus. Next base: position 17,165,174 of record NC_071264.1, read on the forward strand.
TCACAGTGAATATACTTTACCCGACGTTCCTTTATACTCCTCTAAATGGTCTGTATTTGAGCCTCTTAATCTGCATTCCTGTAAGGAAATTGTTGATCATGTTAAGCCCACACTGTGTCCCCAGGATATTATTCCACTGATCCTATTAGATCTGTTAGATTTACTTTGGTTGACCATAACATACTCCTGTCTCACCTGGAGACATGTGTACGTCTTCATGGCACTGTATTAAAATGGTTTCACTCTTATTTGTCAAAGAGGTGGTTTACTCTCCTTCTCCGACATCATTCTTCTTCCGGCATATCTCTTGGTTGTGGTGTTCCGCAGGGATCAATTCTTGGTCCAGTGTTGTTTTCCCTGTATATGCTCCCTCTGGCCTCTATTTTTGATAAATGTGGAGTTTCCTTTTATTTATATGCCTATGATACACAAATCTATCTTCCCTTACACTGTAACAATAAAAAATCCCTTCAGCCACTGTTAGATTGCCTATTTGAACTTAAACTATGGCTTTCAAGTATTTTTTTTAAACCTTAACAAAAAGAAGACTGAACTCATTTTTTTTCGCCCTAAGGAAAACAGCGTGTTTTCTCTTGCCTCATATAATACGCAGTGTGCCAGAAACCTGGACTTTTTACTATTTGACAGCAGCCTAAAGTTTGACAAAAAGATAACTGCTGTTGTCATGTCTTGTTTTTTGTCATCTTCGCCTTCTTTCTAAAGTTAAGCTCTTTTTATCCACAAGTAACTTTGAAACATTAATCCATGCCTTTGTAACATCTCGACTTGATTACTGTAACTCACAGTATTACGGTGTTCTCAGTCCTCCATTTCTCGTCTGCAGCTAGTACAAAATGCAGCTGCCAGGGTTCTTAAAGGGAAGCGCAAATTTGACCATATTATATCCATTCTAATCTCCTTGCACTGACTCCCTATTAAGTATAGGACTGACTTTAAAATCTTATTAATTGTCTACAAAGCCCTTAATACTTAACTGAGTTATTGCTCCCGTACACTCCTTCTTGAACCATAAGATCACGTGACCATCACCTACTCACCGTCCCAAGAGCCAAACTCGCTACCACTGGTCCGAGACCTTGGAATAGCATTCCTCTTCATATCAGGCATGCTCCATCCATGTCTGCTTATAAATCTTCTCTTAAAACATATCTATTTTCCCTGGCTTTTAACACCCTCTAACTATATTATTATTTTGGGGTCTTTTATATTCATGACTTTCATTGTTTGCTTATTTTGTCTATTTTTTTCTTAATTTATTCCTTTTATTCACTGTACATTTCTTTGGTCAACCTTGGTTGTTTTTAAATGTGCTTTATAAATAAACACTGATTGATTGATGGACTGATAACTCGACTTAAGGTGAGTGTGAGAAGTACATGCAGGGTGGAGTTTGCCAAAATCAGTCGTTTCTCTCAGTTAAGCTTGATTCAGACCTTTGACATAGGCCCATTTTTCTTGCATGATATCGACTTGAGCATGGAGCACTACCACGTCCAGTGCCATTGTTGGAGACTTTCTTGTAACCCCAATATTTCATCAAGAAATATGGACAATGTAAATACACAAAAAAGTATACAATCACAACTGAGGGCAATATCAGTTTTATAAAAAAAATATAGGTTGACTCTTTTATGGGAGAAACGATGTAGTGAGTTTGCCAATATTTTGTGCATTAATGTAAAAACTATACAGGTAGTGTACATTTTCTGTCAAACACTGAAAAATAGGTCAAATTTAGGCAGTGTATACTAAAATACAGTGTCTGGTGCATGCATGGAATTTTTAGTCGAGCATGTGTACATCATGAAAACACTAACATCAGTGAGCAGATATATGTCCGGAAATCTCGTCCCATCCGAACAGTGCTTAACTGCACACATCTGCTTAAGATAACACGTTCTTTCTCCCTGTTTTCTCTGAGCTACGGAAAAATATTACTGACAGCCGAAATATAATCTCAAAGCTCTTAAGTCCACACTGTAATTCTCAGATAAAAGTGTTGCTCTTCAAAGCTTTATCATCTATATCAAGAGAGTCCTGTGACTCACAGAAGGTGCACTATGTTCTCTCAGACATGCACAAAAAAAGATAACTGCATTTCAGGATATTATACTGTATTGCAATATAGGAAGTGTGTGACAGAAGACATTATTAGCTTTCTTTTCCTGCCACAACTGAATGACTGTATACAAAATGTTTTGTGTTGAACAAATCTGAAACGTTACAAACATTTTTTCCAGACTTATACTGGATTATACTGAGTCATATCTGTGATCCAGATTGGCTGTGATTTTAAAAAGGAACCGGTTTATAATCATGGGATGTTTTTATGAATCCAGTGACACACACATATACTCAGGCTTTACCTGCGTTTGCATTTTGCGATCTGTCTACCAGGAACTCTCGAATTTTCTCCACCCACAGGTATAGGATGCTTTCTCCAGGATTTTCCCTGCCATGATATAACACATCCTGGTTATAACTGAGTCATAATAAATAATATGATTACAATACTTTAGTAAAGAGATGCTCATTTAACATTTTGGAATGAGTCTCCAGTGTCAGTGCTTTGTAACATGACGTTAACATGACAAACTTTTAAAAAAAATCTTATTAACTTCAAGAAATAGAAAAAAAAGAGGCTGGTGAAAGAACGATTGTTTATAGCTGCTATAACGTTTTGTTGACATTCCACAACATTAAATGTAATGATAAGCGGATAAAAAATTGTAATTCTTTAATAAATAACAAATACAAGTATTTGCAAATTATTAATGGTATAAGAGTTCAAAATGTGCCGTTATTGGAACGTAATCAACGTTTACTCCACTTCATCACACCACCCTATCGCTGATTAATGAAGTGTTTCATTCTTTACACATATTAAACTGTGTATGTTTTATAGACTTATCAGCATGGCTCTGAGAGATATGGTAGAACTTACAGATAGAGTTCCTCGAGGCTGTTTGACAGTGTGATTCTGTCTGGACCTCTTAACCACACAGCACTGGAAACACAGCAAAACAAACATGATGGAATGAAAAGTACTTTCACAAATGAATCACGTGTATTCAGTTTAATTAGTCGTGAATGCATTTTGATTAATCGAAATGACTAAAGATTATGCAAGGATTTAGAGGAATCATTTGGTGACAAAAATAACTTTCCATGAGCTCTTTCGGCAAACTTGACTAAATAAATTCCACTGCCAATCAGCAGCAGTTCTATAGCAGCACATTACTGAAATACCCCATAAGGTCAGACTGCAAATAACAGACGGCTAATTAATATATACAATGCAAATAAAACCATTACACTTGTAGGAAGGAGATAACAATGTTCAGGCAATCTCACAGTGATCACATGGTGTCCTAAACACTGGATAAACCCTTTACATACCTTAAAAAAAATCAATAATCTGCAGAAAAATTAAATGTGCACAATTTTACCAATCTTACCATAAACACAGTGGATCAACAAATACATGTTTGGTGCCTTTGCATTTGCGCTGGAGCTTAGGGTTGTCATGTTTTCACTGTGTATGCTCAAACGGTTATCTCACTGTTGACATTTGCAAAATACTGATTAAACTTAAATGCAGAAATCCTGTCTATTATCATCTACCTGTTGATGTTCAGTGGTGCTCATTCATTTTGAGTACAGTTACGATTTTTTCTTCAACTCCCTCCCTCTGGACTCAACGTAAATCACACTACAGCACCACCATTTCTTGCGCTGAAACCCTTTGGCTGTATTTAATCTGTTACTACTGTAAACACATTACACTGCCACTCCCAGCAGTCCCTGAGTTTATCATACACAACGGCTGTCACACGTGGCATAGCTGACAACTAAACAAAACAAGTTTTTTTTTTACTAAACAGAGTCGCACAGTGCCACACTAGATAGATTTTTTATGGCTCAGTGCATCACCTTTCCTCCTATCCACTCTGACTTTCAGCTTATAACAGTGGTTCTCAACCCCCTGGGGGGCAGAGAGATCGGAAGAGGGTGCAAACTGTTTTCAATAAAAAAATAAACCCAGAGAGGGAATCATTTGGGTACTTGGTTTATTTTATTGCTTTTCAAATAGAATGTGCATGAATGAAAAACCCAGCGTTCCCTCACCCTCTGTATTTTCTTTTTACTGGGGAGAGGTGGAGTTTAGCCTGTCATTTATCCAGCTGTCAGTGCAGATCAGTGTTATCAACTTAGTGACTTTTCAGACCCCTTTACCGACTTTTTTTTTGTGCAAAAAAAACACACCTAGCGACAAATCTAGCGACTTTTTGGACAAACCTTAGCAACTTTCCAAATGTGGCCAGGACTGTCCTGCAAGCACAAGGTCTTGCTTCCCCGCTGCACTCACACCTCTCTCTGCTTCTGCACTGTTCAGTGAGAGGCTGAGTGCGGGAGATTTAACAATGTCATGGATAATGAGACGCGCTCATCGTCCCAATTTACATCACTCATATGTGAATGTTTTGAGAACGCAAGACGAATGTAATGCAACATGTTTTACATGTAAAATAGTCCATGTTATTACAGCCTAGTGCTCTTGTTCAAAGTAGTTATAGTGTTCAGAAACATTTTTGATCATTCATGTTCCATACCTGTCTGTTATATAGTTTTATCAAAGTCATAAAGTACAAAAACACAAAAGCAAAAAATATCTATCTATCTAAAAATTATAGATTAGGTGTGTGTATATATATATATATATCCATCCATCTTCTACCACTTACTCCTTCTTCAGGGTCGTGGGGGATCCTGGAGCCTATCCCAGGGAGCATCAGGCACAAGGCAGGGTACACCCTGGACAATCACATACACATTCACACACTACGGACACTTTAGACACACAATTAGCCTACCATGCATGTCTTTGGACTGGGGGAGGAAATTGGATTACCCAGAGGAAACCCCCGCAGCACGGGGAGAACACGCAAACTCCACACACACGGCGGGAATCGAACCCCAGACCCTGGTGATGTGAGGCGAACGTGCTAACCACCAAGCCATCATGCACCCTATATATATATATATATCGGGGGGGAGGAGTATGATAGGGGAGGCTTGGGGGGGGGGTTTAGTTACAAAAGGTTGAGAATCTCTGGCTTATAATGACAAATTATTATGATAAATACTGACCGTGTGACAAAAAAACAAAACAAAACAAAGAAACCCCAGAAACACTGGGTACTTACTTGATCTGGTATATTGGAGGCGAGGAGCTTGGGTAGTCTTCAGGCAGTATGATCTTTTAAAAGCAAAGAGATAAAGAATTCATAAACAGTATCATCACTTGTGTTATACGCTTACAATAACAATGTAATAATATCAATGCATTCATGTCACAATAATCCACTAGAAAGGGCAATTCATCTGGACTTGATTCCTGAGTTTTTTCAGTAATGTATACACCAAAGCAACAAATACTTTTAAAACTGTACTTTTTAAGTATATTTTATTATTACATAGGCTTTTTCTCGTGTTGTGTTGTCCCGTAATTCTGAGAGAACTATATTTCATTCCTAACTTCACAACAGTACTGCCTGTGATGGCAGGATTGACAATACAGCCTACATGACTTCACTCAAAAGTTCTTCATTTACCTGTAAACAAACAGAACATTTCGGCTCAGAAATGTCATCTGATATTTTGATGCAAAAGACCCTGGACGCCTGGTCGATCACACACCACTCATCCCCATAAATAGATGAAAGCGCTTCGATTTCTTCAACCTAATAAAGTGAAACCAAAGTTATCACAGATCAACAACTTTCCACCACTCCAGAGAAGTTCTTTAAGCGCGTTTAAACTGATCATGTGTATATATGTTTCAGAATTCATCATGAGTAATCTGACCTGTCGCTGCAGATCGTCAGCATTTTCTGTGATTGTGTCCATTTATTTTGAAAACATTGCTGTTCGTGTATTGACAATATTCAGGTTTGCTAGCAAATTACTGACACCCAGGGTAAATCCCAAACAACTCTATACGCCCTACATGAGTGCACTATCTAGGTTAGAAAATGTACCCTATGAAGTGCAATTCATATTCAACAGGGAAACATTTGAGATTGGCCTTTAGCAATAACCCGGGGAAGTGATTCAAACACGTTCACTTGGTAAATTGATTGTACATTTTGTCTGGGTTTTTTTTCGTATTTGTGTCACCACTCTTTATTGCAGTTTGCTTTTTATTTATATTTTTTCTCGTTTTTTTCATGGTTCAAAGAACTCGTGCAAGCCAACACTTCCGGGGTCAAACCTGCGCTCTGTCACGTAGGTTGTGACGCGTACTTGTATATTCAATCCTGTACATTCTACAGTAGAACCCTTGCTGCCTTTTGGAAAGAGTTGTCCAGATTTCTACGCTCAAATATATGTAAAGACTTTTTTTCTTTTATTTAAAGATTAAAGATTGTTTGGATATTATAATGTCTGTCACTCTAAACAGAAAGAATACTACCTTATAAATCTCAGGATTCTGGCAAAAGTTCATATACATAAAAGTAAATATTGTAACAGAGCACCTTTGGTTATTATCTTTGAAACCGAGCTTCCACAATACCTCCAAACTATATATGGCTCTAATAACTCGAAGGCCATAAAGACTGTCAATATTCGTAAAGAATTTAATCTATTGCTTATGCAATGTAAGCCCCTACATTTATATATATATATATATATATATATATATATATATATATATATATATATATATAAACATGGTTAGAACATTCAAAATATGGCAAAATAGTGCACTACAGCAGTCTAACTTTGTTAGTGTGTCCCAAATGACGTACTATTCTATATTCTCTCTCTCTCTCTCTCTCTCTCTCTCTCTATATATATATATATATACAGTGAGGGAAAAAAGTATTTGATCCCCTGCTGATTTTGTATGTTTACCCACTGACAAAGAAATGATCAGTCTATAACTTTAATGGTAGATTTATTTGAACAGTGAGAGACAGAATAACAACAAAAAAATCCAGAAAAACGCACATCAAAAATGTTATAAATTGATTTGCATTTTAATGAGGGAAATAAGTATTTGACCCCCTCTGCAAAACATGACTTAGTACTTGGTTTAAAAACCCTTGTTGGCAATCACAGAGGTCAGACGTTTCTTGTAGTTGGCCACCAGGTTTGCACACATCTCAGGAGGGATTTTGTCCCACTCCTCTTTGCAGATCTTCTCCAAATCATTAAGGTTTCGAGGCTGACGTTTGGCAACTTGAACCTTCAGCTCCCTCCACAGATTTTCTATGGGATTAAGGTCTGGAGACTGGCTAGGTCACTCCAGGACCTTAATGTGCTTCTTCTTGAGCCACTCCTTTGTTGCCTTGGCCATGTGTTTTGGGTCATTGTCATGCTGGAATATCCATCCACGACCCATTTTCAATGCCCTGTCTGAGGGAAGGAGGTTTTCACCCAAGATTTGACGGTACATGGCCCCGTCCATCGTCCCTTTGATGCGGTGAAGTTGTCCTGTCCCCTTAGCAGAAAAACACCCCCAAAGCATAATGTTTCCCCCTCCATGTTTGACGGTGGGGATGGTGTTCCAGGGTCATAGGCAGCATTCCTCCTCCTCCAAACACGGCGAGTTGAGTTGATGCCAAAGAGCTCCATTTTGGTCTCATCTGACCTCAACACTTTCACCCAGTTGTCCTCAGAATCATTCAGATGTTCATTGGCAAACTTCAGACGGGCATGTATATGTGTTTTCTTGAGCAGCGGACCTTGCGCGCGCTGCAGGATTTCAGTCCTTCACGGCGTAGTGTGTTACCAATTGTTTTCTTGGTGACTATGGTCCCAGCTGCCTTGAGATCATTGACAAGATCCTCCCGTGTAGTTCTGGGCTGATTCCTCACTGTTCTCATGATCAATGCAACTCCACGAGGTGAGATCTTGCATGGAGCCCCAGGCCGAGGGAGATTGACAGTTCTTTTGTGCTTCTTCCATTTGCGAATAATCGCACCAACTGTTGTCCCCTTCTCACCAAGCTGCTTGGCAATGGTCTTGTAGCCCATTCCAGACTTGTGTAGGTCTACAGTCTTGTCCCTGACATCCTTGGAGAGCTCTTTGGTCTTGGCCATGGTGGAGAGTTTGGAATATGACTGATTGATTGCTTCTGTGGACAGGTGTCTTTTATACAGGTAACAAACTGATATTAGGAGCACTCCCTTTAAGAGTGTGCTCCTAATCTCAGCTCGTTACCTGTATAAAAGACACCTGGGAGCCAGAAATCTTTCTGATTGAGAGGGGGTCAAATACTTTTTTCCCTCAGTAAAATGCAAATTAATTTATAAAATTTTTGACATGCGTTTTTCTGGATTTTTTTGTTGTTATTCTGTCTCTCACTGTTCAAATACAACTACCATTAAAATTATAGACTGATCATTTCTTTGTCAGTGGGCAAACGTACAAAATCAGCAGGGGATCAAATACTTTTTTCCCTCACTGTATGTGTGTGTGTGTGTGTGTGTGTGTGTGTGTATATATATATATATAGAGAGAGAGAGAGAGAGAGAGAGAGAATGTAGAATAGTATGTCATTTGGGACACACTAACAACACTAACAAAATTAGACTGCTGTAGTGCACTATTTTGCCACTAATTTATGCACTCAATACTTGGTCGGGGCTCCTTTTGCACGAATTACTGCATCAATGCGGCGTGGCACAGAGGCAATCAGCCTGTGGCACTGCTGAGGTGTTATGAAAGCCCAGGTTGCTTTGATAGCGGCCTTCAGCTCGTCTGTATTGTTGGGTCTGGTGTCTCTCAGATTCTCTATGGGGTTCAGTTCAGGCGAGTTGGCTGACCAATCAAGCACAGTAATACTATGGTCAGCAAACCAGTTACTAGTAGTTTTGGCACTGTGGGCAGGTGCCAAGTTCTTCTGGAAAAGGAAATCAGCATCTCCATAAAGCTTGTCAGCAGATGGAAGCTTGAAGTGCTCTAAAATCTCCTGGTAGACATGGCATTGACTCTCGACTTGAGAAAACACAGTGGACCAACACCAGCAGATGACATGGCTTCGCAAATCATCACTGACTGTGGAAACTTCACACTGGACTTCAAGCAACTTGGATTCTGTTCCTCTCCACTCTTCCTCCAGACTCTGGGACCTTGATTTCCAAATGAAATGCAACATTTACTTCCATCTTCCCCATGATTGTGATTGTGTGTACTGAACCAAACTGAGAGATTAAAGACTCAGGAAACCTTTGCAGGTGTTTAGAGTTAATTAGCTGATTAGTGCTCTTCTCAGGTCGACACTATATATATAATATATACTATATTATAAATTCTTTATTCTAATATTTTGAGATACTGGATTTTGATTTCCATGAGCTGTAAGTCATAATCATCAAGATTAAAACAATAAAGTCTTGATATATTTCACTTTATATGTAATGAATCTAGAATATACCGTATTAAAGTTCCACTTATTTAATTAAATTATGGGAAAAAAATTAACTTTTTCATGATATTCAAATTTTTTGAGATGCGCCTGTACACTCATACCAATAAGATGATGTCCCCATATTAAAAACTTAGAAAGATCTGCCACCCAAATGATATACGTGTACTCGTCTGGGAAAACCCAGACTGCCCAGCCAAAAATGACAATAAAATCAAGTTTTGACAAAATTGGAGGGCTTCTGCCTATATAATTCTCTGGCACGTCTACTTTAAGAAAATATAAATATATTACACCAAAATCATGTTGAATGTTTTTAATAACTTTCTAAACTTGCCTAGGTTATCTGCAAAGATTATGTTGGTTAAAAAGAGCAAGTTTAACAAAAGCAGCTCCAGGGTAAATTGCCCTTAAGTGTGAATATTGTGTGTGTGTGTGTGTGTGTGTGTGTGTGTGTGTGTGTGAGTATTGTGCCCTGTGATGGACTGGCATCACATCCAGGGTGTATTCATGCCTCATGCCCAGTGTTCCCAGGACAGGCTCCGGGTCCACTGTGGCCTTGACCAGCATAAAGCTGTTACTAAATGATAGTGACTGAAAACGGTTTAAAACTTTCATTTATTATATATTACATTTTAAAAACTTATTAATTAAATAACACTTGCTTTCAGACAGCCATTGTGTTGGTGTATTTCAAGAAAATAAGATAAGATAAGATTGTTTTATTGTCATTGCACAAACAATAGAATTTATTTTAATAGCAAACCGGCCAGTTACAATATATTGCCACTATATAAACAGTTACAATATATTGCCACATAAGTTAAGTCAGTTAAGTTGAATCTTTAAATATGATTTTTTTTCACCTATTTTACTTTTGGGGATAACCAAATGGTATAACTGTATAACTGAGATACATGCAAAACAGAAACATATCAGATTAGGAAAACTTGTAGTGGATAATGTTAGACAGTAGGTGGATTGGCTTAGATAAATTGTCTCTAGGTGTGAATGAGTACATACGTGCATGCGTGCGTGTGTGCATGGTGCCCTGTGAGAGGACTGTCATCTTATCCAGATTTTATTGCCTTTATTTTTTGTCAATATACATTACAGCACAGCGAAATTCTATTCTTTGCTTGTTAGGAAGTTGGGGTCAAAACACAGGGTCATCCATGATACAGCACCCCTGAAGCAGAGAGGGTTAAGGGCCTTGCAGCAGCTTGGTGGTGCTGGGGCTTGAACCCCTACCTTCTGATCCATAACCCAGAGCCTCAACCGTTGAGCCACCTACATATGATATTTGGTGATTCTATGCTAGTTTCTTTCCATTGAAGAATAAGATAGAAGTAAGGTACAAATTCCCACAGCCACGTTCCAAAACCTAGAGAAATCCTTCCTAGAAGGATTTAAGTTATTGTAACAACAAAGTGGGACTAAATATAAATTGGGATGTTCAAAAAGCACATATGACTTTGATGGTCAGATGTCCACAAACTTTTGGCCATATAGTGTATATATATACACACACACATATATATATATATATATATATATATATATATATATATATATATATATATATATATATATATATAGTGTACCTAATAAAGTGGCCACTTTTTTATCCTAATGTATAAGAAATAAGCCCAGCCCAAATAATATCCAATCAGAGGCATGTATGCAAAGCAGAAGCTTCTTGACCAATAAAAATAAAGAGCTTCATGAATAATTAATCGTATACCAATGTTGTTCTACTTCGTGCGCGCTGGCAGAAAAAAAAACAAGCTACGATTTTAACTTGAAGGTTGATAATAATGACTACGGCGATATACCTCGAACACTATCTTGACAGTAAGTATACGCGTTTCGCCTAAATACTGTCACAATCTATTTTTCCTTCCTTTCTTTTTTTTTTAGGGAAAAAAACATCTGGCGCTCATGAGGGCTTTTGGTGGCTTCGCAGCGCAGTCGGCGCAAGCGAGCTAAGCTAAGTTAAGCTAAGCTAATTATATAATATATATAATTGGCCTGGTGAAATTGAAATATCTGTCGAGTCGGTAAATATCTGTAGATATATTACCATTATTACCTAACCAATTACAGCAAACAACCGAGAGTTGACAAGCGACCCGTTAGCTAGCGTAATTGTATAGCATGTTAGCTTTGTAGCTAGCTAATATTAAAGTTTTAGTGTTTGCTAGCTAGCTATCTGGCTGGAATGTAAACATAGCTAAGCTGCGACTCAAGTATTGCAAGCGTTGCTAATAATTTTCCCTGTGTGTTATTTCATTTTATTATTTGAATCACGGAAGAGTTAGAATCATTACATGCAGGGACGTCTTACATTTAGACAAATCTAATTGGACAACTAGCTAAGTCAGCTGTAAACACAACAGCTGTGCTCCTGCCACAAGCAGCTCCCGTCCCGTTCACGCCGGATTTTACATCACGGTTCTACATTTGTATGCTACACCAGTGTTTCTCAGAACTGTTTCTTCTAGAAACATTATCTCAAATGGTTGCTGTGCTGTTTCACCTGACTCATCAGATCATCAACAAACCCCTCATTTGGTAAAAATGAGTGTTAGAGAGAGAGCGAGAGAAAAAAGAAAAACACACAAAAAAGTGAAAGTGTCTATAATGCAAGAGCTAGGACTGGGAAGCCTTTGTCTCTCAAGTTATACACTGTATGCAGGATAGAAACTATTTAAGTGTAATGTTATTTTCGATGTGCTATTACAGTTTTAAAAAGATCTGAAATATGTTCCAGGCATTGAAAACTTGCCATGTGAACTACAGAGGAACTTCACCCTGATGCGGGAGCTGGACAACAGGACAGAGGGTAAGTAAGGACTCATAAGAAAGGACTCACTGATACCATTGTGGATAAGATTTACTCAGGGAGATACTATAATGTCATTGATTATAGTCGATTTGGGATGTTAATCCGGTACCTGTTTTTTATTTGTTTGTTTTCTCTCTCAGTAATAGTAGTTCTGTTTAATTCAACCTCACTGTAATAACTAAACTTGTCATTAGACATAGATATGGCACAGAATCCGCCAGTCAGATCCTTTTTAAAAATGTTTCAACGTATAAACCGAATTGTATACTTGTTGATCTGGCGACGTTTTCCGTAAGGAGTCGTTTATTCAGCATTTCTGGAAGTTTTCTGACATTGGAAAACCGTCAGGACCAGAGGAGTTTACACTGTGTGGTTTCTCAGTAACATTTTTTAACTTCAAGAAAGAGAATAGAGACCTTGGTGAGGATGAGAACAGGAACTAACCAGTCTCACAGACATGCCACAACATTAAATGTCTATAAATATGGAAGAAATGAGGTTGATGAAGTGTTGCTCAGTTAATAAATGAACAATTGTAATCATTGGCAAATCATTCCTGTAGTTTAATAGAAATAAAATGTGGTGGTGGTGTTGTGTGTTTTTTGAATCAATGTTTCTGTACAACATGGTAGAAAAGAAGGGAGAGATTGATAAACTTGCAGAAGAGTACATCACAAATGTCCGGAACCTGGCGTCTGAGCAGAGGGTGGAACATCTGCAGAAGATTCAGAGTGCCTACAGCAAATGTAAAGAATACAGTGATGACAAAGTGCAACTTGCCATGCAGACATATGAAATGGTTAGTGAGTGTATGACCTCTACCGTCCGTTCAGGATTACGTGTTTGTCATGATTGTCACATGACAATCATGTCACAGCCCAATTCCGGAAAATCTGAAAAATTGCGAGCTCCTCCAAATATTACGGAGTTTGCTCGATTGTGTTAATTTCTGTGATTGCATAATCCCGGACGGACCGATTGCATTGGACTCTTGGATTTAATATGTGATTTGATCAAATTGGTTAACGTAGTAACTCAAGTTTTTTCTGTTTAAAATCTCAGCAGTTGCTTAAAAAGCACTTTGTGGATTCTCAATGCTTTCTAGGTTGACAAGCACATCCGAAGGCTGGACGCAGACCTGGCCCGCTTCGAGAACGAGCTAAAAGAGAAGCTGGATGTCAGTGGTTATGAGAGTCCTGAGAGTAGAGCACTGAAAAGTAAGACTTTTTAACAGCAGCTTGTATGACTTCCTGCAAATGATGTGACATCTGTATGTTGTACCCCCAACTAGACACAGTTTTCCTGTTTTGGGGAAGTGAATAGCATATTTCAAATCATCTGAAAAGTCTTGATGAAGTGGGAATCATTTCTCTCAGCACCTCAAATACAAATAACTCCACTTTGATCTGTGGTGAAATTGCATTGTTGTGTGAAGTTTGCATCATTAATATGTGACTAATGTTGCTAACAAGCAAGAGAAGCTTACAGCTACCAGTTTAGCATCACTTAACTGTTTGTCTAAATCATTACCCGCAGCTTAAAAGACATTGTTTGTCTCAGTATTATAATCTGTATATAGATTTATAAAATAGCAACATAAGTAAACATAAATTAATTTACAACTCTATCAACTAGAGTGTTTTTCACTCTTTATAGAAAAGTGTTTCATAAGCAAATCCTAAGAATACTTGACATGGTTTGAGGCTACTAAAGAACCAAGCTTTAGACATTAAACACGTCTTGGCTGATCGACTACATTTGGGGTAAGTGGAAAATGTTATTTGTGGCTGAACTGTTTCCTAAAAGATTGCTGGCATATTGGCTACGTGCACAGATTGTACTGTTCATCCAGACGCAGCAGTTTTTGTAAAGAATGATTTGATGAGAGAGGCTTTGTGATTTTAATTTCGCTGAGCCAAACTCTACATCATGCATTTTTCAACCACAAATGACAAGGTTGCTGAAAGTTTGGCATTGAATAATGCTATGCAAGAAGAAAATGCTCTCATTTGATCTCAGTCTGAGGCAGTATTGTTAAAGCCTGGTTATTTAAGTTGTCTCAAACTGGCTTCGTGGACATGACAATGAGTTCAGTGTTCTTCAATGGCTTTCCCAGTCACTGGATCTGAATCCAATCGAACACCTTTGGGGGTGTGGTAGAACAAAATGAACGTTCACCTGAAAAATCTGCAGGAATTGCATGATGCAGTCATGTCAACATGGACCAGAATCTCAAAGGAAGGTTTCCAAAATCTTGTGGAATTAATGCCATGAAGAATTGAGGCTGTTTTGAGAGCAAAGAGAGGCCCTACACAGTATTAGTATAGTGTTCCTAATAAAGTGTTCGGTGAGTGTATATCTAACCATTTGCACTAGAGTTTATATGTGTATATGTAACCATTTGCACCAGAGTAACCAAAACCATTAGAGTTTATGGCCCTCTCCATTTTTTTTAAAGGGATTTGAAATTCATTTGGTGGATTAGAGTTTATTGTGGTGGCCCCAGCCTGTGGGCTGTATGTTTGTCACCCCGATCTAAAGGGATTGTTTTCGTGTTTTTTTTTTTTTGTGTGTTTTTTTTGTAGAAGGAGGAGGCAGAGGGCTTAAGGATAAACGAGGATCCAAAGGCAGAGGAAGAAAATGCTCAGATGAAGACTCACCTCGAAAGAAAAAAATTAAAAACAGGTTTAAGATTTCATTATTATCTGTAGCACATGAAGGGTGCATTTCTGTCAGAATTAATAAGCCTTTTGTTAATTCACCAATATAATTAGTGTTTTAAGGTTGCCTTTTTTTTTCATTCTGTATTTTTGTAGTCCTGATTTCCAGGAGTCCCTGTTGCCCGTGCACCCATCAGATGTCCTGGACATGCCAGTGGACCCCAACGAGCCCACATACTGTTTGTGCCATCAAGTGTCGTATGGAGAAATGATTGGATGTGACAACCCTGATGTACACCTCAGTTATTATTATTTAACAATAATTTGTTTTTTATTGTTCTCCTGTTATTTATTATTTTATAAAAGTTTAGAAACCTTTAGATCTGCATGTCTGTATCAGACACAGTCCCTAGCAAAAATAAATATTTTTCACAGATTCAAGATAACATTCCCAAGAACACAAATGCTATTTATAGCACTGTTGAATTTGTGATTCTGATTGGTCAGAAGGTGTTGATTGATTTTCTATAATGGCAAAATTCAGACAATAGGTTTATACAGTGTTAATGCACTCCTTCTTGTACATTATTGTTTTTCTCAACTCATTCACAGACAATCTACATAATCTAAGGGTAATTAAAAAAATATATGCTGTTATTTAACAACGAAAAATGTATACTTGTTGATATGGTGAAGTTTTCTGTAAGGAGTCGTTTATTCAGCATTTCAGCAAGGAAAACCTTCAGGACCAGAGTTTACACTGTGTGGTTTCTCAGTAACTTTTACAAGCTGCATTTTTTAACTTCAAGAAAGAGAATAGAGACCCTGGTGAGGATGAGAACAGGAACTAACCGGTCTCACAGACATTCCACAACATTACATGTGTCCATAAATGGAAGAAATTAGGTTGATGAAATGTTGATCATTTAATAAATTAACAATTGTAATCATTTGCAAATTGCTGTAGTTTAATAGAAATAAAATATGTTGGGACATGTTGTTGAAAAATAACCAACTTTTAGGTGGTAACAGTAACTCTGCTTTGTGTTGGGCCACATCACACCACCATATCTTTGATTACTTTCCTATATCAGAAATTAGTGTTTTATTACTTACTCAGTACTAGGCTACAATCAGTACTTATTTCTTAAACGCAATTTACTCAACCTTTTTTAATATATATATATTTTTAACAGTGTCCAATCGAATGGTTTCACTTTGCATTAATATATATATATTTTTAACAGTGTCCAATCGAATGGTTTCACTTTGCATGTGTGGATCTCACAACAAAGCCCAAAGGAAAATGGTATGTCAAAAATCTGATGAAATACCCAAAAATTTGGTATACATCACAGATTTAACATATTAATATATGCTTTTCATTCTGTAGGTTTTGTCCGCGGTGCACCCAGGATCGGAAGAAGAAATAAGATCTCTAACGCTGAGTTTTTTATGTAACTGTGTGTGTATATATGTATGTATGTGTAATAATATATGTGTATATATGTGTGTGTGTGTGTGTGTGTGTGTGTATATATATATATATATATATATATATATATATATATATATATATATATATATACACATATATATGTGTGTGTGTGTGCATTTTGTCTATGTGGTAAAATAGGAAATTATGTACAGTATATCTATCTATCTCTATCTATTTATATATATATAGATAGATAGATAGATATAAAATCACTTTCTATATGACTATGATAAAGGAAAAGAGGGTCACAATGAAAAAACCTTTATTTTTTAATGTACTTGAAATGTGTCTGTTTTGTTAATTCAGAAAAAAAAGTTTCATATTGTACTACAAGTAGTCTGGTATTATTTTTATTTTCTATGGAAAGTGTAAACTTACATATGTGTATATATACTGTCTACTGAATTAGCAACATAGGATTTCTTGCTGTATGAAATCAAAGCACCAAATTCGTTGCTCTTGCAACTTCATTTTGCATATTTACATGCTGAAATGTTGTTTAGGTCTCACAAAAACATTTACAGCAATAATTTAAGTTATGAGGATTTTATTTTGAAGTAAATGTCAAAGATGCCATGTGCCTGCTGGATGTTGTATCTTTAGAGGAAAAAACTTGATTTTACTTGCTCTCAAATTATGACATGACTACTTCTGTAACTCCATCCAGACGATCAACAGCTCATCTGTGTTGTGTGTGTACTATTGGCTGCTGCTTTGGCAGAATCAGACATTTCCTCCACCACCTTTGCTGCACTTTTTTTTTTTTAAACCAGAATTTGCTCTCGTTAGCACCATGACCAATGCCTGTGTTCTCAGAAGTGTCTCAGAGGGGGAGTCAGGTCTCGAATCAGTTGCCCTGCCATGTTGTTTTGTTCATTAAGAATACTCTTTGCTTGTGTCCTAGAACGGAAGAGCTCACTCTTCAAGGAAATAAGAGGACCAAAAAAGATTTTGATGTGTTTAATTTTTAACCGCAAATGCAAATAATCTTTAATGGGTTATTTGTGATGTTTGTATGTCAATCATAAATTAAGACAAAGAATCCATACTGCTATGAGATACTTTATTACTTTGTAAATGAGTTTAAAGTAACCCTAAGCATAGTGTTTTTATTTATTTATAAATACATCCTTACAGTCCACATGCTAGTCCAAGTGTGAAAATTGTCTGAAGCATGAATTAATTTTTTTTCTTCTTCTTTTTTTTTTAATTGAACTAAAAATCTAATTGGAAAATAAGTTTCTGGTTTAGGGTTATTACACCTGTGGGTTTTTTGGTAGGGTTTGAGGCACTTCTTTGCATTTTCATAAAATATGGATTTATTAAATGTACGTGCTGCTGTTCCTGTGCTTTTGACTGGCTTTTTTGTAGAAATACTACATATGTTAATGTTATTCAGTAGAAAAAAAACATGGTCTTTAATAGTTTTTAAAAGAGCTGGCACAAAAGAATCTGTTGTACTACCTAAAATGTCTCATTTTATTCCGAGATCCATGGAAGTATGGAGTTTTTGCATGGTCCTGCCTGCAGACATACACTGAAAAAATACTGAAGTGCCGTCATTCAGAATTTGAAGTGTGACAATCAAATTATCCAGTTTTACTCTACTGTGATATTTGTTCAGATATTTAACATAGATACATGGAATAGATCTTAAGATGTTGGTTTATATATACTGTACATATACATATATATGTTAGCACATTTCCCCTCACACTTCTGGGGTTGGAGGTTCGATTCCTGCCTCCGCCCTGTGTGAGTTTGCATGTTCTCCCTGTGCTTTGGGGGTTTCCTCCAGGTACTCCAGTTTCCTCCCCCAGTCCAAAGACATGTAGGATGATTGGGGTTTACAAATTGTCCATAGTGTGTGAATGGGTGTGTGATTGTGCCCTGTGATGTGTTGGCACCTCATACAGGGTGTCCCCAACCTCACTCCCCACGAACCTGTGTAGGATAACCTGTATAGAAAAGGGATGCGTGGATACAATAGCCTATCCACCTTCTGGCATGTTTTGGGAGGAAACCGGAGAACCCTGAGGAAACCCACACAGACACGTGGAGAACATGTGAAACTTCACACAGACAGTAAGTCGAACTCAGGATGGAACCAGGTACCCTTGATCTGTGAGGTGGCAACACTACCTGCTCCTCAAAACTCTTCATCTGATTGGTCCCAGCTGCAGGTTTCCCGTACGCTGTTTTCAGGAAACTCCACCTCGAGGTCGTATACAAAGTCCGGGTCGTCTTTGCGGCGCCGGTTGAGCTCGAACAGTACGTCCATTTGCGCTTTGCGGCGGTTCAGCTCTTCATCACTGAGCTTGTTGAGATCTTCCTCGTGTGTGCGAGAGCAATGCTGTTCTCTCAGACTCTCCTCCACGCTGAGACCTCGCAAGTGATCCCGGAGCACCGTGTGTAACCTCACCAGCTGCTCCACTGACACCAAATCCAGGTAATGTCCGTGACGGGGATGAAGCTTTAGTCTCTCCGCAGCCCTGCTGCAGTCTGAAGGAGTGAGTCAAAAGCAGACATTTTCATTTTTAATCCAGATAAATCACTCCATCATATTTAACCAACAGAGTTAGCAAATATAAGAAAGATAGTCTGTTACCTGAGAACTGTGAAAAGCTCCTCACTGGCATTACTCTTTTACGCAACTTGCTTGTATGTTCATCTTCATATATAAGAATGACTGAAGGTGGATCAAACTTAATCCCACATCGTTTGGCTATTATAGCCATGATGAATGCCCACCACTCTATACTTTTTTAGTCACCTGTTATAAGAGGAGAGAATAAGTCTCTTGGTCAAATGCAATTAATTATTAAGTCCCCAGACTCTCCATAAAATGCTTCCACCCCCTGAAAGAAAGAAGAATGATTTATGCAAGTTGGCTCTGAACTTTCAACTAAAAGAAGGGGAGAGGGAAATGTACGGTGGCCGTGAAGTGCAAAACACATTCAGTGCGTTTACATGGACAACAATAATCCACTATTAACCCGATTAAGACGATACTCTGATTAAGAAACTACCATGTAAACAGCAATTTTTAATTACCTTAATCTGATTAAGGTCATACTCGAAGTAAACACAAATCGAATTAAGACATGTGGAGTACTCCTGTTTTAGTCGCATCATCGACATGTATTACAGACATGTAAACACCTTAATCACATTATTAACGTCGTGTGAGAGTTTTCACCGTATTTTACGACAGGACACGATCACACACGGCAGTGCTCAACCGTTTTACGGCAAAAAAAAAAGGGCACGGCTGCGTCCCAAACCGCGCACTTAACTACTATAGGCCTGTAGTACGAGAAATACATTTAACTCGGCTACTATACAGACGGTAAGTACGCGGTTTGGGACGCAGCCCACGGCTTCAAGCAGTCTCTATTAGCACGTATAGCACGACAAATAATTAACCGCACTGGAAGCGTTCGTAAAATTAAAAATAAAAACACCCAAAACTGTATACGGTACCTTAACGAAGACGAACTGTATGTTAAAACGTGAAATTCTGGAGGGACGTCGGACGGCGTGGCGCAGTGACGTAATGACGTGTGCCGTTAATCTAATTATGTTCTATAACATGTGAAACGGGAACATGAAAGGAGTATTCTAAAAGCGACTCATGTAAACACCTCAATCACATTATATGTGTTTTCGGATTTATTATTTGTTTTCTGATCTGTTAATGTGTTTTGCACTTCACGGCCACCGTAAAAAAGGAAAGGGGAAGGGAAAGAGCTTTCAACTTGTATTTAAAACCCAGCGCAAAGTGTGGACTAGTTGGTGAACGGCGCTTTCCTGAACATTCCCGATCTCTACAGAGAATATCTGCTCTCTTTCCTGTCTCTTCTGTGAAATGTATGAAATTGTATAGACTGCAACTGGTCTTTGTAGAAAAGTTCTTTGGGCTTCTTGAGGTTGTCATATTTGGTGTAATGTGTGAAACATAGCTAAATAAAACTCTGGATAAAAAAATATGCTCTATTCGCTGTAAACGGAGTAAGAAAGAGTTTGGAAATTAGTCTCCTAAATATTCAATTTCGCTTTTATGCTAAACTCAAACTTTACTCTGTTTAGACATTATATTTGCAATCAGTTGTGTTTAATTTTTCTCATGATCTGTTATAAATTGCTAAGTGCAATAAAGTATCCTGGATTACTAGTTAATAAATAAAGCAGAAAAGGTTTGCAGGACGCAACCTGGCTGTTCGGCTTATGTGATGTGTTAGCTGTTGCCATCGCAATAGAGTAATCAATAGCATTAGATGAAACACCCCTTGATGCTACACCTGGAAGCTAACTAGCCAAATCAAAATTCTTAAAATAATGCTGGATTTTTTTCCTTTTGCATACCTATAGGTGTTATGAAGAGTAATCCTAACGCAATTTATCCGAACACAGCAAGGCACCCACACCGCGGCTGCTGAGCGTCTTCTTCCCCTATGTGGATATAACTAATTATTGAATTAGCGCCATCTATCGGTCACCAGTGACAGAATACGGAAACAGACCACCGATAACGGCCAAATCCCAAATCACTCCTTATCTGACATGTAGTGCACTAGTTAGAGTGTAAAAGAATGGACGAGATGTTTAACACATGACATAATTATAATTATAAGAATATAAGAGTATAAATCATCGTGAACTAGTCGGCTAATGCAATTTATACCTTGTGCATCGCAAATCTGTCTTCCCTAAATATGCACTGCATATAGTTGGAGCCTATTTAGTGCGCCTGTATAGGGACCGTGTAAGAATTAGGGATAAACCCAGTGCCAATGACATGAGTCGACCATGCTCAGTTTATATTTTGTAGTAATTGGGTTATGTTTTATATTTTGTGGAGCTTCACAGGAAGGTAACGACCTTGTTACAGGTGTAAGTTATGATAGAAAGAAAATTTAAAAAAGTGTAAGACAAATATCTCAAAACAAACGTACGAACAAAAAAACCTTACGTTGTTGTCCACCGTAGTGTTACAGCTAGCTGGTTGGTTTATTTTGCTTCCCGAGTTAAAGTACTCTTTGTTGCTCAGGTTCTTATTTGATTGTTTTCCCTGTTTGTTTCAGATGGTGTCGGTTGTGGTTTTACGTCCTCCTGGCTTGAGTCAGTGGTCATGTCGATGAAGCTTACTAAACAAGGCTTCCACAGGTAAACAACGCGACAGGTGACGTGAAGTCTGTCATCAAAGTTATAGGAAATATTTCAGCTGTGTTCTGTTACTATTCTATTTATTAACTTCTTCCATTGGGAAACAAGGATGTTTTAATTTGATTATCTCTGTTTTATGTTCAATGTACGTTATAGATTGAGTTTAAACATAAATTTCAAGTTTTTTTGTTCCACTTTAAGTTTAAGAATGATTTAACATTGAAACATGTAGGTAAGAAACAGGCATAAGTGAACACAACATATATTTTCAGTCAGTCATTCATTCATCTGTCCGTCTGCCCATCTTCGGTAAGCCCTTTATCCTGGTCAGGGTTGCGGTGGATCCATAGCTTGTCCTGGGAACGCTGTGGGAAAACACTCTGAATGGGACGCCAGTCCATCACAGTGTCTCACATGCATTTATTCACACCTACGGCAATTTTATTCAATTCAATTCAGTTGATTTGTATAGTGCTTTTAACAGTGGACATTGTCCCAAAGAAGCTTTACAGAAATCTATAAATTCAGGATATATATTTTAAATGTATGAATTTATCCCTAATGAGCAAGCCAGAGGTGACGGTGGCAAGGAAAAATTCCCTGAGATGATATGAGGAAGAAATCTTGAGAGGCACCAGACTCAAAAGGGAACCGATACTCATCTGGGTGACAACCGATAGTGCCATTATAAATAAATAAATAAATAAATCCTTTCTACAAATGTGTAATACAGGGTCAGAAAGTGCAATTGTGTAACCAGGAAATTGATTGCAGTTTTCACATGAAAAGTCAACAGTCCACCTACTGGCATGTTTTTGGTAAATGGGAGAAAAGTGGAGAACCCGGAAGAAACCCACATGGACATGTGAAACTCCACACAGACAGTAACGCGTGCTCTAACAGGGGACCATGGAGATGTGAGATGGCACTGCAGCCCAATGCATCAACGTCCCACCCACAACATTTGCTGTGTCATAAAACTGATTACATTGTCTGTCTGTGAAGGCATTTTCACAATACACAATACATTATTTAACACAAATGTGGGGAAACTAAAAGCATGTAAGCATCCAATCAGCAGGTCGTTACAGTGAGTGTCAGTAGGGTTGGTGGTCGGTGTTTTAACAGTACTGACGATACATGTGATATGATGATAATGTGTTGTGATATAATTATCATGATATCAGTACTATATTATTAGACTGTTTATCTGTTCGATAGACAGTCGGAAAGCATATTTAACTGATCCTTGTGGAAATTATTGGATTACAGAAGTATTACTCTGCATTTTTCAGAGACCTTGTTTATGAGGTTCGACATGAGCCTACATCACATCCTGTCAAGACTCTGCTTCTTCACAGATTGCCTAATGGAGTTTACATGGATCAGTATCAGCTTGCAGATCTGAGGGAGGAAATGGGATTACAGGTGATAATGGTTTATAATCTTTTTTTAATTTGTCAGAGTGCAGAGGCAATTAATCCAATGTTTATGAACTTCCTGTCAGTCGCTGTTTTTTATTCTGTTACAGCTTCAGACACACATGAGCCAATTGATAAAGTCTGTGGTTCAATGATTACCTATCTCAGGTGTGTTCAAACCTGGAACACAGCAAAACAAGGGACGCTATTGGGAAGCTTTGCTCTACAGCATAGCACTGTTGTGTGATGTTATGTAATGTTGTTCTGATTATTGGGAATACACATGCAGAATGCTTGAATTTGTCATTTATAAAATAAATGCGATGACAGGGATGTTAACGTCCCAGGGAGTACGTGTAAAATATTAAAAATGGTTTTATAACACCAAGCCTTAGTATTATACAAGGTTGAAATAAAACAAAAAAGATAGAAACACCAGCAGAATGTGGGTGTGGCCCTCCCTAATATTCTAATGAGCATGTTTTGATTGACATCCTTCTATTCAAGACTTCCAGCATCCTTTGCCTCTCAAGCAGAATGCCATGTATTGACCTGTCCAGTTATAGAGTTAGCAAACTTACTAGGTATAGTTTTGCTAAAAGTAATGTGATTGGTGAAGATGAAGCTTATGAAAGCTTTAACCAATATTCAGTTCAATTGATTTTTTATTTGAATAGAACTTGGACATTGTAACAAAGCAGCTTTACAGAAATAAATGCATTCAGGATATAAATTTTAAATGTATGAATTTATTCCTGATGAGCAAGCCAGAGGCGACGGTGGATGATATGAGGAAGAAACCTCAAGAGGAACCAGACTCAAAAGGGAACGCATCCTCATCTGGATGACACCAGATAGTGTGATTATAGAAGGGATTTATTTATTTATAATCATGTACTACATTGTCAAAAAATGCACAGGTTTTCACGTGAAGTCTATATTGTTGAAGTTATCCACTGTTCACTGTTCAGTATTAGCCCCACCCAGTTTACTTCAAATGAGGATTCTGGCATACACATGTGAATGTCAGCAGCTATTCAGTACAGCATATTGTGTCCACAAGACTAAAAAGGTTAATAAAAAATAAATAAATAAATAAATAAGAATATTCTCTAAGGCTTTACACCAATTTTTATTTCTCTCCAACAGTTTGAATAGCACATAAAAGGAAATCAGCATGCATAATTAATAGATATGTCTGTATGTGACAGGTGCTTCTCGATTCAGCTTTAGATCTCGAGGCCCCGGCCCACGTTTCTTCTGCTTTCTCTGCACTGGTCTTTCTCAGTCCTCCTGAGCCTCTACAGGCAGCAGTTCCTGTCCATGGCCGGTACCACAAGGCATCCAGTTCAGGAGGATGGGAACGAGTAATCATCGAACCACCAAGACTACTGCTTCGTTCAGAACACTGTGGGTGAAAACAAAACACTGATAGAAATTCTTATGGTATGTGTCCATTGCAGGCAAATTTGATAACTGTAATTTCGCTCCGGTTCATTTCTAATGGTTGAAGTGAAAAAAATATGAGAGGTGTTGTGGAAGCTGGGCTTTATGCAAATTACATGTAACGGTGACAAATCGGACAAAAGACACCGTATTCAATTGCATCATTTTGCGTTGTACTGCTTACAGACTGTATAGTTCCATCTGGATGACAAAAAATGAATTATGGTCACAACCTTCCTCTTTTCTCTTCATCTCTGTATTCATAGATGAGTACTTCATTTTTTCAGCACATTTGAGTAGGAATGCAAGTCACTGGATAATGCTATAAATAGACAAATATCAATAAGGGATATTTTAATTTCATAAAATATTTAACTCCTTGCCTTTTTAGAACTAGTTTAAAAGAGTAGCCTACTTGAACAAGAAGACAAATTATCTGATTTCATTATTCGTTCATGTCCTGCGTTGTACAGTTCGTACAGGATTTTGCTGAATTTTTTTTTTGTGATTGTTGTGGCCAAAAATGCTTGATTTTGCAGGGGTTTTAATCAAAATTTGCGATGCAACATGCAGAGTTTTTTTTTTTTTAATAGCTTTTTTGTGGAAAACTACTACCAAATTACAATAGCACTAAATTGTTTTGCATGATCTTTTGCAGTAATGTTTGTTGGTAAACGAGACCTTTTAGCTGTACTCCTGTTCGATGCATGTGAATGAAAGAGGGCTTTGGCTGAATGCATGTCAGGATGACGTCACATGACATGTCTTGGCCAAATCTGTGGAAATCAGCACTAATTTTGAAAAATTGAAAGCTCCTTCGAATATTGTGGAGTTCACTTGATTTTTGCGTTACATTTTTGCGATAGTAAAATCCTGGAGGGACTGATTGTAGAGAGACATCCCTGAAGCAACGAGGCTCTGGAGAAGGGAGTGGAGGGAGGTATTCATGGTGCGTGCAGTGGACATTTAGACATTTAGCTCTGCATTACAAATAATATATCTGTCCTTTCTGTGCTAGGTGACACTGTAAACCCTGGAATACCTCACAGGGTGGTTGATGCTCCTTGCACAATTCAGAACCAGAGTTTGTGCTCATGGCTGGAGGTCCATGGATTACAGGTAATAAGAGAGTTCTTGAGGAAACAACACTGATCTTTAGGGGTGTAGGTCTCCTTCCGAGACAATATGATGCGCATGAATGATCTGATGTTTGTAAGATCTATTAAAAGCAGTGATTCACTGATTTCAGTATCTTGTGATTTGGGTCTGTTTCAAAGCAACATATATTATGATTTAGTATTCTGCACACACCTGCTTCACTGGAACTGATGGGCACAATTATGCCCTGCAATGGATTGGTCCTCTGCCTTGTGCCCTGAGTCCCCTAGGATAGACTCCAGGCTCCCCATGACTCTGTGTAGGATAAACATTACAGAAAATGTATGGATGGATGGCATTTGAGCTCATGTACACATACAGCCATGTATGTGTACACAAGCTCAAAAATTAAATTTTTTTAATTTTATTGTTGGCTCTTTTGACATATTTAGACAAGCAGACATTTGATCCTCTTTGAAACAGTGCCTATTAATGAAGGTGATCATCTCGATCAAATAACACACAAAATTGACCTTTTGTAGTAATATTCACAATTTAAATTAACAAAAACCTGATCAATCACATGGAAAAAGTAAGTTTCACACCTTCAAATCCATAAAATTAGAAATAGGGGTTGAAGATTGGGTGCCAGTGATGAGACCCTGCTTAGTGAGTGCAGGTGGAACCTGTGTTATTTATACCTCTCTCATATCTAGTGTCTGGTGTTCCCTTTGCTATTGAGGTGTGTGGTGTCATCATGCCAAGATCTAAAGAGTGTTGTAAGGCCTTCAGAAAAAAAGGTCGTGGATGCCTATGAGTCTGACAAGGGATTTAAAAAGATCTCCAAATTATTTGAAATACATCATTCCACTGTAAGAAAATCATCTACAAATGGTGCAGATTTCAAACAACTGCCAATTAGTCCAGGACTGGCCATCCCAGCAAATTCAGCCCAAGAACAGACCGTCTGATGCAAAAAGAAGTCTCCTGATTCAGACATGATGGACTAATGGGTGTGAAAGTACCCTAACTGGAAGTAAAAAAACAAACAAACCATGTGGACCACCACCATCAGCCAATCTAGACAAGGAGGTGCCTCAAGTTGGATGTCAGTCATGTTGCCTGTAAATTCAAAAAGCTCCTCCTCTTCCACCGCCATTCATATGCAACCTAGTCAGCATGCATGTATATTTTGACAGGGTAGCTTTAGAGAAAATAGTAGCTTAAGCAAACGCCATCTAAAATCATTAACTATACCTTTCTGAATAAAAGGTGTCTAATGCTGTGTTTGGCTTAGCTCAGCAGTAGGAAGACAGAGCTCGGAATGATGTCATTTTCAACCTCGAGTTCAAGCTACCAAGTGGGGGAAAAAATACATGCCTCCATGTTTGTCTTTTGTTAGCAACAATCTAGCCAGCTAACTGTTAGGATGATGTATACTTTCCTCCTCAAAACAGCAAACTGTATAGTCAGTGTTACAGCTTTAACAAGCAAATATGTCAGTATGTTGATTCATTTAAAATAAATACTAGTCTATATATAAAATAACTCATTAAAGGGTAAAAAAAAGTGCTACTTTGTTTACTGTTAATGCTGTGAGTAGCCATGTTGATTGGATATCACTTGTTGAACTCAGGGTTGAGGAGACCATCCCAAGTTCCTGAGTAAGAATTTAGAGTTGAAGTATTTTTGCTTTGGGTTTTCCTAGTCAGTGGATAGAAATGACAAGTTACAACCGTTAGTCAAATACAGCATCGTTACTTCTTGTGTGATTCCTCCCTCATAGGTGCCAAGTGTGAGCGTCAAGCTTCCAGTGGGCGATTCCTCTCTGATCATCCCAGTGTGTGCTGTAACAACACTGGTGTCTCTGCTGTGTAGTGCTTTTCTCTTCAGGGCTGTCTGGAAACATGGCATCTTCTGAAACTGAAACTCTAATAGTCAGAAGTGAAAAGGTGTCATTTTCTCCTGTGCACCTGTACAGTTACAAGCCTAGGTTCAACATAAAGGAGCACTGTTTGTGGGAAAGACTTTTTACCCTCCTGGATTGAAGAGAATATTATTTATGTACAGTAAGTATTCTATATCCTGCTGTTCTTCTGTCTGACCTGTATATGTTGTATTTTTTTCATTAAAGTGTTCCACTACCTAATGCTTTTGTATGTTTCCTACCCAAATGCATAATGCATAAAAATGTAATGTTTGTCCACATGTCAAAAAATGTTTTATTGTTCTGTATGAGGAAACACCATTTAGTTTTTTTGTGCCTTGGAATATATTACTTAAAGAAGAAAGCCCAGATAACGGGAACACCTCAAATAACTTAAATGTGATCATTCAGAATAAGACTGAATATATAATTGGTCTTTATATTTCATTAAAAAAATCTTATTAGATTATTTCATTAATGTCCTCCGGCATAAATATGGTTTAATCTTTAATATATAAAAGCACTTTGAAGTTTAAAAGGCATTTAATTAATAACAATAAGATTCATTATTATTATTATTATTATTATTATTATTATTATTATTATTAATAATAATAATAATAATAAAGTATTTGGAGTATGACTCTTTTACTCAGAATATGAGTACTTTACTTTATTTTTTTTTAGAATAGAAAAAAGTTGAAGCTAAGATAAATAATACTGATTAATGCTTAGCACAATTTTTTATTACATTTGTATTTAATTTAATAAATCTATTGCATGGTTTATTTTTTTATTCATTTTTGTATCCTTCTATGTATTGTTTTATTTCTTTCGCATTTTTAATCCATAGCTTGTCTTGAATTGTTGTGTTCGTTTTGAAGGTCTTTAAATTTGTCTGGCGTTTGCCCAGAATTCCTCAATAACGGAAACGGTTGTGAGGTTTCGTTATTATTTTCCCCACTCGTATTTGGACAAATCCCGCATTCTGATCTATGATTGGCTGGTACGCTAACGCTTTCTGTTCTAGGATTGGCTATTAACCTGTACTCCTCATATCTTCACCAATACGAACAAAGAAGCAGGACTTTGTTTAAATACGGGTGGAGTAAAATGAACGCAAGGCTGGCTGCATCGAAGGGTTGGGGCAGGTAGGAACCGAGACTCGGGGAGGAAAGTCTCTGGGTCTAGGAAACCACCTCCCCGTCGCTCGCCTTGTGCCGATCACAAAGGGTCGGTGAAAAGTCACTAGTTATCTCGGTGTTTCGTGTATAAAGTTGGCTTCTATTTTTTTTTCTTAACCGTCAAGATTTCAGGTTTTTTTTTTTTTTTTAAGACTTTTCTGCCCAGAAGAGAGCAGAATCTTGTTTTCGTGGAGAAAAAGTGAGGAGCTGCTTTAGGTCTGGATTGCCTATTAGCCAAGTTCCGTGGAAGTTTGCAGAGTGGAGCTGCACAGGTGAGTTGCTAACTAACAGTTAATTTGCTTAACATTTAAAAGCAGTATTACTAAAATTAGCTCACTGATATTTGCATTTTCCGAAGCATGTTTTATTTTAGGGCCAGCATTCGAGTTAGGCTAACAGGCTAGCTAGCTAGTTAGCGAGCTTATTACTAATGCAGCAGTTTATCACCTCCGGATCTAAAGTTGCCGTCTCTGGCTTGCTAGCTGGCCTAGTTTACAAAAACACCTCACCGAGTGTAACTGCTTTAGTCTAATCGCTTCATTTAGCCTCGCTAATAGACAGTGTAACTAGTTCTCATAGCGCTAATGGTCATTGAGCCCAGTGTAGTGTTCATGTTAGCGGAGTTTGCACGGAGTTCATCAGCACTGTCGCCAACTTCTTCAGGGGAAAGTAGACCATGCATGCTTGAGAAGGCGCTAGAGCTCGCCAGATGACGTCATATGCTAAACAGCGTTTTCGCTGAATCGTAATGGTCATGTGAATTTATCTAGAAACGTGTTACGTTAATAAAGATTTGATGAAGACACTTGGGTGAGGTTAGAGTTGTATCAGAATAGAAATAATAAATAAACAGCAGGGTTTTGTGATGCGGCTCACACCGTAGTGGATTATTACTTTAAGATAACTGAGTGTCTTAAAGTCTTATACCACCTCTCAGTCCATCAAGGGTTTTGCACTCGCAAAAATAAACTCAAAATTCAAGCAAACTCTCTGAAGTATTCGGAGGAGATTGCAATTTTTCAAAGTTATCGCAGATTTGGGCCAAGAAGTGACATGTGACATCATCACAATGCGCCTTCAGATAAAGCCCTCTTTGAGTCACGTGCGTTGAACATGATTACAGCTAAAAGGTCTCGTTTACCAACAAACCTGTTCTGTTAATGTGCTTGTTCTAATATGTTACTGTTTCTATAGTAACAGTTCATTCTCATGGACTTGTACAGTGGGTACATCACATAATCTAAGACTAACAATCATTTTTTTAACATATAAGAAAAGATGTACTTATTTAACAGTTATGGAAAGAATTTCCAGTGTCAGTGCTTTGTAACAGTAAATTTCCCACCACGGGAAAGTCTTCAGTACAGAGGAGTTTGCACTTTCTCAGTAACATAACAAGCTACAACTGTTTATAGCTCTATAACTTATCAGGAAATTGCTTTGGAGGCATTCCACAAGCTTGAATGTAACTCTAAATGAATAAAAACGATGACATGTTCTTTAATGATTCTTTAATAAATACCAGTTTGTGTCTGCAGTGTGCATGCTTGCCACTGATCATTTAAATAGACATGCCCACAATTACCCTTATATGGGAGGCCCCTGAAATCCCTTTAAAGAAGTCCTGAAAAAAAATCAGACATTCTCTTGGTAGGCATACACGCCACAAATTTATCAGTAATAGTTTGGAAATTGGTATAAACTGATAAGTATGTATAACTGTGTAATTAACAGGACATAGTTATATGTCCAAAAATGTTTGTTTTGATAAATGTTTCACCTACCATTAAAATGTTTGTATACACATTTAATGTACTGATCTGTACTTGCAGATAAATAAATAAGGTCCTGTTATTAATAGCACAGGTGTAAATGGGTTCTGATGTGATTTAAAGAAGTACCTTGTTTTAGTCACGCTGAGATCCTTTTTTGGAGTTGTTCAGCAATGCATGTGACCACATGACATCTGATCCCTCTGTGACCATTAGGTTAAACCAGCTAAAAATCTTTGCTCATGTGAAATGACTAGAGATGGCAAGAGAACACCTTTTCTCCCCAATACTGATACTGGAACCTTGAGTATCGGCCGATACTGACATGCGTCCAAAGTTGTTTTCTTTGAAAACTGCTAAGCTTTTTTTAAATTTATTTATTTGCTTTTCTAACTGAAGCACTTCACAGTTAAACTCTTTGATACAAATATCATTTACATTTTAAATATAATAAAGTATAAATATAATAAAGTCCATCCTAACAAAAGAAAAAAAGTCTCTTTAGTAAGCATTTCCAGTTCCAGAAATATTGGATCCAATTCCAGTCTTTGCTGTTTGTTACAGGATCCGACGTCTTGTCCACCATTTTGTGCTGGTATAGGCCCAATACTGATACTGAGTATCTTCTTTTAAAAATTACAATGACTTAAAACTAATGACTCCAGTACAAGCTGCTAGTCGTTGGACCTCACGTATCTCTTTACTGATTTACTGTATTTTAGAAAATAGTGGACATCACGGTTCTTTTTATTCGTAATCCTGCATATAGACTAGAAAACAATGAACATTCTTTTACACGTTGGTTAGAAATGTTTGGTAGATGATTGTATATTGAGGAGTCTGGAGGCAGCTTGGAGGAAGTGAGTCCTCTCACCTCTTCTTGCTTATTCTGCTTTCAAGATACACAAGTAGTGCATGAGCATGTCTCACCTCTTTAAACTTCTGTGTGTGTGTGTGTGTGTGTCCTTTCACTCACCCTCTTCTCCAGTTCCAATTTCTCTGCTTCTTATCTGCTCCTGCATTTCTCCTGATCTGATTCGGTCCACCCTTCCCTCTTTTTTCCTCGCTGTTCTACTTTTCCTCTTGAACCATGTGTGATAACATGGACCATGAGGATAAGCCACCTGCTCCACCTGTAAGGATGAGCAGCACGATCTTCAGCAGTGACGGGAAAGACTACACGCTGCTGGCCAATCACAGCTCCAAGCCCTTACCGTCTGTGCCTGAAGAGAGGAAACCTCGCAGCAAAATCATCTCCATCTTCTCAGGGGCAGAGAAAGGTCTGTGTGTGTGTGTGTGTGTGTGTGTGTGTGAGAGAGAGAGAGAGAGAGAGAGAGAGAGAAATGAGTGTGAATACTTGTTCTTGAAAACACTAAGTATGTTCCTTACTGTGTGCTTGATATATTAATGGTGTATATTGGTGATGGTGCAGATGAACTGACCTCAGCCATGCATATGAACAATATTATTTATTATTATTGTTGCTGTTGTTATTACTGCTGCTGCTCTTTTTTTCCTCTATTACACAGAAAGTCATTAATATACAAGTCTAAACAAATACTAAGCCAGGGAATCCCAAACCTCAAGTGGAGTCACTTGATTTTCAAATGTATTAATTTATTTTACCAATTAATATTAGAAATACTGAAGATGGATTTTGAGTGCTAATATTTATAAATGCCACATTTTAAAAAAGCAACATTTAAATTAATAATGTACGCGTTATTTAAATCTTCATATGCTGCACTAGTGTAGGAATTCAGTCCATCTACCTTCACTTTACTAACTAGCATTGTGTCTCAAATCGCATACTTGTGTATTTTTCTAGACCGTTGTTGATTACTAATGTTATTGGGTTTTGGTATGAGAGACAGAGAGCATCAGTGTGTTTAACATTGCTGCGAATAAAATTGCTAAACCAGTACTTCATTGGTTTACTCGTACAGGGAGTAGGAAGGTAAAGGCGAAGCTTCCAAATACTTAATCGAGGAAATGAATACAAGCAAATATTCAAGCGCCAGCTGAAAGAGTTCTGAGAGACATCTCAAGTTTTGAGTAATCAGCTGAAGTTTGTTTTTGAACCAGGTTGTGTTAGTGAGACAGAAAATAAGTTATTTTAAATAATCGTGAGTTGATCCCATTAAAAAAAATTATTATAACTGTCTTTTAGGTGGAAGGCGGAAAGACCGGGACAGGGAGCGGCCGGAAATCTCTTCTCCCTCAGGTTTCGAGCACACCATCCATGTGGGCTTTGATGCTGTGACTGGGGAGTTCACGGTGAGAGGAAAAGTTGTTTGTTTTTTTTTTTTTTTTTTTTTTTTTGTGTGTTGTACACCAATTTTCCATTTTATTAGTTCCACCTGCAGTGTACATGTACTCAAAAGTATTTAACCCCTGAAGACTGTGAATATGTACAAACATTCATTTGCATACCTTGTTTATTCTAAATTGGACATATCATTTGAATTTATTGAATAGCATGTAATTTTTAGTTAATCCACATCGTAAACATTTAATTCCCATTCAGTGTCTGTGTTTTTATTTACTCGCTGGTCTGTAGTGTGATTTAAAATTTTGTGGACACACACTTTAAGCCCTTTTGGAAATCTACAGTAACATGTGGCTTTAGTTTAGCAGGTACAAATCCCATCCATGCACGTATTCATATTAATTTCAAGCTGGCTAAAAAATACAGCAAAGGCTTAAATGTAATGGAGTAGCAGCAACCCTGCCAGGAAAAAAGCTGCCAGACATTTGTGGGATCTTTTTTTTTCCCCTCAATTTAGTCATCTGCCAATTCTCATCCATCCAGCCAACTCTTCCGTATCACATGACAACCAACGATTGTAGAGGGTGAAGGCTAACATGTGCTGTCTCCAAGATACATAAAGCCAGCCAGCCACATCTTTTCGATGACTCCTGCTCATGTTGTGTATCACGCTAGGAAGAAAGCGTTATCTGAGCACACAGACACCCACAATCGCAATCTCCTGATGATAAGGTGAATTTTTTTCTGTCGTGCCACTTTTGAAAGCTGGAAGAGAAGCATACTCATGGCCTTCATAGTCAAACACCTTGCTCCACTCTGCAGGTTGTAAAATTTACTTAAATACACAACAAGCCATTTGAATGAGGCTAAACTGTAATTGTTAAGGAACATGGATCAACGTTATGTGTGGTGTGAGAAAGAGCACCCTCTAACAGTCAAACAAGGAGGAGTCTGCATCAGTAATACTGTAGGGGTGTTTTGCTACTTCCAGAACTGGGAATTCATGTGGTCGTTGAGATAGCAGTCTTTTCTGAAGAAGAATGTAATGCCTTAAGTCCATAAGGTGAAACTTGTTAATCATTGTATATTCCAGATCTCAGGCCAAGACTACCAAAGCCTGGTTTCTGGGAAAAATCCTGCAATGCACTGGCGACACGCCCGGGGTGGGCACTCAAATGTCAGGGGTGTCTGGTGCCACCCCGGACACCCCTGACATCTGATTGGCCACCCAGAGTGGCACTGCAAAATTTCATTCATTACTGGCAGTTTGATGCTGATACTGACATCTCATTTCACCTCTTGTTAAAAGAAGCATTTATTTATTTAGACGTGAAGCGACACGGCACGTTTTTCAAATCGGGGACGACGACTAGGGAATAATTAGGCTTGAGTTGCTGTGATTGACTGGTGAGAGAGAGTATTCTATTCCCATGCAGAGAGCATGGCCAATTTTACTCACGTGGACTCTTGGCCCTGGATGGCTGTGGCAGTGATGGTATTCGAACTTGATATTTTACATGAAAAATGGTTACTTTCACTTCGCCCAAGCGTTGTCTGGGTGACCTGACAATTCGCAAGCTGGTAGGTAGGACTGTGGTCTCTTTTGTTCATTTAATCAAAAAGTATAACAGCCAAACCAATTTTTATGTATATCAATGAGGTGTTGGAGCACAGGGCTGATCTGTTTCTCAAAGTAGTTAGAATCATGGTTTAATGTCCTCCCCTGTGCTTTTGTCCTGTAGGGAATGCCAGAGCAGTGGGCACGATTACTGCAGACCTCCAACATCACCAAGTCCGAACAGAAGAAAAACCCTCAAGCTGTGTTAGATGTCCTCAAGTTCTACGACTCCACAGGAAACACAGGCAGGCAGAAGTACCTCAGCTTCTCTTCAGGTGAGCTCTGCACCTCTTCTGTGGATTACCAACATAATCGGCCTATGCACATATTATTTTGACATAACCAGGGTCTTAATTTTAAGAGCCGTGGCTTTAAATCGTTAGACACGCAAAGCATAACAGGAGGACCCTAGGGGTCTATTAAGTGAAAGAAAATACATTACAAACACTTTATCTCTCATATTACTCTCTGACAGCAAGTAATGACTTATTCTGTGTGTTTTCTCTACCCATTGTATGTTTGTTTAGAGAAGGATGGATTTCCTTCGGCCGATCATTCGGTAAG
Source organism: Ictalurus furcatus (assembly GCF_023375685.1). Classification (NCBI taxonomy): domain Eukaryota; kingdom Metazoa; phylum Chordata; class Actinopteri; order Siluriformes; family Ictaluridae; genus Ictalurus; species Ictalurus furcatus. Next base: position 17,200,102 of record NC_071264.1, read on the forward strand.
TTTTGAAATGACACCAGAACCTCAAGTATTTATTTATTTTTTTTGTTTCAAAGGGTTACCTGCTGATTCCACATTTTGTCTTTAAAACACAGCCTGTTAAAAAGAGCACAGAACAGCCATCACCAAACACCAAGAATGCTGAAGATGATGATGACGATGACGAGACACCTCCGCCTGTTGTGGCACCGCGGCCAGAGCACACCAAGGGGGTAAGAAAAGCCAGGAAACAGTGAAAATGGATGTGTCTTGATTAGATGGATTTAGGTGATCTATTGAAATCACAGCATACATTAAATCCACCAGTAGCAGAGCTTTTATTTGACTATCTTACATTGTAACCTTATGAGATTAATTAGCATCATTTATACATGTATTACTGCAAGGATTTTTTTCTACATGTAAACATTCAGTAGTTCAGGTCATGACATCAGTACCACCATGTACAATTTGTACGTCTAATAGCCGTGAGTGTTTTTCATATGCCTACAATTCTTATTTTCTTTATATTTTTACCTTGACTTTCTTATAGCATGTTTTTGCCACACCCGAATTACGGTAGTCACAGTTTTATTTGGAGCTGTTCATCATCTCGGAATCTGAAGTAGTTTATGCAAATGAACATTATATAGTCTTTCCGTTAGAAACATAAATTGAATCATTTACTATACACTCAGTGAGGGGGGAAAAGGATAGTAAATAATTGATAGACACCTATAGAGTTATATACATTTATGGCATTTGTCAGACGCCGTTATCCAGAGCAACTTACAGAAGTGCTTTGAAGTCTTCATCTTATGTGTGTGTGTGTGAGAGTGAGAGAGAGATTTTGCTCGTAACTACTTCATCAGTGGTGGATACTGTGACTTTTCTTTTGTGTTTGGTTATAATGTGACATACTGTCAGGTTTCGTAGCATTTTGAGTGACCAACTAGTAATTAAGACTGGTAATCTCTAGATTTCTGCTAATGTCCCCAGTTCTATCTGTCTCTTTCAGGTGAACACTCGGTCAGTTATTGATCCCATCCCTGCACCAGTCTCTCCAGATGGGGATGTTGCATCCAAAGCTGCAGACAAACAAAGACCCAAAAAGGGCAAGATGTCTGACGAGGAGATCATGGACAAATTGAGTATGACCGCACACAAATATGTGCACCTCACACACATTTAAAGGGTCATGAACCTCTCGATGTTTTTGAAAAATGTAACTGAAATTGGCGTGGATGGCTGTGCGAAGAAGGGAGGGGGAGGGGGCGTGGCAGGGGAGAAAGAGCCGGGCGAGCCTTCAGAACACTTCAGAAGTTCTTTTCTGAATTGCCACACAATCCTTGATTCTTGGCTATTTATTGCAAGTTTGTCACAAGACTTATCGTTTGTCTGTGTTTTGTTGTGCGCAGGAACCATAGTCAGTATTGGAGATCCTAAAAAGAAGTACACGCGATACGAGAAGATCGGACAAGGGTGAGCGTTGTTCTTAGACCTCGGTGCCAATAAGATCATGTGTTGGCTAATATGTGCATGAACACATTTCCTGTTTCACAGAGCTTCAGGGACAGTGTTCACGGCCATCGATGTTGCTACAGGACAAGAGGTAATAAAAATAGTTGGCATTGGAAAATATTATTTTAGATATTCATAAAATATTTAAACTGTTGTAGTCGCTTTCCTACAGTGTTACATGGCTTTAATTAAATAAATGGTGTGACAATAACATCAAATTTCCCACTTATCCTAAATGTAGTCAGTCAGACAAGGTATGTTTGGTGCCTGTTTTGCTCTGAAGCTACAGAAATGTAATGGAAGTGTACCTCGCCCAGACTTTATCCCAGAAATAAATGCTCACATGAAGCATTTCATGTGAGGATGTGCGTTATCCTGCTCACATCATAACTGCATTATCCTGATCAGGGTCATGGTCGAGCCATAGTCTATTCCAAGAACACTGAGCTCAAGGCATTATAATTCACCCCAGCAGGAACGCCAGACAATCACCACACACACATTCACACTGAGGGGCAACTTACTGTACCCAGCCTGCTGACCTACATGATTTTGGGAGCTGCACAGAGAGCCGAGAACCCAGAGAAAGCCTACACGAACATGGGGAGAACATGCACAGAAACTACACAGACCCCTGCTTAAACTGAGGACCCTAGAGCTGTGAGCTGGCAATGCTACCTGCTGTGTCCATGCCACCATGCCCTCCACCTAAAAAAATTTTGCCATGTAGAATTTTGGGTCACATTATCATTGTAGATTCAGTGCAAAACTAAAGAAGAAAATTTCAGATGCCAAATTGGTCTTTGCTAATAGATTTATTGTAGGGTGTATATTGTGCAAATTACGTTTTATGCTAACGATTTATTTAAGGGTGGAAATGGACATGCATGGAAATATTCTGTCACTGAACCTGTAATAAATTGTGTTAAAGATGTGACTAATGGCACCCCATCAGCTTTTTAAGTGTAATGTATAAAGTACAATGTTGTTCATATTGCTTGTTCCTTTCCTTGTTTTCCGTAGGTGGCCATCAAGCAGATCAACCTGCAAAAGCAACCCAAGAAGGAGCTAATTATCAATGAAATTCTCGTTATGAAGGAACTGAAGAACCCTAACATTGTCAACTTCTTAGACAGGTGCCTTTTTTTTTTTTTTAGTCACATCGAAGACTAACGTTCGTTGGCTGCATGTTGTAGATTTCTTTGGTGAATTTTGTCAGTCTTGTTTGTTGTACACAGTATACAGTTTTTTAAAAATATAATATTAGCTCTGTAATTTAACATCACAGTAATGATTTCATTCGGAGTACTCTTACTCTGTGATGTAACCATGTGAACTGTGTGTGTTCTGAAGTTTTCTAGTAGGGGAAGAGCTGTTTGTGGTGATGGAGTACCTGGCTGGTGGCTCACTGACCGACGTAGTGACTGAGACGTGTATGGACGAAGCTCAGATCGCCGCTGTTTGCAGAGAGGTGTGGAAAATGTCCAATCACCTGTGTGGTCTCAAGAAACGCTTGATGATTAGCTGCTTAAGTGAATATGTTGTGTCAGAAGTAGTGTTGGGAGTACCAACAGGACACTTGTTAATGTTAAACCAACCTATTTTCAAAATCATTACACTTCTGTCTTGACTAAGACTGAACCAAAATTCACAGTTACCAGTTCTGACTGATTCAGGTGTCAGTTGTTCTACACTAGGAGCAGGTCTACTAAATTCCTTACTATTACTCAGATTTTATTTCCACCCAGATGTGCAGCGTTGATGATACATTTTCTTTTGCCCTCCACCTCTGAGAAACTTTCTGCGTACATTCTATACTGTTTTTCAGCAACCTCAAAACCAGTCTTATATTTTTAGTCTGATCGAGATGATGCACATCTTTGTGATTATTATTTCTTTAGAATAGACATTTTGACTACATTTATTTACTGTATTACGCATCTTCACACTTGGGTTTTTTTTTATATACTTCTGTTAGTGCTCTTAAAGGGACTTCAAACATTTAGTCATTATGGGTTGTGTCATTTATTAGAAGGCGCTTATTATAAGGAACAAGAAAATAATGTAAAATGAAAGTCTACAATTTTGTCGATTAATTAGGCTGATTTCTAAACATCCAAGTTTGCTGGAAAAGAAACCTTCGGTCACTTGTTATTTGTTAAAACTCAGCCTTAAATGAACATGCATATTTTATAACATATTTGCTAGAAGACACTAGTTTATTTATTTTTGTAAATTTTTATTTATTTCTGTTTGTAACCAGGCTTTATGCGATTAAATTTTTATCCCTTGATTTTATTTATTTTTTTTGCAGTGTTTACAAGCACTAGAATTCCTTCACGCCAACCAGGTCATTCATCGAGACATCAAGAGTGACAACGTTCTGCTGGGAATGGATGGCTCTGTTAAACTTAGTATGTCGGAGCACACAGAGGGCCCTACTTGGAAACCACCACTTATAGGAAACCCCTACCCTGAAACGCATTAAATGGGTTTATATTGAAATATTTGTGATGTGCTTAGTGAGCCCAGTGCTAATTTGTTTTTCCCATGAGAAGTTCTGCCCTGCTTTGATGACTCATGTGGACTGTGTTATTGCTAGCACAGTTACTGGTGTTTGATAGGAGAAAGCTTTTAATGATCTCACACAAATGATAACGACCAGGTTTATTTAACAGAAGAGGAAGAGCTTCTTTTCCTCACTCACCATTTTCCAGTGATGTTCTTTGTGCATTAACTGTGTATTAATGAGAAATTCAACATAGAATTAGGGTAGACAAAAGCCACAACGTTCCAGAATGCAATGCAGATATATGAAGGACTTGCACCAAGTTAAAGCAGAGACTCTGCTCAGATAGCTAATTATCCGAGTTTACGAGGGTGATGGTGTTGATTATGGTATTAGTTTGAAAGTTGGACCTTTGGAAGCTGATCTATTTGAAGAGAGCATACAGATGTGGAGGTTAGAGAGCTGAGGAGAGCTGGACAGATGAAAAAACTCAAGTGCCACTGCATCGCTCTCTTTAGGTAGAAATGAAGTGAAGGCTAAATCCCACTGCTCTACTATCAGTAGGTTGTCGAAAGGCATTGTTGGAAAAGTAGGAAACTGTTGATGAAAGGAGCTTAAGCAAAAAACTCAATTTCATTATAAAGTCAAACTTAATCTAAGCTAAATATCATGTATTATTTATTATTATTATTATTATTATGCAAGTCATTCAGGTGTGTCTTTCCTTTAGCATGTATTTATACTGGCTCCAGATTTGTGCTGATTTTGCTGAAAAATCTGATTTTGTATATAGAATGTGCAAGCACTTTTCCTGGTATTAATAGTCACTCTTGTTTTCCTCCCCTCCTTCTTATTTCTTTTCTCCTGTGCATGGTGTAGCGGATTTCGGTTTCTGTGCCCAGATCACACCAGAGCAGAGTAAGAGGAGCACAATGGTGGGCACGCCATACTGGATGGCCCCCGAGGTTGTTACCCGCAAAGCTTATGGGCCAAAGGTGGACATCTGGTCTCTTGGCATCATGGCTATTGAGATGGTGGAAGGAGAGCCTCCATACCTTAATGAGAATCCACTGAGGGTGTGTCTGTGATTTTATCCTGTTTTACCAACCTCACACACAGGGCTCTACAGAGGGGTTTAAAAAAATAACCATACATTCAGACACCCTTTGCGAAGCCTGTTTTATATTCATCACCTATCCTACCTTTCTTCCTGTTTGCAGGCACTTTACCTCATTGCTACTAATGGAACGCCAGAGTTGCAGAGTCCAGAGAAACTGTCACCCATCTTTCGGGATTTCTTAGCTCGCTGTCTGGAAATGGACGTAGAAAAGAGGGGCAGCAGTAAAGACCTTTTACAGGTAAAGAAAATTGAGTAATGGTGTTGAATTTCTGGAATTAAATACAAATTTTACTGAGCATTATTTGTATACAAGTCTCATTATGTCAACATGTACCATATTTTCTGGACAGTGCTTTGAGTAACTCACTAAATTTTGTTTGCTTAGATAAAAAAAATATATATCTGATTTACTTTGTGGACCTCACTTTGTCACATTGTCATCCTGGAACAGGGCCTCTTAGTTCCAGTAAAGGGAAATTGTAATACTACAGCATACAAAGACATTTCTATTCCAACTTTGTTGCAACCGTTTGGGGACGAACTGTTTACATTTTACACTTACATTTATTCATTTAGCAGACACGTTTATCCAAAGTGACTTACAAATGAGGAAATACAAGCAAAGCGATACATCAAGTGGTGAACAATACAAGTAGTGCTACCATACAAGATTTATAGTTTATAGAGTTCTAGAGAAGCAAAGTGATCAGAGTAGAGCTGTAAGAGCTAGAGTAAGGTGTGTGGTTTTTTTTTTTTTTTTTTTTAAATTAAATAAACACCATCAGTTGTGATGGTCAGGTGTCCACAAACTTTAGCTATATAATGTATATGCTTCTAATGAAGTCATTAAATGAGTTCATGCCAAATCATTGTTTTACCTTATGAGAAGCTTTTGTTTGGCTGATCACTTCTACTAACAGTTCACCTTTTAATAACCTTTCTCATAACTGCTGAAGTTACACTACTTGTTTTGGTCTATGATAAAAGCATGGTAGCATGACCATTAAACATTGACTTGATGACTCTGTTTTCTCCACCCCATCCCCTAGCATCCTTTCCTGAAGTTGGCGAAGCCTCTGTCCAGTCTCACACCACTCATTCTGGCTGCCAAGGATGCCATGAAGAACAACCGCTAGCATCCTTCCTGGATGAGTCATGCTGAGAAACCCAGCATGTTGAACGGACTCCGACTCCTATGCCATGTCTCTTGCCGCTGTGCCACCTGGCCAGCTAGTATTGCCAAAACAAAGTTTCTACAAGCATTTCAACAGCGCTTTTATACTGGTGGGATTCCTCTCGGCGGTGGGTGGATGGGTGGGTGGGGATGAGGCGGCATCTTAAATGTCTCGTCTCCTCGTCTGTTCTACTGTAGCCTTTTCGATAATATTTTATACTGCACGGTATTTCATCAGTGTTTTTTTCCTCAGTGTCCGTTCTTCTCGACTATTGTGCAGTAGATTTTTGTCCTTAAGGGGAGAAGTATTTAAAGTGTCTTTGACATGTTTTCTTAGTGATTTCATTTTTATAGAAAGTAATAAGCTACAAAAACTTGTGCCTGTTTTGTTTTGTTTTTTTTTTAAAACTCATTTTCCTTAAAAATGTAGCTGGGATGAGTAAAACCAGCATTATCACTGGGCGATTGATTTGATTTGTTACCTGGTGTCATTTCGTCTTCAACCATGAACGGATGTAAGAATTGACCAGTTTCTGGAACTCTATAACAACATGTAAACATTAATGACACAGATGGCATATGTTGTGTATGTTAAAGAACCACAGTAACTGCTCCACCAAGTATTTTAGACTACATGTTTGTATAAATGAGTGTTTTTGTAGTAACTAACATTTTATTACAAGATTACAGCTGTGAAGTTGTCATGTTAAATGCCAGAATGGATATTTTTATGGCTTATGCAAACTCGATTCTGCAATTTAAAAAAAAAAAAAAAAATGTCCTTAAAGGCTGCCAAACAGCCCCAGGTTTCTGATAATATCTGAAATGAATTGCCTGAAACTCACTTGTACTCAATCAAGTGCCATATTTGAGCAAATACAGTCAATTAAGTGTCTAGATACAGTGTGGGTTAATTGCTAAATTATCATTATGAATCACAGGCAATTTCTGCAAATTTCAGCTCAGGGTGTGTAGTTTTATATCATCATTAGCAAAGATGATTCATTATAGAAAATGTGCAGTTTGGTGGTGGCAGCCTTATTTTAGTCATGCCTGCATCCAATTGTTGATGTTATTGTGTTGTGTTTTTTTTTTTGTTTTTTTTTTAAAGTTGTCTACCACAGTACATAGGGATTGAAATTAAATAATGAGTAGAAGCTCAAAGGCCAGACTTGCCGGTTTAATTTCATTGTTTATACATGCAAATCAGGTGAACAATGTACAAATTACAGCATTTTAAAAAATCAAAACAAACCCATCAGAGTTTAGGCATGGCTAAATACACTATTTGATACATTCTTAAAAAGAAAGAAAGAACGAACATGTTGGTGAGCTCAGAAACACCAACTAACCACGGGCAATAGTTGTGATCGATGCACGAGGAATCCTTTGCCTGATGATGAAAACCCCTTCACAACAATTGGCCAGATCATGAACACCCTGCAGGAGCTAGATGCATCTGTGTTAAAGTGTGTATGACACATAAAAATGTTGTAATTCCTCACCTGTTTTAGATGTAAATACCCTCAAATTAAAGCATGATCAGATACTATACTGTGATTCAATACTGCCCTAAAGAAGCTATTTCACATAACAGACGTTTACATATGGTCCACAATACATCATAACTTAATTTACTCAAATGAACCAGTTCAAAAGTTTACACATGCTTGATTCTTAATACTGTGTGTCCTTGCCTGGATGATCCACAACTGTTTTTTGTTTTGTGATAGTTGCTCATGAGTCCCTTGATTGATGAAACTGCCCACTGTTCTTCAGAGAAATCCTCCAGGTCCTGCACATTCTTTGCTTTTCCAGCATCTTCTGCATATTTGACACCTTTCCAACAGTGACTATATGATGCTGAGATCCATCTTTTCACACTGAGGACAACTGAGGGACTCGTACACAACTATTATATAATGTGAAAACATTCACTGATTCTCAAGAAGGCAACAAGATACATTAAGATACAGGGAGTGTAAAATTTTGAATTGATGTAAACTGTTATTTTGTCTTCTGGGAAAAATGTAAATATCTTATTTAGCTTCTGAAGGACAGTACTAAATAAAAAAGGTCAAATTCGACCAGTAGGTAGTGTATAGCTCTCCCAGGTGCTGAAATAATTTCCAAATTTAAAAAAAATGTTTGCAGACACACACAGAGAGAAAGAGAGAGAGAGATCAGCAGTACGCTAACATTAAATAGGCCGTTTCTGTGATTTACTGACAAATGTAAAGCTAATTTTCAAACTTTATAACGCTGGTTGTAAGGCAAAAAAAAGTTTATTCATAGTTAAGCCTGCCATTCATGAAAGCCCATAATTAGGAGCTGCCTAAGTAAGCGGTTACTCTTCAACATCAGACCTAAATTCACCAGATAACGGACATACTGCGCTAACTAGAGCCGAGATGTTTTAGGTGAAGTAAAAAGTACCACAAAGCGATAGTCTTCAAGTGAGCAACACGTGGCCGGTTAGCTCAGTTGGTTAGAGCGTGGTGCTAATAACGCCAAGGTCGCGGGTTCGATCCCCGTACGGGCCAGTTCCTTTTGCACGGCGACACAGCTATCTGTCCAGTCCAAGACAGGAATAGTTGCACATGATGTCCAGTCGCACTACGCACGTTTAGTCCCCTCCGAAGGTATTGAAACAGGAAAGCCAATTCTATTGTTTTAGCTATACATTGAAGACATTTGGGTTTGAGATCAAAAGATGGATATGGGATGATAGATCAGATTTTCTGCACTAGACGTATTAAACAACTTATAACATGGTACTGTTTGTGGTAGACAATTTTTAGGTGAGCAAAAGTATAGGAACAGAGTCTTAAAGTAAATTTAAATAAATAACACTTAACATTTGGTTTCATATCCCTTGCTTGCAATAACTGCATCAAGCATCAATAACTACTGGTAGAGTTTAATCATGGTTCCAGAACTTTTGTGGCTCATCTCAGTATTTCTTTGCAAATTCTGATCTGGCTTTCTGATTCTTACTGATGATGAGTGGTTTGCATCTTGTGGTATGGATTCTATATTTCTGCACTTTAAATCTTTTTCAAATGGTGGTTTTTGATATCTTCACCCCTGCCATGTGAAGGTTGTTGGTGATGTCACTAACTGTTGTTTTTGGGGTTTTCTTCACAGCTATAGCAATGTTTCTGTCATGAACTACTGTTGTTTTCCTTTGCCGACCTGTTCCATATCTGGTTGTTAGTACACCAGTGGTTTCTTTCTTTTTCAGGACATTCCAAATTGTTGTATTGGCTATGCCCAGTGCTCGTGCAATGGCTCTGATAGATTTTAGAAGTCTCTTTTGGCAGATCTGATAACTTTTTGAAGGTCATACCTAGACTTCTTGTAGACATTCAGATCCCCAGAGTTGAAGGATGCAGTTCGTGCTCTCAGCCTGGCACACACCTGTGCATTGACCCATGGCTTCTGGTTGGGAAATGCCTTTACCTTGACTGTGGGGACAACATCCTCTGTTCATTTGTTGATGTAGCTTATCACAGAATCTGTGTATTCATTTTTGTTGTCAGCTGCTACATCATGAAACATATAGTGTAACATATAATGATAAGCTATATATAAGCATATATACAGCATGCACCATATAGTGAAACCTAGGGCTCAAACCAAGAGTAGACATTCAGAGCTATTAATTATTTAAAATAATACATTTAACAGGGGACACCTGTGCACCAAGAACCACCTATCAGTCACATGATCCAATATTTTTGATCACTTGAAAAAAATGGGTAGGTTCAAACAAAAGGTGCCATGTTGTAAATTGTTTAATACATCTAGATGTAAATATGAGAAAATGAAAAGCTGAAATTCTGATCTATTATTTCGTATGCTCAACCGCTGCTCACTTTGTAAGATATACTGCAAAAAATGGGAGAGGAAAAGGGGATTATGTAGTGGATTATGTCTTTCATGAATTCATACAGTTCAACTCCATGCATGAACAATTGTGAAATGTATACACTAACTGAAGAAATGCCATACTGTAGCCTAGAAAACACAGTAAACGGTCAAGGAACAAAATGTGCCAGCTCTCACTTATGCTGAAGCCTAACTCCAGTTTTAACTCATCATGTGTTCATCAGGTGCCATATAAATCTGGGGAACATAGGACCCTGAGAACATAGATGTTCCCTGTATGTTATATATATATTGTCGACTCCCAACTGCCTGTTACAGCATTACTCTTACAACTCGCTAGATAATGGCCTATAAAACGTTTAAATGTTAAAGCAACAGGTGCAGTTGTCTACTATTGCACTGTTGTTTGAGTTTTAAATGAATCAAGAAAATTAATTTGTGGGAGGTGTAACTCTTATCAGCGAAGTCCTCCGTCGCCATAGAGGGCGCTGTGTGTAACTCTCCACCAGCGAGGGAGAATAAATAGCCAAGCATGTGTACCTTTCAAGATATAGCAAGTAAACTTCAGCTGCACTCTTTTGAACCTTTTGTCGTTTTTATTTTTATTTAGATGCGATTTAAATTTGGGCCACATCTGTTATTAGATTTTAATTAAATAAAATGGCGGCCAATATAAAAGATAAAGAAGCTTTTCAGCGGCTGAACTTCCTCTATCAAGTGAGTAAGCTAGCAATGTTTTCCGCTCATCATCATGGTGTCTCTGAAAATAAAAGTAAATAAAAGTATTTTTGTGTCTTGAAGGCTGCACATTGTGTTTTGGCCCAAAACCCGGAGAACACTGAACTGGCTCGTTTTTACTGTTTCACCCAGAAGACCATAGCCAAACGCCTGGTGCTGAGACAGTGAGTACCAGAGATTACTACCTCTGTTTTCAGGATTCGGGTTTTATTATATATGACGACATTAAAGAACAAATGGTAATGTCTATATAACAAATGTTCTTTAGTGGAAATTGTTTTGATAATGCACTCCCAACTCCCATCCACTTAGAGATCCCTCAGTGAAAAGGACCATGTGTAAGAAATGCTGTGCTTTACTGATACCCGGGGTTACAGCTACTGTCAGACAAAGAAGTAGGTTTTCTCCTTCATTTACAACAAAAACACGAGCATTTTAATTCTGAGATTGGTGGTATACACAACAAAAATCCTTCCATTTATTGTTTCTTGGTGAACTAATTTAACAGTTAGAATACTATTGAAATGTTTTGTAATATTTACATATTTGAGGACAAAAAACAGCACATTGGTTTATGATGTTTTAAGAACTACTTTCAGTCATCATTATTAAGTTTAATAAGTGTGTATTTCTTAAATTGTTCTTAAAGTTTTTATCTGGTTAAATCTCAACTCTTTTCCATTGGGTCTGTAGTGCTCTGTGTAGGGTACATGTAATCACTGGAATCTAGAAATGTAGCTAAATTTCAGCAACAGGGAAACATTACCTTGGTTAAATAAATTAAATCCATAAAAACGTATGCTTTGTATGTTTCTTAATATATGTTTCTATATGTTTTATATATTGTCTATTGTATCTGTAAAAGGTTCTCGGCGGCAGCGTGCAACACTAATACGATGTCTTGGCTGTGGACAAACCAAAAAGTTTCCTAACAACCCAAAACATCAGTTGTGGGTGGACCAATCAGAGGCTCAGTTAGAGAATCAGCTTCAGCCAGGTACAACTTACAACCCTGTATTCCATTTATTTATTTGTTAGATTGTTTTTTTTTTGTTGTTTTTTTTTTTTTAAATTGCTCATATGTTGGTTCATGTATGGAGTAGGCATGTGCTGATGTATATGAATTCATTCTTATCATGGAAGACTTGTCCCTTTCAGAAGAGCATAAGGACAGTTTCTTTATTTTGAATGAAGTCCTTTTCTCAAGAACATCAGTATGTTTTTGTTCGTCAGATGAAATTCCTAATAAAAGCTGGAAAAAAAATAGTATAGGGTATTTTCAGTCTGAATATGTTGACTGAATAATATGTTTACAGATACGGGTTAACTCTGTGTTTTTATGTTTTAGGTATTATAATCTGGTATACAAATACAAAAGATCAGCAAATACCATACATGAACTGCTAAGTACACTCACTGAGCACTTTATTAGGAACTACTCCTCAATGCAGTCTAATCAACCAATCGTGCGGCACCAGTGCAATGCATAAAATCATGCAGATAAGGATCAGCAGCTTCAGGTAATCTTCACATCATCAGAATGAGGGAAAATGTGATCTCCGTGATTTTGATCATAGCATGATTGTTGGTGCCAGACAGGCTGGTTTGAATATTTTGATTTAACTGCTGATCTCCTGGGATTTTCAAGCACAGTAATCTCTGGGGTTTATGCTGACTAGTACAGTAAAGAAAAAACATCCAGTGAGAGGCAGTTCTGCGGATGGAAACACCTTGTTGATGAGCAAGGTCAGCGAAGAATGTCCGGACTGTTTCGAGCTGACAGAATTGTGGTGAGCAGAAAAGCATCTCAGAATGCACAACATGTCATACCTTGTAGTGGATGGGCTACACCAGCAGAAAACCACTTCGGATTCCACTACTATCAGCTAACAACAGAAAGCTGAGGCTGCAGTGGGCACAGGTTCACCAAAACTGGACAGTTGAAGACTGGAAAAACGTAGCCTGGTCTGATAAATCTCAATTTTTGCTGAGGCACAGGAAAGATAGGGTCAGAATTTGGTGCTTCTCTGCTGCCTTGTAACAGCAGTCCAGGCTGGTGGAGCTGGTGTATTGGTGTGGGGAATGTCTTCTTGGCACACTTTGGGACCGTTAAAACCAATTAGTCATCACTTGAATGCCACAGCCTACTTGAGTATTATTGCTGACCATGTGCATTCCTTCTTGGCCATAATTTACCCATCTTCAGTACAATCGTGTCAACATGGACCAGAATGTCAAATGTTTCCAACATCTTGTGGAATCCATGCCATGAAGATTTGAGGCTGTTTTGAGAGCAAATGGAGGCCCTACCCAGTATTAGTATAGTGTTCTTATAGTAAAGTGCTCAGTGAGTGTATATGTCTGAACTGAATAAAGGGCAATCAAATAAGCCGTGCCTCTTGTTTATGTTGACAGCATGGCATGTCTAAAGCTTGTTTCACATAGCACTCTGCATCTGAGCAGAGGCAGTGCGTATTTTTTTTTTTTTGGCATGCATGTTAACAAATGAGTGCTTTTACACTGGAAGCTGCAGTGAAACAGGAGTTCTGGCCTCATGTCTGTATTTTTTGCTGAGCTGCTCGTGCTGAATTAAAGCACCAGTACACGGTTGAAAGACAGTTGAGTTGACAAAAAAAGTATATATTGCACATAAAAAGCATATATTTGTAGAGAAGTATGTGTTGCATTTAATATACACTAATCAGGAATGAGAATAGTGTTATTTTTTGGCTTGGAGGTACAGCAATAAAACTGATAGGTTGCGAAAATAGAAAAGTACACCTGTCAACTGTTCTCTATTATAATGCTGCTACTCATTTCTTCAAAATGTGTTGATCAGACTTGATATCAAGTTAAAATCCAAAATGCTCTCAGATTCTAGTACATATGTTTGCATTGGCAAATGTAAAAAAAAAAAAAAAGTGTTTTTTTGTCACACATGAATTGTAAACATGCTCCTCCCCATTATGTAAATGTTATATCACGTAACGATCAAGTTAACAAAACATCCCACTCACAATAACTTGTATATATTTTTTTTTGGTTTGCATTTTAAGGAAATTAACCATGCAACCCAAGAACCTTTCTGCAAAGCATGCTGTAGTTTCTGCATGTGAAACGCTACAGGTGTGAAAGCACACGCGTCACTCACGCCTCAAACGGTGTACTGCTCCTGCGCCACGTGCGGTGTGAACCGGCCGCAGTATTAACTCGCATCATTTTTGCAAGATAGACAAAAATTCTATTATAAGCATATCTCTTAGTCGGAGTTGAAAGATTCTCATCAGTTATTTATTACTGTTTTAAATTTCACTTTAGTTTCTTTTTAATAGATCAGTATAGTAACATTGTGTGCTATTGTGTGTTCTTTTACTAACATTCATTTATTATTGTATGTTTATAGAAGCCAGTCTATCATCCAAAGCTTTGACACAGAAGGATAAACCTGATAAATGCAGTACTGTGGCTCCTGTGATCCAGGATGCTGCCTCTTAAGTCCAAACTCTGAACTCCTTCATTTTCATCACTGTGGGAATCAGCATTAGAAGTGTGCTGCTGTGACCTTTTAAGTTAGGTGAAGATAACCGTGAGAACAGAATCATTACAAGCCCATTGTGCTAATGCTTAGTTAACTTTATATTTTAGACAGCAACAAATGCTTGAGATGGGAGATTAATGTAATTTACGGAGGTAAATCCCAGCTGCAATGTTTAGTGTTTCCAGTAATTCTGGTAACTTCCCAGTGTACTGTAGCCTCTGTTAACAGAAGCCACAAAATACTTAATATATTTATTTAGGATTTATGTTAATGCTTTAGCCTTTACATGCACATCTTATGAAGCATGATGTCATTGTGTAAAGTTTACACTAATGTTAAATTGTTCAGTCGAAAAATAAATTGCAGATAAATCTTTACATGATTTGAGTGACTCAAATAATATTATATGTCGATTTGTGAAAATGTTTCCTTTTTGTGCGCAAAAAAACTTACACAATGAGATGGCACATGCATATTTTATTCTTGCAAAATGTATAAAACTGCTTGTTTTTCTTGCCTGGTGATCCCTTTCCCCCCTTGTAAATAAACATTATACAGCCATCAGCTTAGCATGTGACCTTGGCATATCAGAATTCTGCACTAAGGTGGAAATATTTAATGATATTTTAAAGTAAACGTATATATTTTAAAGTTAATGCACATTGTCTCATGAACTTTTCTCTTGTGATGTTTTTCTTTTTGGAAGGTGAAGGTGTGCCTTTTTTGAGAAAAGCAGGTTCTTGGTGAAAAGCAAAGGGATGTTACCCATGTAGAGAAGCAAGGCCAGGGTCATGCCTAAAAAAATATTAATCACAGTATTTTACCACATGATGTAAAATATGTCTAGATTTAAATGAGTCAGCATGATGTTACAAAGAGATAACTGGTTATATGTAAAAAGGCTACATTGTTAAGACATTAGAGGTAGAATCTGTGATTAAATGCATAACCTTGCAGATTTTAAACTTTAGTACATTATAAACATTTTAGGCAAGCTACGAATATTGAGAATGTTGGTGTTTTCGTGTCCAGCTTACCAATGAGGGGCCCTAGCCAGTAGACTACAGCATATTCCCAGAAGGTGTGTCCAGGGCAATTGAATGTAAGCGCATAAGCAAGTGATGGGTTCACATATGCAGAGGTGTACGTGTTTCCTTGGGAAAACATAACAAAGTACATTAAATGTATACATAACCTTGTTAAAATTGCATTTTTTTTTGCGATCTAAAAATGAAAGCAAGACTTTTCCAATTTAATTTGATATGGCAACCAACAAAATACAAGTGAAAAATAAACAGATGCATTAATGGGGGGTGGGGAAAGGAAAAGTGAAAAGTCAAAACTTACAATGACCTGGGTGCATAAGTGTGCACACCCCTAATCTAATACTTTGATAAAGCACATTTTGCTTGTAATACAGCATGCTATGTTAACTGATGTATGCATGTCAAAAGAGGATACAACTTGTCTTACAGCAAAACCATGTTAAAAACTTTGTAAAAAAACAAAAAACACCTTAATTTCGATGAATATGTAACCAACAACAATAAAACACCTATAACAGCTGCAAGAACCCCTGACTACATCCAGGTGACCGAGCAGGATTTTACTTAATTTCATAATTAACAGCTCTCTCAAAACATTCCTTTTAAGGGTCCCAGGGTTGCGTCTCATTTATCTGTCCGGTTCATAATGAATTATGAGTCAAGTGAGAACATTACTAATCTGACTAACCTGTGTAATAAAGGAAGGTGAGCAGCAGGGCCAGGATGGGAATCCGGAGCAGTTTTGATCTACAGCGAAGGCTGAGGTCCACCAGGTGAAATAACAGTGCACTTACAACTTCTGTGATGGTCCCCTGTGTCAGGGACACATTCAGTGATGAACTGCACTGAGTCATCATCATAACCTTGATCATATGCATGTCTGTGAGTTCCATTGCCCAATACCACCTGGCAAAGAGCAGGGCAAGCTGGGCACCTCCGAACTGACCTGCTATGCTAAGAGAAGAGGATACTGCTCCTGTCTCTTTTTGTAAGTACCCCATTACAGTTACTGAAGGGTTTCCGGTGACTCCTTGCATGATGACTCCGTGGACAGTTAAGGAAAGGAAAAGCATGGTGAGGGTAACGTCCTGGCCCAGGCCTCCAGCCCACTGACCAATCTCAGAAATGGTTTGTACTTCCAGCCGACATGCTGCAAGCGCAAAAGCTGCAATAAACTCAGACAGGAAATTCCATCGTGGCCTCCATTGTGTCAGCAGATCTTTGGCAAATCCACTTACTACCACCACACTGATAAAATAACCCAGTGTTATGTTAAGGCCTGACATTACAAGGAGAGTGCAGGTGGTTAGGTTACAGAGGAAGGAAAGAAATAAGTTCCCCAGGCTTGTATTTACTCCCATTTTATGATAACGTGGCAAACTCACATGCGAGTTTCTTATCAAAGAGTTCCCCACCTTTTCATACCTTGAACCAAAAAAATCCCTACACAACTAACCAATTCAAGGCCATGTGGAAAATCTGCCAGTGTGCTGGAGTCACAAATGCACAGGTGTATTGTATCAGCACGGACTCTTTCAGCTAATAGCACAAATAATGGACCATTTGATCAAAATATTTAGTTTTGATGTTAAACTGTGATTGATTTAGCACTTAAATGCGAGGATAAATTATCTCCCTGTTATACAAAACCACAAAAATAAAAGACACGAGTGGTTCAGCAGGGCTTTGACCTAAATGACACTGTTGTGCTGTATATTTACTTTTTGTCATCCTGACATGTTGTAGATCAAATAGCTTACTTTCTGTTAAGAAAAAACAAATCATGTAAACTTCAAAATTGTACATAATACATGCACAGAATGTAAGTAGCGTAGCATGTGGTTGTGTGTTGCACGGGCGCATGGTATCTCTTTTCGTTTCTGTAGTTATACACCATGAATAAACCAATATTAAACAAAATTCTTAAATGAAATACTCTACCTGAGTATTTGTAATAACAACGAATCGCTGGTCACGCTTTAAACACGTCCACGATCGATAATAAGATTGGATAAACAGACTCACAAATTAAGAGTTAACCTTAAATAAAGTTTTTATAAGATGTATATGAGGTCCACTCCCAGGCCTCGTTGGCGCAGTAGGCAGCGCGTCAGTCTCATAATCTGAAGGTCGTGAGTTCGAGCCTCACACGGGGCAAGAGTCTTTTTGTTTCTAAATCAGCACTGCGTTTGCAGTATAATGATCAGATATGTTTAACAAATTAAATATACGAAATTGAATACGTTCAGAGGTGCAAACATAATATAGTTTATACATAAGACTGTTTATACAGTCTGGTTTATGCGGGTGGCAGGTTTAGCTGTGTCATGGCGCCCTCTTGTGTTCATACCTCTGTGCACCTCAGTTCACTTGATCTTGAATTTATCAGGAAAAATCACGTTCTTTCTGCGTGCTCTTTTTTTTTCAATAACAGTTACAACTGCAGAAACAGAGCAGATCCGATAATGTTTTAAACATGTAAACATTCTTAAATTATTTTACAGACTTTAATTTCTCCCATCCTTTTCAGTGTTAACTTTTCTTTCTTACACATTAAAATGTCATCAAAATCACGATGCACATGGTGCATGTTGTGTATCAGAAAAATGTCTGGAAATATTGTGATATGATTGTGATATCAACATTTTATTATACTTTAAGTAAGTGTGGGTTTAGCAGGGGACTGCAGCATCTTTTCCATATTTCTACGCCAATCCCGGTGTATGCAGTGATAGACCAGACAATCACAATGGACAGGAAAAAAATGGATTCGCTAATGAAAAAATCTTAAAGATGGGTTCGGCTATCAAAACCTCTTAAAAATGGACTCGCCAATACAAACGTATTCTCAAAAATGGACTCGCCAATCAAAACCTCTTCAAGATAGATTCGCCAATCAAAACGGGAGAATCGAGTGACGTTTCATTCGCCGAGCGAGATCACGGAAGTGGCGTAATGTTGCGCCAAGGAGCGGATTCCGACAGCCAGATAACAGATGTTTCCATTTATTTAATCGACTGTCGGTG
This sequence comes from Ictalurus furcatus, assembly GCF_023375685.1. Lineage (NCBI taxonomy): Eukaryota > Metazoa > Chordata > Actinopteri > Siluriformes > Ictaluridae > Ictalurus > Ictalurus furcatus. Next base: position 17,218,641 of record NC_071264.1, read on the forward strand.
AGTTTTGCAATGAAATATGTCGTATTTAGGTGTGTGCTTTGTAGGGATGGGGAAATAAAGCCTCATAAAGCACTGAGGATTTCTCCTGACTGTTCCGGGAAAAGATTCAAAGCTTTGAGAGCGCCCTCTGGTGGTTATTAAAAAAATAAAGCAGGCAAAAGCATGTGGAAGAAGCTCCGTCGGATGAAGCAGCCACCACACACTCCATAGATAGTTTCAATGTTATGTGCACAAATAAAAGCGTAACGTGTGTGTGTGTGTGTGTGTGTGTGTGTGCGTGCGCGTGCGTGCGTGCGTGTGTTGACTTTCTCCCTCTGATAAATTCATTTACCCAATAAAGAGTGGCAGTAAATGCCAGTATGAACTAGTATAATTCAATATAATGGAGCAGAAGAATAATGTACACATATATGACTAACAGAGTTGCATATTGCAATTATTGTACCTGAAATGATTTTTATTCATATTACTTGTATGACTGGGTATTTAAAACTGTAACTGAATAAGTTTGAAAGAAAATCATTCATTTTGACATGGACAAAACGATCCATTCATCTAAAGTGTGGGACTAAAATGTGAACAAGGACACTGTGTGATGGGATCATCTGGGTATTAAATGTGCTTATAAGACTTGGCAGTGATAGTGCCTGTATAACTGTGGGAATGACAGAAAGGGGACAAGGAAGTTTTTAATTATTTGAATTGAGAAATAAGAGCTGTTTGACAGTCTATTTCTCCTCTTTGACAGAACACTCTTTCACATGGTACACAGAAGGCTGGTGTACAAAGAAACTGCAATGCCAAAGTGTATAAATTACCAAAACAAAACCAAAAGTGCAAAAATTCACCAAGAACAAAACAACAAATAATTTGTGACAAATAATTAGTGATGATTTAAATCACGTGACCATCACGATACGGGGCTTCACTGGAGATTGTGTTGCCTGCTCGATACATGCCTTGAAGCTTTGGTGTCATACATAACATCACTGGAGTTTTGAGCGATCTTTATTATAATAAGCTTTGCGTGTGTATTTTAATAACTTTTATATCACATGTTTAGGTGTGTGCTGCTTTGATTGATCTTTATTATAAGAAGTCCTAGAATGTTTATCATTCATTAAGTGTTTCCTTTTGTTAGATCATTATAAATTTAACTTTGTTATAACAAGTGTTTTAATGTATATGGCTGTAAACTGTACACCTTGACGTTTTATTGTCTGTTTAATTAATTTCATATTAATTACTATATATTATAATTTTATTATTATTCAACATGCTGAATTTAGCTTTCACTTTGCTTATTGGCTCATAGCTTCATAGACACTAGTCAGAACCTTTAGTGGGCAAGTCATGGGCAAAAATGACCAAACAAAACACTAAGATGGTACAAATGGATATTGAAAGAAACCAGGGCTGTTTTAAAATTATAACTGTAGAATTTGTACAACTTTATAAGAGAAAACATGACAGTGTAGTAGTCAGTGCAGTGTGATATGGTCAGTGCTTATTTTCAACAGGAGTGTGGCCCTCTGAAGCTGGCAACAGACCTGCTCCTCACCAGAAGAAGTGGCATGACCTATTTAAGAGGACATTTAACTGACACAGTGTTTTTAATGTTACAGATAGATAAATATCAAGCAAGATATAAGAGATGCATCACATCCATGTCCCCCCAGACCTACCTGAGAGGGCCAGAGCAAAGTGGGCACCCCAGAAACAGATGTTTCCTTGACCTCCAGGCATCATGGAGCCAGCCTATGTTAATCCCACTGGGCCCAGCACTTTCATCATGCTTGCTCCCTAACCTAACCCAACTTTTAGTGTGTTAGTAATCCCTGGACCCTCAGCCACCACCACTCCCCAGCTCAGCAGCACTCCACACCATTCTCCAATGCTCATATCAACCCAGCGGTGTTCCTCCAGCTTCTGCCATCCAACCACATGTGCCACGTAAATCATTTTCATAGAGTATATTAGAAGAATGGAGGCCAAGACTTACAAAAACCTATGGTCACTACAGAACAGCAGAGACTGGACACACGCAATACAAAGGCACTATTTATTTGCATGATCAGTTGTCATTTCAAAATTTAATTGTTGTCTGATGTGGGACACAGACCGAGGTCGTCTTGTTGGCAGCTTCAACTGAATTTTACATAAAAAAAAGCTGAGAAGCTTTTGCTGAGAAAAAATACAAAACAGATACTTATAAATCACGTTTCTCTTTATTTCTCCTTTCTTTTCTTTCTTTTCCTCTCTTTTTTGTCAAATTTTTCCTCTTTCTTTTCCTCTTTTTCTTTCTTCCCCCCCCAACAGACTATTGTTCCCGAGCTTTGAACTCGGAATTGCTATGTGGAAAGTCGGGAAGGTCTCCTCAATATTGCGTTCAATAGCTATATGATGTCATGGTAATGGCTACTCACATTGTCAACACTAAAATATCACTTCACTACTTAAATGAGCTACTCGTAGTATTCACTTAAGATCAAACACTTTAGATCAACTAATCAGTTTAACATTAGCTGGTTAAATCTGTTACACTGACTGTACAGTTTGTAGTTTTGTGAAAGTAAATACAACCTAAACTCATGAGCACTAATGTTACCTGGCAGGCTTTTATTTGTGGTTCATGGCATCATATAGTGGACAGATGTGGACCAACCTCATGTCGATTACAATAGAGGTAGAAATAATTATCAGGCAAAATCAATTCTTATTTTTTAAATATACAAAGTTAATGTGTTTTTGGGAGTGTTAGTCAATGTTTATTAAAATTTCTTGTTCATGAGTTTACATAGCTACATGATGGTTCTGTAACCCCAAGCTAAACACTAATTCTACACTAGGTGTAAAGTTAACATTGGGTATGTTGAATTAATAAAGCATTACAGTAATGTGGAATTAATTTAAAACAACACATTTATTAGAAATGTTAATTAACTGAACACACCATAGATTTATTGAAGAGTGTAAATACTCTCTCAGTAAATATATAATGATTTCTGTTTGTGTAGACTGCGTGCCATTTGTGTAGTCCAGGTCCAAATTGGTTTTGTCTTGATGATTAATTATGCTACTTGTGTAATAGCTGATTAAGTCGCTCTGTGTGTGTGTGTGTGTGTGTGTGTGTGTGTGTGTTGCTTGGCACTCATGCAGCTATAGAGAGGGGAAAGTAAGAGGAGAGGGGGCGCAGGCTGCGGAGTCCCAGCCAACTCCCCTCCTCTCTGAATTAGGCAGTAGCGCTTCTTTTAGCTCCTGTGAGTCTTCTGAGCTGCTGGGAATTCATAAGCATGTGAAATTCACTGCAGCTCTCTTTCAGGATTTTGACAAAGCCTGCCTTCATAAATGCTGGACCCTGGGGAATTTTCCTGAGTAATTCTGCAGAATAGCTTTGCACTTCTTTGTTACTCTGTTATTATAGGAGACTATGGATTGAAATGGTGCAATGCTCCGTGAGACAGTGTGGCGAGTTTGGATCTGTTGGATATTGATGAGTTTTGGGCCTCAGTGGGGAGTTCAGAGCACAGGTGCACATAGCTGCCACGAGGTTAAAACAGCTTTCCATCTGCGGCAGATTGGCCCTTTAAAATGGGTCCCAGAAACAGCGGCAACAGGTTGGTTTGTGGCTAAGCTGAGGAATTTGCCTGAAGAAAATACTTTTGTGTACCATATGCGTTGTGCTTCTGTGAAATCTTTAGGTGCATTTTTTTTGCAACATATTGGACGGGATATAGAGTGGCTTACAAATTGTGAATAGTTAATAATCTTATCTAAAAATATTAAGACCAATAAAAATAGGCATAATGTAGGTATACCTAATACACTACCAGCTGATGGTAGACATACATTTACTGAGTGGGGGTAGGTGAAAAAGAGAAAATATCAAATCATATTACTTAAAGACATCCTTATGATTCACTACATATATAATTTTGCTTAAATTCTTTTAACAAAGTGTCAACAACGGCCATTAGAATTTCAGCATTTTTTGGGTCAACCATAAAAAAAAATCTAATCACTGCAGATCTTTCCTAGTAGATTTGCACACTGCTTCATCTTCATTAGGAAAAGACAAATGAGCTTCAAGAAGTTCACTGGTTGCTTTTTCTAAAGAGTTCTTAGAGAAAGTTCTTTTTGGGGTAATTTTTGGGGGGTATTAGAAACAAATCTCAGGCATTGGCTTTATACAAGGTTAATACTGCTTTATGATCATGGAAATGATACATTTAGTCTGTCTTTCTGTCTATTGTTTATTTGTTTGTGTACAAGCCTATCTGTTTGCCTGTCTTGTTCTACATTTGTCAGTTTCTCTTTATGTCCATGAATCAGTCTGTCTGTCCCTTTATCTGCTTATCTGTCTGTCTGTCATTATCTATCTAACTATTTGTCTATATTTGTCAACATACAGACCTAAAACTTCGATGGTAAATCTAAAACTCCAAAAATGTCTTTCAGTTTGTCTTTCTGTTGTAAATAAGTACAGTAGAGTATTTTCCTTTCACTAAAATCACTTTAGAAAGTTAAGAACTCCTAACATAATAAGGATTTTTAAAAGAGTGTGCTCTATATATGTGCTCTATATAGACAGCTAGAATACTTATAGGGCAATGTGTTGTCTTATGGCTATAGTGCAAATGGAATGAATAAATAAATTTGTCAAATTTGGCAACTAAATTGATTCATGAAAAAATAGTTTGTAATAATAATGTACTGTAATAACTCAAAAAGGTTTAATTTCAACATTTCCGCTTATTAAGTAATTTGAATCATGATGTTTAAATACTGTATGTTATTGTTTTACAATTTAAATTAAGAGTCAGCCTGTATATGTATGTGTGAGACGGATTAGAGCATGTGAAAGGTCAGGGAGGATGCAGTGATCCCAGTCAGCTGTTGTAATGTGTGGTTTACTTGGCTGTATCAGATTCTCCACATAGGACAGAGTAAGGACATTAGACAGGCAGGTACTGTCCCTCATGCAGGGTTTAGTTCTTTTCTATAGAGTTGTTTAAATAAATAAATAAATAAATAAATAAATAAATAAATAAATAAATATAAAAATAATAGTATTACATTGCTGTAGTGTTCATATGGCATATCACTTTATAGGCTACTGAAATGACACATCTGGACACTCATTATACACTGCTTTTAATGAGAATTTGATAACATCTGTTTTGTTAAATCTAACTGATGTCTGGTTATCTCAAATTATCTGAATAAAATCCAGCATTTCTTTGCATGTTTAGATTATATTTATTGTAAGCGCATGGTGAGCACTTGTTGTGTTAATGTATTTGCTCAAGACCCAGTAGTGGCTTTGAGGAAGTCCTGGGATTTAAACTCACAGCATTCCAGTGATCTTCAATGGTGTCCAAAATATAGTTTGTAATGAAATTCTGAGTTGACATTTCTATTAAAACTTCTTTCAGTAACATATTGGATTATTTATAATGCTGTTTGACTACCTGCTGATAATGGTGCAATAGGAGATAGCCCTCGCTTAATCTCTACCTAAAGAGAGGTTTCCTTTAACCTCTGGGATACTAGCTCTTGGTAGTGAGTGTTTTCACACCCTACTACAGTACAAAATATAAGATGCATGCAGTGTTATCGAGTCTTAATTTCAGTATTTACTAAGGTTTTTATATATTTCCTCTATAGATGCGGAGCTCCAAATCTGCAAACACCAGGGTCCAACCTGCTGCACACGCAAAATGGAGGAGAGCTACCATGCTGCTGCACGCAGAGGCACATTGCAGAACATTCTCTCCTACAGCCTTGAGCTGAAGTACCTCATCATTGGCCATGCTGCAGCCGTCCAGGGTGAGATTTTATGTTTGACAAGCAACATGAAAACAGTGTCAAATTTATCATGGTATCGATATCATGGTTTATATCAGATGCAGTGATGCACAAGTGGAAAAAAATGCTTATGTTTTCACAAAAAAGGTGCACGTAAAATTGCACTTGTGTGCATGTGAACATGTGAACTTCAGTCATGTGAATATGTGAACTTTGTGAACTTCAGCTTTAGTAAAGTCAATGTTAAATGAATAATTTGTTTTATATTTTGGATAATGAAACAGTTCAGTTTATTAGCAAATATTATGGGAGGTACATGAAAAAATAAATTCAGGTGAAGGCATGATGGTCAGAATTCCTTTGGGAATAGGCAGGATGGGGATTAAAAACACTCTTGCTTACACCTTTACAGCATGCTTCATGAATGTATACATAGTCTAGTACTTCATAGTCATTATTGTATCAATCAGTGCTGTTACTGAAGGCCAAAAGAGCCTTTCTGTCACTTAAATTAGCCATTTATTTGCTGGCTCACATCACATCAAATTGATTGACTTCAGTGTTAAATGCATATAATTCCATATATCTTGGAAAAAAAAGCATCTAATAAATGAAATTTTGCCAAAAACATACACATATGTTTAAGTAAGAAAACTCCTATCAGTGACTGTTGGCTCTTGCATTCAGAAACAAAATTTTAGTGCCTGCTACTTTCCTGATCTGAAATTTCTTATTGTGCCTTTTAAAAGTTTATTATAGGTGTCTGTCTGTCTCTCTTTTTACTGTTATTAAATGTTTGTTTTGTTGATTTTTTGGGGAAACACTAGCTGCGTGGAACAAGTTAGCAATATTTCAGAGCTGCCAGCTAATGAGACTTATGAGTTAATAAGAGAAATTATTTATTTGTTTTCACACATAAACACACATATGCAATTATCTTCAGTGGTTACCTTCTACACACTTTGACACTTAATTTCAGTTAATATCACATGATCAAAAGCAAATTTGATGCCTGTAAGTTCCAGTTACTTCTTTTCTATAATTCCTCTCATTCGCAGTTCTTATTTGAGAAATTTGTGCAATCCCAAGGGAACCAAATTGTGTGATTGCTTTCTAATGAGGTCAGCATAGGTTTTGTTGGTACACAATATGCTGTTGGCTTCAAACCAATTTGAAGAACACCCCCCCCCCCCAAAAAAAAAAACAAAAGCACTATTTCACTCATACTCTTTAGAAGATGACATTATTTGATATCTTTCTATTTGTTTGTCTCTCTTTAATAATGCACTCAGAGACACACAGTTATTAATATCTGAAAGATCTCACTGAAATCAAATTTTTAGATACAGGGAATAGCAGTAGATGATTTAGATTATGATCAGGCTGATCTCATTTCTCATCTCATGCTAGTCCTGAAATTCTCATGTTTTCCTGTTTGGAACCAAGAACATTTGCTGAGGTATATAGAGGTGAAGGGATTTTTATTGCTCTTTCTTTTCGAGCTATGATGTTCACACTTGACTCCTGCAAGACCTAGGGATATGGGGATATGGGGATGATTTCAGATCCTCTCAAAGGCTGCATTTTGAAAAGATAAACAGATTGTTTAAACAGTATGCTTATGGTTATTTCATTTGTCTCCCAGCTTGTTGGGATGTTTTCAGTAGGAGTCAGCAGTTTCACACCGAGAGAGAGAGATGTCCTCCATCTCTCTCCCTACAGAGTGCATATTAAACAAGCGAAATGTTAACATTCTTAGAGTATCCCTTGGAGACACGTCTGTCTTGAACACAACATATTGCTCTATAATGAGGACAGATGAATAGGCCAGAAAAGATCATTTGTGTCCTTTTGTGCTTTTCACTGGATTGTAGCTGGTGCCCAGGTCAACATAGAGCCAGTTCGTAAAGCACTTTCATTCCCCTGTGGGAGAGGACTGTAGATTTATACAGTTGTGGGTTCACTCTTTCACTCAGTAACATTTACTTTGTCCCTCTGTGTAAAGGTGTTCAGTTGTCACCAACTAAAGGGAATTACTGACTGACACTTTAGTGCCTCTGAAATTGGGGTGCATGTTTGGGTTTTTTTGGTATAGAATTTGCAGGTTGACCTAGTGGTGAAAAAAATTCTTAGATGCATTTTTATTCTCTCTAAACAATTATGCATAAGTGCACAGATCTCCATGATCTGAAATTCGAAGGAAGTATTTCAATGTATGGTACTGTGCAAAAGTTTTAGGCACCCTATTTTTTTTGTGATAGATTTTTATTTTATGACTTCTACATTATCAAGTCAGTGCAAAACAAATGTTAGATTCCCAAACATTAGTTTTCCTGCATTAAATGTTACAGAAAAATATTTGTATGTCAGTAAAAAAAGCAGCATATTACATAAGAGACACTTTTAAGACAAAAAAACACAAATAAGACTGCTGGGTTTTGCTGCAAAAATAAGAAGCGAGTGCAACAGTAAAAGTTTGCAGAAGAGCCGCGGCTGGTTCTGCAAGATGCTCAATAAAACTTACAGCTCATTTCCTTATAAAACTGCACAAATTGTACCGCAGACTATTGTTTTTTATTTTTTTGTCACACCAAATATTGACTTTGTTTCATTTACTACTGTTTACTGCTCTTTACTGTATTTTTTGATGAATGATGATGAAGCATTTAATTTTATTATTTTGAAGGCATCTTTTCTCTACAGCATTTCTTTGCATATGCCTACAACTTTTGCACAGTACTGTATGTTCAAATACAATGTGAAGCAAGTTTTTTAAAAAAAAAAAAAAGAAAAGAAAAAGAAAACAGACTCTATTCTTGCTCAAAATACTGTATATTTGTGGCCACACATCTAAACCAATTGCACGGTGAAATGTAACAGTGTAGACTTGTGTGTGCACTATGTGTATGTTAGAAATTAGCAAAACTAACTCTGAAAGCAATATTTTGTAACTGAAGGATAAAAAGAACAGGACATGAGACATGCTGTGTGCAAGCTCTGTCTCACCAAGATAAAATATTTTGGGAATGCAACAAAAATCACATGAAAATGCAAAATCAGAACACACATTTACATCCATAGTTGGAGTAAAAAGATTTTTCTGCTGTTCCATGAGCAACAAGTGGCAAAGCTTTCATATCATTGAGAACAGTGAAAAGTGAATTACCAGGTCAACTGCAAGATTCTTTGCAAGATTCTTGTTGAAAAACTGAGCTTTCGCTCAATGATGTACACCCTGGAGTTGTGCTAGAGCATTTTACATTATGTTTTAAAAGTAAAAACTAGTCAAATGGTAAAAAACAAAAAACAAAACCTGTGATCAATCAAGATGCATTGAGAATCATTTTATAATCTCATCATGACACCTATAATCAAAATTGCCTAGTCATAGTCATAGGGGGCCTAAAGAGTCCCACCACTAGATTATACTAAGAATGGATGCATCTCAAATCACACACCATGTGCTGTATTCATAGACTTTACACTACGAATTTGACAATTTGGTAAATGTTTGCAGAGTAATAATGTCTCCAACTGAACAATAAAGTGCAGATCTAAATGGAAATAACCAGTTACCTCATGGTATTGAATCGCTCCAGAATAACCCCCACTGGTCATTTTAAAATCCAAAATATCCCTCTAAAATTTTTGCCGCTATTTTTTGACTATGATTCCCACAAACTGCACAAAAAAGTGTGGAAAAGTTTGAGTTTTATCCGAAGTCTTGGTGTTGAAACGATTCTACTTCAATATGCAGTATCCCTTCTGCCACATACCATTTTATTCTCACCCCATTTAGCAAGCCACATCTATCCTCAGCAACCCAATAGGCACTAAAAATAAAAAATACTGTATGCTACCTACTGACTGGTCTAAATTAAATCTTGGACCAAGTACAACTTGAGATGTTTCCTGACAAATAAATATATTCCAATGACTGGACATGACCTGATTACTAGCACATTAAATGAGTTTTAACTTCATTTCCTAGTGGCCTTACGTGTCAGAGGTTAATCAGCTTACCTCTTGTTTAGCTTCTGTGACCTGTGTGACATTCTGACCTCATCCCGCATGCCACTATGACAAAGTCCCGGCATGTCAAAATATCTTCATCTCAAATATCTCCAAGTGTTTTCATGTATGATGTTAGTTTTCACAACACGATAATCATGTTCTTCTTATTCCTATTTCTATATTTTTTGGTTATAAAAATCATGGTTCACAATAATATTGAGATATTGTATCAGACAAATAGTTTGCTTCAGTCAGCATTTCTGGGATTGCATTTTCAGAGAAAGATGCACACAGTGATACTGTCCTCAGTCTCCTTATATATGGAATGCAATGGCAGCAGCAATATTTTTTATACAAGATCAATATTGTGTATTAAATGTGTAACAGATTGTAATATGTCTAAATAAATTCTGATCTCTTTATTTGTCTGGACTTCATAATAATGTCCAGACAATACACCTCCCAACATAGAAGAAACAACTGACTGTCATAAACAAATCACTGTGTTTGCCAGCAGGTTCATGTACTTCTAGAAATAAATATCTACTAGTTAATTAGTAATTTAGTCAAAATTAATAAATAATTTAATTCCTCAATTTCTTCAATTCCACAATTTTTCTATCCATCTACCCATTTGTCCCTCCAGCTACAGTATCTGTCTATCCATCCTGTTGTCTGTTCATCCATTTGTCTAACAGACTAACAGTATTCTAACTCAGAGATTTTTGAAGTCTGTTTATGAGTATTGATCTTTTTTCCCCCTACACACACTCATTCAGAACCAAAACATGAGACCTGTATTCACGAAATTGGACATGTTCCTTACTATTACTAATTAAAGGAATATTAAAGAAGAATTTCCTTAAAAGGTTGATTATTGTTGGATTTATGTTAGATTTTTAACAGCTCATAAGAGAATGAACAGAAATGATATTCCAACAAAACTTTCTGTAAAAGCCTTTCTGTTAAGATGGTCTTCACAGTGAAATAAATATACATTTTTTTATGTATTCCTATAGTATCTAGCCTAAGGAGCGGTTGGGCAAAAAATGAAATGTAAACAGTTTTTCCCAAATCAATATGTATGGTGTTCAGAGTTTGTAGCCTTGCAAAAGTAAAGTAGCAATGCGAGAGCTTTTATGTCTCAATCTCCTTGTATAAGCTTTACAATGTGAACAATCTTTAATGACCTTTGTATGGTTTGTACAGTTTTGTACAGTTTTTCACCTGCAACAGAGCCACGAAATATATATTATAAGCAAGAAAAGTTTAAAGGTTAATAATCTCATAATCTTACCATGGTCACTCTTAGGAATAATAGGAATAGCAGATGACGACATTTCAACTTATTCACCCTATTATATCTTTCAAAACTGCACCCTTTGTTTATGCCATTTATAGCAGAGAACATTAATTTTATTGATTAGATAATTCATGTGTGCCAACAGTGCACATTGCTCACATGGAAACAAGCTAGAATTATTTCACTGAAATGACTGGTTTTGAAGTGCTCCAATATCTGGTGGTGGAATCAGTATATATTGCATGGAGTCAGTGATAAAAGAGAAAAGGCAAAACATGCGGATTTACTCTCAGCTTTAAAGAGCCTCCAGAGTCAACTCAGACAATGTCCGCTGACAGCTAAAAATGGTTGTGTAAAACATAATCAAATTCCTCCTGTCAGAACTTTAGCCCAAAAACAGCCACCCTAAAAACGTGTATGGATTAACGTCTGACAGGTATAATTAAGCAAGTGGAAAATAGGATTAGACATAAAGGAAAGAGATGTGTAATATCACAGGAGATGGAGATCACATTTTTGGCTATTTTGGAACTATTTGGCACCAAACAACCTTTCATCAATGGCTGGATGTTTGGATGGATGGATGGAATGATGAATGAATATATGGATAGACTGATGGATGGATGAATGTACATACAGGATTAGGATAGATGGATGGATAGATGGATTTACTGTTTATCTGTCCATTTCTCTGTCCATTTATATATCCAACTGGATTGATGGATGGATGGATGGACAGACATGCAGATAGCATATACAGATGCATATATCGATGGATATATGTTGAAAAGATAGATAGACAGTAGATTGGATGGACTGATGGATGGAATAATGGGTGGCTAGATGGATGGATGGATGGATGGATGGACTTAAAGTCAGGACAGACAGGTGGATGGAAGGACAAACATACAGACAAATGGATAGAGAGACAGGTGGATTCACAGATGATTGGATGGATAGAATAATGCAAGGATGGATGGATGGTACATTCATACAAGATAAATGTGGATACCTATGGATAAATATATAAATATATGCATAAATATTTATTGCATATATTGCATAAGTATATGAAAAGACAGACAAGTCAAATGGATAGACAGATGGAAGGAGGGATGATTGGATGAATATAGAAGGATGAATGTATGAACTGACAGATGGGATAGACAGATGGATAGAAAAACAGGTCAAATGGATTGGACAAGATGGATTCATAGATGAATAAACACAAGGACAGACAAATAAATGATGGATGGACAGATGATTCAGATGGATGGATGAATGGGTACACATACAGGACACAAAGATACAGAGGATACACAAATACATAGACAGACACATGGATACACATGGACGGATAAATAGATGAAAGTTGGATTGATGGATAGATAGAATACACAGTGATAGATAGATTTGTTATAACAGCCTCCACTGTTTTGGGATGGCTTTCCAATAGATCTTGGAATGTGGCTGTGGGAATTTCTGTCCATGCAGCCACAAATGAGGTTGGGCACTGATGTTGGGTGAGGATTCTTGGTGCACAGTAGGCATTCCAGTTCATCCTGAAGGTGTTCAGTGGGGTTGAGGTCAGGGCTCTATGCAGGCCACGTTTCCTCCACACCAACATTGGCTAACCATATCTTTATGGACCTTGCTGGAATGGGTTTGCACTAGACCCTTTAATTCCAGTGAAGGGAAATCTTAAAGCTACAGCATACAAAGACATTCTAGACAAATGTGTGCTTCCAACTTTGTGGCAACAGTTTGGGGAAGACCCACATATGAGTGTGATGGTCAGGTGCCCACATACTTTTGGCTATGTAGTGTAGATTACCAACCCCCCTGTTTAAAGCAGATTTGTTACAGAAGGAAAAAACACTAAACTGTATTATCTTACATTATTTTATTGTGTATCATGTTTACAGTGCTGACAGTATTCTCTCCACCTCTCTCTCAGACACCTTCCATTCCCTGCTGTCTTTCACACTCAACCACACTCTCTCACTCCTCGACCTTGCCTACGAACCAATCGCCGCTGAGTCCCATCCTTTAGTCTCCACCCTCTTCTCTGACCTCGCCCTCTACCTGCGTGGCAACGATGACGTCTCTGTCGTCCGGTCTGTGCGACACTTTTTTGATGAGCTATTCCCACTGGTCTATCGACACCTGGTGAACCCAGGGCTGGCATCCTCCATCTGGTCAGCAGAGGGTGCAGAATGCCTCCGTGCCACACGGCAAGACCTCAACCCATTCGGCCCTCACCCGCAGGCACTGGGACATGGTCTGGCACGGGTATTAGGGGTCGGTCGATCACTCATGCAGGCGCTAACGGTGGGCGTTGATGTCCTGAACGCCTCAGAATCAGCAGGCATGGCAAAAGATTGTGGAAAGGCAATAGTCAGGATGCAGTTCTGCTCACATTGCAAGGGGCTCACACTGATCCGGCCATGCCAGGGGCTCTGCCTGAATGTGATGAGGGGTTGCCTGGCAGGACTGTCAGAGCTGCAAGGGCCATGGAGCCGCTACATAGCTCTTCTGGAGGGCACAAGTGCAGCACTGGCTGGAGGGCATGAGCTGGAGCTAACTCTTCTCGGTATTCGTGAGAGGATCAACGATGCCATTCTGAGTGCCCAGCTGAATGGACCACATCTCAGCGCCATTGTGAGTCACACTGATTCTACTTTCTGTGTGTCCTGCTGTACATATTGTCATTAGTCAATTAGATAGATGGGTTAATAGAGAACAAGATAGATCGGCAGATGGATGGATGGATGGATGGATAGGCAGATGGATAGACAGACAAATAGACGTATGGATAGACAATGAGATCAACAGATGACTGTATGGATGAACAAACGGATGGCCATGTAGACAGATGGGTAGAGAGCTATGTAGATGGATGGATAGGTGGTTGGATGGATGGGCAGAAACGACAATAGATAGATGCTTGACAAATGACTAGACAGATAGTAAGATGGATAGATAGCTAGTTGCATGGCTGCACAATTACTAATATTTTAATCATGATTATCACTTTTAACATTTAAAAATTGGTATGCTTAGTTAATATTAGATATTATTTTTTATTGACTCATTATTTTTTATTTATACATTAAATAACAAGCTCCCATTCATTTATTTAACCATGCATATAGTTGCATACTACATTAGGCAATTTTATTTATTTACTTAATTTGAGTATTACTGAGATTATATTTAGCATTTAAAGTATAATATTCATATGTTAATATGACTGTGGACCAACTAAAATAATCATGATTATCATATATAATTTTTGCCAATATCGAGCAGCACCACTTGATATATTTGCTATATTGCATATCTATATTTGTGAAAGGATTAGCAGTGTGTAAAATCCTGGCTTTGAGCAGCTACGCTGGTGCTGACAGCTGCATGCGTGTATGTGTGTGTGAAGGTGGATTAAGTTTGAGGCTCATACTCACAAGCTCGCCTGAATGGAATGCAGACCTGCCCATCAGAATGAAAGATATTATTACCGATACCCCCTCAGACCCTTTGGCCCTCTCGGCTCCCTCTAACTGAAAGTCCCTGTGTGCTGTGCATTCACGCCTCCCTCCAGGCTTTCTGGATTGGGTTTTGCTCGCTCACTGATGCTGCGTAGCTGGGATAACTTTGAGTTCACGTTACCCAAAGTCTGGATTGCATTGTGGGAAGGGGCAAGAGGAAGAATGAGGTCACTGTAGTGTTGGCTGCAGTATAGAGGGATGAGGTTTTATATGTCCTTTTAAAAGAAATTTGTATGATTTGTCAATATCAACAAGGCAACTCATCAACTTCTCAGTGATTTATACCACACCTGCTTACTAGCTTCTACAGCACAGAAGAGCTTTTGAATATTTTTCTTCTGAAAGACATGGAAATAGCAAACTCACTCTCATTTTAATTTGCTAAATATTACTAGCTTACCATTATACTACTACACAGTTGTTTTTATGTCTATATCTGGAAGGGGGTTATGTTGTGCTGATCTTGCTTTTAATCTAAAACATTTATATGATTATAAATCAAAAACTTTCTGTAAAACATTCCTAAACTAAAAATTATATTGTTTGTCATAAAAATAGTAAAGCTTAAACCAGTATTTACTGTATGATTGTGATTACATTCAGTGAGTTTCCTCCTACCTCCTAAGAACACGCCAGCAGGTGGATTGGCTACTCCCAACTGTGTGTATAGCATTTACAATGGACTTGCATCCCATCCATTGTGTATTCCTGCCTCATATCCAGTGTTCCCAGGATAGAGAATTACATTTAATTAATTTATATTTGGGTCACTTGTTTAAAATTATATTTAACTTCTTGATGCATTCTACATTATAGGCATGCTTTAGGCTAAGAAAATAACAAAGATCTGCCATCAAACCAGGAAAAAGTATGGTATAATTTATAAGAACTGCATATATGATAGTAACTAAAAGATGTATGATGGTATAAAGTGAATCTGGCTTTATATCTACCAGTACCAGGCAGAGAAAATGCTGTGTCTAAGTGTGGAATATATCAGGCGTGATCTTGAGCCTGGGTATTGGTGCAGTGCGAGTTGTTTGGGTGTTGTCTGCTTTGCCTCGCTTCTCTGTCCTGCATGCAAATCCACCTGTGGACAAAGGCAACTTCAGCTGGCTGGACAAACCCCTTCCCAAAATGCAGTAAGACAAGTGAGGGGCCGTAGTGAAGGGTGTGTGGGAGTTTAGGTAATCCTCAAATAAATAAAGCACTCAGGAGGAATATGACCCTTCTGAGTATGAGCAATGCACATACACACTCACATGTGCTACACTCATGGACTTAGGTCAGGGGGGGTAAAATGTACTGAGAAATTATACATAAGTGTAAATACAGATAATGTTTCAAAATATTACTCAATTAAAAGTAGAAGTATGTACTCAAGTGAAAGTAAAAAAGGTGCTATTTTTAAATGTACTTGTATATTTGTAAAAGAAATAAAAAGTAAAATGTAAGTGGTTTTCACTGATAAAAGCAAGTTATTTTTGTTTTCATGTAAAAAGTAAGTTTTATTTTTTATCATTATATGCTACCCCACAACATAATTAATAAAAATATATAATTAATGGCAAGTTGCTGTGGTACAAGAGGAATAAAACAATTCTTTGGGGTGGTAACAGTAACTCCAATTCGTGTTGGGATGTATTACACCACTCTGCCATGGATTATTTTCCTATATTAGCATACCCCCAAAGTTTTATTTTCTTTACTTTAAACACTTTGCTGTCATGGGCGCTGTAAATTGTGGCTAGTCAACGTGAACCCTGTAAGATTTTGTAGAACCCTTTCTATCTTCCAGAAGGTTCTTCAAGAAATAACCAAAACTAACTAAATTAACCAAAGAAGACCTGAGGAACTAGTATTGGAAAGTGGAAAAGGGACTGTGTGAGGATGTGACATTGATATTACTAAACAGCAGTTGATGCTTAATGAACTGTTCATGTCTCTGACTCTCAGGTGGAAAAGGTGTGTGGTCCTCTCACTGAGTCTGCCTCGTCCACTCAAGAAGGTCCAACACACCAGAGTCCTGCAGTCTTAGACCAGAGTTCGACTGTAGAGTCAGTCTCCTCCATCCCATCCTTGAGCCCTACAGTACAGAACAATTCTGATGATCATCGAGACAGCCATGTTACACTGAGGAAAAGGTGAGAAGCTGACTTTGCTTACATGCCATTATAAAACATCTATTCATCTGACTTCTAGCCTTTACTTTGACATATTTCAAACGATTGTGACGTAGCTCTGTATACACTAAGTAGTCAGTTTATCAGGTACCTCCACAACTTTGTATAAATTGTACATTCTAACAAATCATATTTATGTAGCCTTGCAAACCAGATGTCTAGCATTCACTACTATTTTGTACATTTTTAGCTAGCTTTAGCATATATCTGTGTTCACAGTAAATATGTGAGCACATCTCATCAGAGCTGAAGTGGGTGTTGCAAATCAAATGTAATTCATTATAAGTCGAAATAGAAACTAAAATTCCTATGTTTGGACTTTATCTTCTTGTACGCATGGCATCTTTATGTTGGCAATTGCATCACTTTCTTGTTTGGTTAGAGAAATCAGGACTGTAAGAAAGCTTGTACAATTCCCATTCAGAGGCTAACTTCAACAGTTATTGGATGTATTGGTGCAGCCTGTTTATACTGAGATTTTAACTAATGTTGCCCGCAACCACAAATGAGTTTGACACCCCTGATTTATATTCCCTCTTGCTGTGTGAAATTTATTGCTCACATTCTGACCTCTTTACCATTTGTAGATCCTTGCCTCTAAAACCTTCCAAACATGACAAGCCCAGAAGTCTGAAGAAGATCTCTAAGTAAGTGTCAAGCTCTTAATTTGACAGTACATTTACCAGAATGTGTCTGTGTGTATGTGTGTGTGTGTGTGTGTGTGTCTGTGCGTGTCTTCAAAGAAAAGTATATGACCATACATTATAACAGTTGATTATATTTTATATATTAAACTATTTTGTCTTACATAATTCCATTCCTGCTGTCCATGTTGTAATGAAGTACATCACCTTCTCAGGGAGTTTATGAGTCACATTCAGAGGTACAAGTCCTTCTTCTCCATGTTGCCAGAGGTGCTATGTGACAGTGAGATGGTGCTAGATGAATACACCTGCTGGAACGGGGAGGACGTGGTGGAGAGGTATGATGTGTGGTCCCTTAATTCCAACTTGTCATAGCTTTTTTATTATAATTTTATTTGATACTTTTGTACCACAGCATTGTTGGTTAGTCAGAAGGTCTTGATTCATTTTCAACAGCAGCTCTGATAGTATTTCCGGCTAAAAGGAAAAATCACAGGTTTATATTAATGTGCTTATTCTAATATGCTGTTGTTCAATAGTAACAACTTACACAGGGACTTGTGTGGTGGACACTCCATGTAATTGGATTATACACTGTGTGTAATCAATGAAATGGTTAAGTTTCCTCTGAGGTGATGTTCATTTAACATGGAAGGAGACTCCAGTGTCAGCCTTACAATCTGAGGTGAAGCTATTCCTGGAAAGTCTTCAGGACAGAGGAGTTTTGCACTTGGTTGTTTCTCGATAACATGACAAGCTACGATTCTTTTGTCCTATTAACTTCAAGAGAGAAAAGGAGAGGCTGGTTGTAACGTATCGTAGACTGGAGGCGGATGCAGGTGCAGATCAAAGTCTTTATTAAACACTAAACTCAAAACCAAAGTAAACGCGGTCTTCGTCGGCAAACGAGAAACGTGGTCTACAATGAGATCATTCAAGCCATGGAAACGACCGCCACAAATAATACAACCAATAATACTGAGCGACGTGCTCAGTAACCAAGGCATTTAAATACCAAACATAATCACCTCAAAACATAAACACCTGTGGCAAATTAAAGTCACTTCAATAAATGTTCAGCAGGAAGCGAACGAACCAAAACAATGTCATGTGACTCGTCAGGAGCCGAGCCACAGTGCCCTCTGCTGGCCGTAGCGTAACACTGGTGAGGGAACGACTGTTTACAGCTGCTATAAGTAATAACAGGAACTTACCTGCAAAAAGCATGATGTGCCATTCTTTAAAAATTTTATTTGCAATCATTAGTACATTGTTGGGGTATAAAATGAACTTTAAAAAAATCATATACCCCCGTACATGTGGTGTTATAGGAAAATAATTAACTTGATCTTACCACCTTGTCTTTGATTATTTTCCTATAACATCACTCCCTATCATGTCCTTACTTATTACACTTGATACCAGGTAGCATCCTGATAATTAATTAGCGCTATTACAGTGATAATACGAATATATATAAAACTATAGTATTAATTTAACGTCACATTTCATTTCATTAGGCTTGATTTCAAAGCAATTATGATCTCAAATCCAGGTTGTTATAATTAGTATTATTTTTTTCTCAGAAGACTAATAATGTAGTTGCGAAGATCATAATACAGAACGTGGACAACATTGAGGCTTTGGGGGCCAGCAGTTGCCATGGCTTTTGGGAACTTTTGCCTGGACCTCTTTGGGACAGAAGCCTCATTCAAAAAGTGCTGGAATGTCATTGTTACACAAATGAGATTTCCTGGAAAACACACACAAACTAAACAAACATTTGAATATAGGTACTATTTCTGTCTCAGCACACAGCCAAACTCTTTCAGCCATGTTGGACACACACAATCTCTATACTTGGCATTTGTCCACTGTATGGTCCTGCGTGCTGCTGGTTACCCCAGGAAAACTTGTAAAACTTCCTTGGCTGGCCTCTTTAGGTTCTGAGGGTGATGAAGACAGCATTGACACTGACGTCCTGCACAGCCGGACTCTCCAACATGCCTCTTGTTTTAGTAAGTAAAAGGGTGAAAAGACCCAGCTTGGCTCGTCTGGCTCCCGGTTTTGGCCCTCATGGATTCAGACCCCTTACTCGTGCCCCCGCAGAAATCCCTCTATTATACCCTCGCTGGCCCTAATGGGGGACTGGCACCATTCATATCAGAGCCCCCTGGTGGCACAAGTACAATATAGTCCAGGAAACAGAGGAGAACAAACATGAGAGATGTACTGGCATTCTTGTTTGCATTTATTTGGCATAATTGTTCATTCCAAGTGTTTTTTTTTTGTGCAGTGCTGTGCATTTTCCATATTGAGTTCCATATTTAAATGTCTTTATGATGTTTTTGAAGACACAACTATTTTTAAATGAAACATTGTGTTACCCATATTTATTAATGCAAATTTTAATTTTTTAAAACTCTTTTTCATTTGGTAAATTTAGTGTGTTAAATTAGGTTGTCATGTGTTAACATTTTGTGCTAGTATATTACTGATTTAGTGAGTAGTCAATTTTCCCACAAGTCACAAAAACACAGAAGCATATGGTACTTGCATAATAATATTTCAGATATATTTAGCATCTTCCCAGCCATGCGAAGAATGATGCATATACTTGTTTACATTCTCATCAGAAAATCTGCCTATTGCATGTGTTAGCAAATAATCTTTACCCCCCTTCACCCCCCCATTGTGAAAAAATCTGTGATTTGGTTGTTTGCTGTGTTTTTTGTGTTTATGACAAAATCCAGGCATATGGACAGTAATGGACCATTTTTCTTTCTTTGGTGGTTTATGTATATACAGTGGGGTCCAAAATTCTGAGAACAGTGAAAATCTGGGATTTTTTTTTTTTTTTTTTTACATTTTAAACTGTAACATATATACAGTTACCTTTGATCAAATGAAAACAAAGATGACACTCCAATGGATTTGATTGAATACAAATTGTCAGATTTTACACAAACTTGTGGAGTCCATGCCAGTTCGAGTGGAATGTACTCGAGGGGAATGTACCAAATGTGCAGACATTCTGAAATTCATATAAATATTTATAAAATTCTGCTTTTCAATTTAGTTAGTACTGATAATATAATTTGTAATGAAAAAAGAGTTCTAATTTAAAATGATATTTTTAGTCCCTAACTATGTACTTTATTATTGTCATTCCTACAGTTGTCACTTGTATAAGTCAGATGTGACAGATATTTAAAAAAAAAAAGTTTTTGTAATTGTGTAATTGTGACCTAATGGGATGTTCATATGAAGCATTTAGGTCAGGAACGATTATTTTCATATTTCACGCACACGACAGCACATGAACGTTCTTATCCAGATTTTAATAATCAAGTCCCCTGACATGTGTCCCAGTACAGTGTGCTTTACAGCTGCACATAGATTGACACTAAAGAGCCAATAAATATCCAACACCACCCCCTTCTGGGTTCATTGTGCACCACAGGCAAACACTCATGTTCTGGGAGGTAAAATATATTCTGTTAACCTGATTGCAGACTGTCTACATGATGCTTAATTTTTTTAACACTATTTGTTGTTTGTAGAACATAGTATGCAACATTCTAACATCATAAACACACATATAACACAATAAATCTATATGAACAATACATGCTTTTACTGAAATTGATATGGTACAAGTCCAATTTCAACAACAACAAAGAAGAAAAAGAAGAAGAAAACAAAGGAGAAAAGGAAAAGGAAGAGGAACACAAAGATGACAAAGAAAAACAAAGAAACCAAAGAGAAGACATTTGAGGAGAAAATAAAGAAAAAAGAAAACGTAAGAAGAAGAAGAAGAAGACACCAGTATACATTTCACTTGTCATATTATTTGGCAGTGGCAGCAGCCCAGAAGTGAAAGGTGCAGACAGTGTAATTGCAGTTTTTCAGACGTGCAGACGTATTTGTAGTGCATCAGCTCCATTTAGGTAACTATAGAGTATTACACATCATAAAACACATCTTGGATACAAATGGATCAGGGCAGGGTTATTTTCACTAAAATATTTAGCCGAAGCAGTGGTTCTCATCTTGCCTTAATGTGTATAGTGGTATGTTTTGTGGGATGTTACAGTAAGCGAAGGAAATGTCAGCAGAACTTTTAATCACATCTTATCTGGAACGTTGCGGTTGCTCCGAGGTTGCTGGAAGTGTATAGTTGCCATGGATACACGGCAACACTTTAGGCAAACGCCATTTGTGGTCAGTCCAGTTGGCCTACATTTGGCTGCTTTTGGTGAGACAGCTTTTCTCTCTCTCGGACACTCTTGCTCTTGACCAGTTGACTCAACCTCAACCACCATATAATAACAATATAATAATCTCCTCCACTCAGTAGCCAACATGACTCACACTTTCCACTTGCCTCCCTCCTGAAAAATCTTGTCTTGTCATCTCCCATACATTTATCCATTTCCTATTTATCTGTTTCCTCTTTGCTGCTCTTAAATACATTACTTTACATCTCTTTTAGATTATGTGTTGCAGACATTTCTCACTCTCAGAACTACCCAACCTTCCTATTAGTTTTACTGTAATTACTGAAGAATTCACATTTTATACAGCACTGTTGAATTCTTGATTCTGATTGGTCAGAAGGAATGTAGAATTTTCTATAACAGCAGCTCTGATAGTATTGTCGACTTCAAGGTTTATATTTATGCACCCATTCTAAGACACATAATTTTTGATATTGTGAAGTTTTCTCTAAGCAGATGTTTGTTTAACATTTAGGGAAGGAGTCTCCAGTGTCAGCACTTCGTCACAGTCAGAGGTACTTTAGGTTTTACGACATGTGAGAGACTTCAGGACAGAGGGCTTTGCAGTTTAATGTTAACATGACAATCTGCATTTGTTTTTGTCTTATTAAATTCAAGAGAGAATAAGAGAGGCTGGTGAGGGAACGACTGCATATACAGGAACTTGTTTCATCAGGGCTGTCAGAAAGCTCATAAAATTCTGACTTGGTATTCCCTCTTGGAGGTTGCCATCAGTGTTTTTTCCCATATGACATGAATGCAGGAAATGGATGAGAATGATATCAGATTGCAAGGAAAAAATACTTTCCACTTTCCAAGATGGCCACCCCATGACATTTCACTGTTCATATACATGATGAAGCTTTGTTCAAGTTTATAGAGGACAGGAAGTCACACTGTGTCATAAACTGCATCAGTAAGTCTATGTGACATCACTAAAGACCAGGTTGTAGTTTGAGGCATAAATGTACAAAAAGATGTGAGGCTCTGCTGCCATCTTGGCTCAAGAAAAGCATGGAAAAAGTTTTAAAAGGTCAAATAGATGAATTTGCATGCATTTGTGTCTGAAACTAAAATATCAGACCAGAGTGGACAATGTTAGACCTGTGGAACATCAGATGAAAAAAATGGATATTATGCACTCATTAAGTGCCTTTGCTCCCTAACCTTCCAAACAAACAGAGGAGTTAATCAAATTGAGCGGATAAATTTAATTGCAGCCATGCTCCTCACAAAGAGAGAGAGAGAGAGAGAGAGAGCGTGTGTGTGTGTGTGTGTGTGTGTGTGTGTGGGTCTGTGTTTTTTTTTCCATGGGAAAAAGTTACCATTAGCTTAAAGGGAAGTTCAGTCTCTTTGGTCTATAGCTGAGTAAATATTTTTCTAGGCATTTTTTATGGTAGGTTTCATTTTAGTCATTTTCCCCCAACACTGAGTGCCCTCAGTAAGCCACTAATGGCTGTGTCCAACTGCAGCTTTGGTACCAATTTTAACTCTTTTGGAGTACATTGAAACATCTGTCCCATGTCATATTTTAGGATATCTCACTCCTACAATATACAATATGTCATATATTGTTTGTAAAGAGTATTGTGTGTTTTATTCCTCTTACATTATATATCTTATATTCCTATATATTATATATATTGTCCATGAACATCCACTGACATAATCCCCTATGTATGGAGACTTTTGGGACACCCTGTAACATTTAATGTTGTGGAACACCATAAAAAAGGTAATTCTTGTTATCACTTACGTTATAGCAGATATAAACTGTTGTTCATTCCCTCACATCCTCTCTTTTTTCTTTCTCTTGTAATTAATAAGACAAAAACAGCAATTTGTAATGTTACCAAGAAACCACAGAGTGCAACATCCTTTCATTTCAGAAAAAAGTTACAGCTTAACCTCTGACTGTTACAAAGCACAGACAATTGGAGGCTCTTTCCATAAATGTTGAACATTTCTGTAATAAATCTCCTTACAGAAATCTTCACCATATTAACAATTACACATGTTTTTTAAAATCCATTCATGTGAAGTGTCCACTGTACAAGTCCCTGTGTATGTTGTTACTATAGGAACAATAATGCATTAGAACAAGCGCATTAGTATAAACCTGTGATGTGTAGCTGGAACTGCTGCCAGACCTGCTAGAAAATTTATCGTCTTCTGACCAAACAGAATTGAGAATTGAGGGGGGAATTTGGGGGGCTTAAGCCCCTGAAATTTTCCATCAATCCCCTGAATCTTTTGCTATTATTCTTTGTGCTAATATTATCTTGATCTTTTATTTAAAATGCACTTCTTCACAAGGCTTTTTTCATGCTTCAGATATAGAGTTGAGCGAGAGAGAGAGAGAGAGAGAGAGAGAGAGAAGGAGAGAGAGAAGGAGAGAGATCACATGATCATGGTGTGCTCGCCTGTGCCATTACCAAAACGAGAATCGTCTGCACTCAGGAGTGTCTGAGAGCTCCAGAGAGCAGGCATGGTTCAAATGACACCGATGCCTTGTGAAGCTGCAATCTATGATGAGGCCTTGGAATTCAGACATTTTAGCCAATTCCCACTCACAAGCCACATGCTACCAATCTGGGAGGGTGAAGTCTAACACGTGCTTCAATCTTTTTGAAATGCTGCGCTTGGTAGGTAACAGGGCAGCTGAACACTCAGAGGAATGCACTAACTGTCCTCTTTTACATACAAGAGCTCAGAGATACACATGATTGGTTAGTGATTGACAGGGGAGATAGTAATGTCATCTCTCCCATCCAAAGAGCACAGCTGATTGAATTTCCCGCAATTTCCCCCCAATTTAGCCACAGCTAATTCCTGTCCACTAGATAGGTCTCACCTTGGTGGGTAAAGACCATCATCTGCTTCCTCTGACTCATGAGAAGGGCATCATAGGACAGATGAACTCTCTTGCAGGAATATGCTAAGTAACTTGTTCAATTGGATTCAAGTCAGGTGACTGACTGGGACATTCTAACACCTGTCACCTGACTTGAATCCAATTGAACAAGATTGAAAGACAATATGTTTAAAAGAATGGGCCAAAATCACACCTAAATACTGCAGCCGATTAATTTCTTCATACAGGAAGCGTCTTGAAGCTGCCAAACAAAGGCTTCTCCACTACGTATTGTTGTGAATTCTTTATATTTCTGGATTTCTTGAGTTAATACTGATGTCTGGTGAAAATTTCATGTGAATAGCCTCATTGGAAATATATTTACTGAAAAAAATGTTGACACATCCAATACTTATTTCCCCTACTGTACATGAGCTTAAAGATTTACTGTTCTGAAAGGAAATGCTGTCCTTCTCACCCAAAGATCAGGACCACTTATGCTTTCAGACTCTCGGCCACAGACAGGCATTGCATCATCAACATTTGGAATTGTGATTTCTTGACAATTAAACTGCTGCATCACTCAGCAGCCCCATTCCAGCATTTTTAGAGCCTAATGTTGCAATAACTATTAAGGAATACATTGTGTAGCCTTAAATTATTTATAAGATGCGAAGCAAAATGTGAGTAAAAGTCCTACCTTTTCTAGCTGTTAAGAGAAATCCCTGTCTTTGCACCTTGGACTCACATGTTGAATGATGGATCATGCATGGAGTGCTATTTTATTAGGTCATAAATCAGTTGGACTCATTACATGAGCAATACCAAATATTCATCAGCAATCCTTTTTATTTATCGAAGCAACACTATTAGAATAAAAGAAAAGTTGAAAAGACACTGGACGGGGTGCCAATCCATCACAGGGCACAATCACATGCACACTCACACACCCATTCATAAACTACGGACACTTTGGACATGCCAATCAGCCTACCATGCATGTCTTTGGACTGGGGGAGGAAACCGGAGTACCCGGAGGAAACCCCCGAAGCATGGGGAGAACATGTAAACTCCACACACACAGGTTAGCGGTGGGAATCAAACCCCTAACCCTGAAGGTGTGAGGTGAACGTACTGACCACTAAGCCACTGTGTGCCCTTGATATCCTAATGTTTAATTGTAAATACTTTGGGATACACAACTAAACAGGTATAATCTGTATCCTAAAGACAGTGTAGTGTGTGAAATAGGGATAGCATAATTACTTATCATTAGTGATATAGTATTATTCATTCAGATTGGTGGCACTAAATAGAGCTGGTGAATGTGTTGATTATTTTATTTATTGATTATAGCCTCCTATGTGCTGTCTCCATGTTCAGCCTTTGATATCTGTACATTTTGGCTAATTCAAGCTACAAAAAAAATAGTGAAGTCATTATTCATTCATCAATTATTTGAAATAGATAGCACCCTGGCAAATATCAAATATTTTTCTTGTTTTACAGAATGTGGACTCACAGCATCTCCAAAGGATTAAAATAATCCAACTGCAAACAGAGTTGACAATTAAATCCATCCTTGACCTTTGTTTATTATTCACCAGCAGGAGTATTTAACATCCACTCTGCATGCTTAATGAAACCCTTAACCTGTCTGACCTTTTCACATTACCCCATGGATGACAGACCCTGCTGTGCATGGTTCTCTGCTCAGCAACCAAATAAACACCACACCAAAACATAGCAAGAAACAAAAAGATACAGACATATTCCATTTGCGCATTGGATACATACTGATTTTTAATAAAATATATGTGTTTGAGAAGGTAATACCAGAAAGAAAAGATTTATATACACTTGAGGTTGGGTTGACCAAAGATGATATGATCTGACCTTTCCTATAACTAGAAGGTGTGTCTCTGAGTTAATTCTGACTCTACCCAATTCA
The DNA here is from genome assembly GCF_023375685.1 of Ictalurus furcatus. Taxonomy (NCBI): domain Eukaryota; kingdom Metazoa; phylum Chordata; class Actinopteri; order Siluriformes; family Ictaluridae; genus Ictalurus; species Ictalurus furcatus. The sequence goes on from NC_071264.1 coordinate 17,245,226, forward strand.
CTCACAGTCATAAGAAATGTGTTTAAAAAAAAGATTGATTAAAGGTTTGAAACCAAGCATTTTTAAGTTCCCTTATTTCCACACTGGACTCCTGACAGCAATCTTCTTTGTTACCCATCGGTCTGTCACCAGTGGATCCCAAAAAATCGAAAAATATATCCAGTAAATACTTTGCTTCCCTAAAAGAAATAAGACTGTCTCTCATTAAACACAAGCAGAGTTGAAGCTAGAGAGCAAACAAACCAAGTGATGGACACCAAACTGTGAAGGTGTCTATGAATGAACTTCTCATTGACATGACAAGCTGTTTCTTTTTTTTTTTGTCTTATTAACTTCAAAGAAATAATAAAAAAGAGAGGCTGTTGAAGCAATGACTGCTTATAGCTGCTATAACAAATGATAACAAGAATTAACTTATTTCATGGATGTTCCACCTTAAATGTAACTATAAATTGATAAAATGAATGACGTCATTAATTAATAAATAAATTATTATAATCGATTGCAAACTTCTCTGGTATAAGAGGAATAAAACACTTCATTAATGTTGTTATAAGAAAATAATAAACTTTGGCATGGTAATAGAACTCAAAGGTTCTTTAACCTCCTTAAAGGTTCTCTGTAGAACCTCAAATAGAGGGCTCTCTTATCTGAGAGGGTATCATTTAAAATATATGATTTTTTAGGAAAGGAGAAACCTTAACTACCCAAAGAACCCTTCAGGAATAAATGCTCACCAGGGTGCAAGGCAGGAGGTTCCCGAGAACTATAGGTGTTGGAGACAAACATGAGTGCAGATTTTAGTATGCAAGAATGGAGTGTGTTATTTATACTCAGCTTGCCATGGGATAATTAATTGGAAACAGGTGTTGGTGCATGTGTAATGAGGCGAGAGGGTGTTGGTGCATTCATAATGAGCCAAGCACGAAGAAGGAGGCTGACTGCAGCTATGGCTGAAGTCACTCAGCTGTCATTTATATTATTTGGAACATCTGTAGTATCTGAGTAATTTTAAATGAATTGAAGGAACCGCCGGGTCCACTCTTTATTATTATCTCTCTGTTTAAATGTGCGTCTCGTGACACTGGGAGCAATTTTAGCAGTTTCCTTCTTCCTTCCTTCTTGACTTTACATCATTACTGTTTGTCAAATCTCTGAGTGAGAGAGGTGTCGTTATTTTCTGTAAAACAAAGATTTTGAGCTACCAGTTTGTTAATGTAGAACATGTCCTCCATTGTGCTGCCCAGTTCCATGTTATACTTCCCAGTAGTCCAGTTAACTAAGCTAAAAAGTGACATTTGATGGAATTTAACTCCAAAGTATGACAAGCTAATTATATGCCTCAATACAGACAATGGAAAATAAGTGAGGACCCCTGGGAGGAGCGACTTTATCCAACCATAGCCTTTATTCTCTCTTGATAATGTCTCTATTGATGAAGTATCGTGGCTGCACAACTGCTACGTCCCGCCCCCAAACCCCCCCTCACCCCCACCCCGGCCACACACACTTCTATGGCTAACAGAGGCACATCTCATCACGTAAGGACGTAGAGTCTAACTAACTTCTTTGTTTGTCCTCTATAAGAAATATAAATGTGATGATGTGATGAGACCATGTGTTTGCTAGCATATGCTTATATTAAATCATATTGCAGTTTATGTTTTGATCTCTAAATGTTGTACAAAAAGTAAAATATTATAACGTTGAAATTACATTAATTTCTGATTATTTCCATAGTTCTGGCCAATTGGTAATTATCACAGTTCCCGTCAGTATACTGGTTTGCATGGCAACAAATGCCATGTGCTCCTGTTTATTTTGGTTTCTGTTCTAGTATGTAATGACAGGGTCCTGCCATTTGTTTGTTGCCAGATTGTGTTCACCTGTTCTGTGTTTAGTTCTGATTTCTTTTTTACTTCTATGTTGTTGTGTCAGCATGCCATTGTGAAGTCTTAGCATGCATTTTTGTTGCTAAATTCAAGCTGAGTTTCATATTTAGTATTTCTGAAGTTGCAAAACATTTGAAAGGATGACTTTACTAGAACAATGGCTGGGGTATACAGCAGGCATCTGCCTTTAAAAGAGTCTGGCATAATAAACAATCATCTAAAAAGGCCTTATGAGACTAAAGCAGTCATTCCATTAGCAGGGGGAAAAGACTGCTGGCTTGGTGCATTAAAGCTTTAAAGAATTAAAGGGCAATTAGCAAAATAATGTCTCCATCTGGAGTCATAAATTCAGATTCAAAGCAAATTAATGAGACTAGTCTTTTTTATGAAAGACTTTACACAACTTAATTCACTCTCTGATGAAACAATTTATTTTTTAAATATAGCATTTCCCATGGGCTTTTAAGTGAAAGAAGAACTTGAATGACCCTTGAGGGTGTGCTGATACAGACTGTAGCTCATGTTTTTCCATGCATGATTTCTTAGTCATCCTCTAACCATTAATCAATGGTAAGTTTTGGACCACAGGACTGCTGTGGGCTGGATATTTCTGTTTCTCAACTCAGCAGTAGCAGAGGTATTTAAAAGCACAGAACTGCTGTTCTGAGAAAGATCCATCACATAATCTCTGGTAAGCAGTGGTCTTATAGTGGTCTGTACAGTCAGTAATTATACACCTACGCAGTGACCTATGTGGTAAATGTGCTTGTTGAAATGGCCAGTCTACATATTTTCCAGTAGTTAGGTAATATACTGCAAATAACCTTAAAAAGTAATGTTTTAGAACACTGTTTTTGGTTTATTTTCAAGAAATGGGTTCAAGTTAAATACTTTTAAATCTAAACAAGACATAGGTAGAAGTGAACTGAGAAATGTTGATTAGGATAATAACTGTTTCAATACACCACATAAGTATACAACAGGTTATTAAAGGTTTTAGACGTCTTTAGACAGATAGACTGTTTTTACTGCTGCATTTGTTAAACTGTCTCCTTCACCAACACGATCTTTGCAGGAAGATAGCCTAGGCAAGATTAAAACAATAAACAAAAAAACTTGTCCATGTGATTTTGGTGTAATATGTTTATTGTTTCTTAAAGGTGTCAAAGTATGTTACCCAATTTGGGACAAAACCTGATTTTCCCCCATTTATCTGGCTGGTATTCAACCACAGTGACATCTGATGGGTTTTGCCAGACCACCAGACATGTATTTGTGTTATATATAATATTAAAACTGTCTTATATGATCTTCTTGAATGATGAATCTTGGCTTATATTAACTTCTTTACTTAAAGTACTACTAGAATCTGACAGTAGACATATATATATATATATATATATATATATATATATATATATATATATATATATAAGTTGATAAATACAAATATGTGGGTATTTAATTATTTATTTCCCCCCCCCCCCCCTTTTTTCTGCCAATAGTAAGTAAACTGTAATAAAATAAAATAAAAAACCCCAAAACATCTGTTTTGAACTTGAAGCCAAGAATATACATATATTTAACTATGAATTTACATTTACATTTTACATTTATTGATTTAGCAGACACTTTTACCCAAAGCAACTTACAAATGAGAAAATACAAGCAAAGCGATATATCAAACAGAGAACAATACAAGTAGTGCTACCATACAAGATGCATTAATTGAGTTCCAGAAGAATCAAAGTGCGCAGAGTAGAGGTGTAAGTGCAAGAGTAATTTTTTTTTTTAGTTTTTTTTTTAGGGGTTCGTTAGGTGTTCACGGAAGCGGTGCAATCATATTTAAACATTCTGTTATTGTTGTCGACTATTTTTTAACAAGCCACACTTCACTAATCATCAGCCAGAGCAGAGAGGGTACATGAAATAAAAAAAAAAAATCTATGAATCAGTTTATACACTGTCCTTTTTCAAAGAGCTGCCTTCAGCTAAACAATTTACATAAATGCGCATGATTGGCTGCAACAGAGGATCTGCTACAGAAGCTTTGATCATTCAGTTGGACACGCTGAACTACAGCCATTTCTTATGTTGATCCAATTTGTTACAGTAATTTTGAGTGCTTGGTTTGATCCTCTGAATGCTACATCCTGACCAAGATGTGCCAGGTGATGACCCATGATCTATGTTATAATAATAATATGGAGTGCAGTAAGTTTAATATGTGGGGAAATACACAAGAAAATTTTATCCACAATGGATGGCACTGTTTGGAAAATAGGGAATGGTTTTAAAGGCACTCCTTCCTGTCCTGAGCTTTAACTCTGCACTTCAACTTCTGCAATATCTTACTATATCTCAGTATGTTTTTGCTTAGACTCTACTTACTCAGACAAAATTAAATGTGAAGTGTTGCAGTAAAGACTTAAGTACCAGTCCTGGTTTTCCAAAGTAGCCTGACATTACGCTGTCAAAGAGATGACTATGACACATTGGGAAATCTATGACCAGGTTGTATCTCAGACTTCTGCAATGTCAATAAACATGAATTAGTCAAGATTCTTGGTGTGTTATTCCATTTATGCCTCCTTACATCAACAATGACCTTATTTGTTTTGCTGGTATTCAGCTCAACAGTAAGTGGCCTGCTTCCCATCTGACTGCAGTTGCACTATTGTTTTTGACGAGCCCATTTCTCTGTGATATCACTGTGTTATTATGATGCCTGACACAGATAATAGGACTTATGAGAAGGTGACTGAATCTTAACCGAATAGTGTCTAGGGAAGTTATCGAAAGTAATGAGAGAAGCATTTGGTACTCTGGAGTTGTGTCCACACGTCAGTCTCATCCTTTAATTCACCGGCCTAAGTCAATTCAGAGCTGTCATTAGAGAGCTATGCCATGGGGCCTTGCCTAATGAGTTGCTGCTCTTCTCTTTTCACATTACTGAGTAACGATTTAGTCCAGCAGCTCATATGAGTCTTATTACCCGTGTCAAACATATTCCACTTGCCTTCCCTCACTCGATCCCCAAGAACAGGCCACAAGGTCAATAGTTAGATTTGCAGCTCTGTTTTGCCTTCAGGCATCATGGTGAGCGAGCCATTAATGTCATCATTAATCATTGATGTCACTGAAATTGCAGACTGAACTGCATCGATTCCCACCCAGAAATCAGATGGGCTGGAGCTTAAACAGCTAGTTTGTTTACTGCTGAAAAGACATAATGAAGAGGATGTTATCACACTAATTTGCCTTTTATTGTCATATTCTCTATTTTCATCTGTTCTCAATTATGCTAGGCAATATAAAGATACTATAGGATAATAATAGTTATTTATACCACAGCACTGTTCAATTCTTGATTCTGATTGGTCAGAAGGTGTTGATTAATTTTCTATAACAGCAGTTCAGACAGTGGTTCTGACCGCAAGGTTATCATTTCTGGAGTGATAACTTATAGATGTTAATAAACATGTGTAATCATTGATATGCTGAAGTTTTTTGGGTGATGTATATTTAGAATTTTTGGAATATTTGAGTCTCCAGTGTCAGAGCTCTGGTTAAGCTAAAGCTGTAACTGTAAGTATTTAGACATGGCAATATTTTCAGGACAGAGGAGTTTATGCTTTGCAATTATTCTGTAACATAAGGGTTTTTTTTTGTTGTTGCTTTTTTAAAATTCAAGCAAGAGGTAAAAAGAGAGGCTGGTGAAGCTGTTACCACTCGTTTACCACTTGTTTTGTGGTCAGTCCACAACATTACTATAAATGGATAAAAAGGATGATGTATTATTCTTTAATTAAAAAGTTATTGTAATTGTTGACAAATCACTGTGGTATAAGAGGAATAAAACACTTCAAGACGTGCTGTTTTTGGGGAGGTCACAGTAACTCTGCTTGATCACAGCACCTTGTAATTGATTGTTGTTTCTATAACAGCAAATCCCCAAGTGTTTTAATCCTCACATAGAAAAAGTGCATGAAACAACAGAAGTGGCTTGAAATGGCTTTCCATTTCTATAGCCTATCTTGGAAATTGAAGTCATTTTATTTCCTCCACATGACTGAATTATGTTCATAATTTTAAATCATGTGTTAGTTAGATTATTTTACATAATACTACAGTATCTCTATCGCAAAATTCTTGAATAAAGAGTGTGATATTAGTGAAAATTGTCCAATAATCACCCTTTCTTCATTCTTTCTTTCTCTTCTTCAGTTACACAGGCTCTGTGGTGGGGAATGGCCTCCAGGCCCAAAAACACAATCCTGAGATTAAGGTCAGAGGTGTGGACCCAGTTTTAACCGAGGCCAAAGAGACACTGGAGAGATTTAATCAGGTGAAAACTCATTTTGTACACATATTTCTTTGTCAGATGGCGGTCAAGAACATTCCACAGCACCCACCAGTACCACGGCCTAAAACAAAGCCACATGTTCATTACACTCATAACAGAATAAAAAACAAAACTATTGAAAACTATATGCCAAGCACTAAATATGCAAATCTGATCATTAAACACTTCCAGAACTCTGAGATGCATTTTTGCCAGATGTTATATATTTATTTAAAAAATACACACTTGATTTTGTGCTAATAAAAAAAACCCCATAACAATCCTAACCATAAGAATGCTGTTACCAGTCTTGCTAGTATTGGCTTACTATCTAACCTAGCTTTTCCCCTAGATTAGATATATTATTATCAGTAATGCAGATGAAATAATGACTGGTGTAACTTTAGTGATGAAGAGTTATCCTTTTTGCCTTAGCTGTAGCTTTGGAGGTAGAAAAGCACAAGAAATTGAGCTGCTTGTGTAACTTATCTATATGCAGACACAGTTAAAGTGGGATGTCACATCACATACAGATGAAAAGTTATTTTTAGTTACATTGCAAAGATGGAATTTTGACATACGAAATGAGAAAACTGAAATGAGAGTGCAAATTTGGAAATACAACCAATATGCACAGTAAATAAATGTACATGGCTCTTTTAGCATGTATCGCAAAATCTATGTTTTTAGGAATTTATTGTACAGTAGAAGAAGAAAAAATGGTGCATCAGGTGCATTGATGATCATAGTGACAACTTGATGGGGATTCAAAATATTGGGAAAATAAGAAATATTTTTGATGCAAGATGTAAATCTTATATTTGTTCACTAACAAGACTATTTTTCTCACCAATAAATTGCCCTACATGTTTTTGTTTTTCTTGCTTGTTCCCCAACTTGTGACCTGGTCAGGATGTTTAAAAAAAAAAAAAAAAGACTGGACATGACTCTGAGCTTTTCTGAAAACTATTTTAAAATGTGGAAGCTCTGTTGTGACCAAGAAAATGCCACTGGCAGCAATTTTAAAACCGGCCACTTTTCCTATTACATGAGAAATGTGATCTGGAGGTTGAACAAGGGAGTTGGTGGTTAAATGTAATGAGAAGAATTCCATATTAAGGTGTGATACAGCAGTCTGACTAACCAGAGACACATTTGTTTGTTGGAAATGCGTGCAGTTAAAACCTGAATAGGATACAATTCAGACACAAGAATTTATGTTCACTTTATTCAGTACAGCATAGTTTCTGCTTTGGCAGAAAACGAGCTAAAATCTCCTCAAAGATTTATAAAGATTTTATTACATTTTTTTCAAAGAAACACTCTTAAATCTTGAGGTGAAACATTGTGTCCACATGGACATTTCTAGGGTAACATGTAATTGTTTCCTTATTATCCAATAAAGTCAGCACAGTCCCTGTTTTAACAAAACTATCATACTGGATTATACTGTAAACCCACTGTACACCCCTCCCTCAATGGCCCAGATTTTGTGCTCTCTGTCTCCCTGTATGTCCCACTGGATTGGTCTAAAGAAAGTTTGGCTCATTGATAGCGAGACTCTGGCTCCAGCAGCTGTGTTTGGGAGGTGACCTGGGTCGTTCCGCTTGGCTCTCTGAAGCCCTTTTTTGTAATGTCTTCCATTGCTACATTAAAACCAGACACCCTGGTTGTACATTATGACCCAGCATTGCCCCTCCCTAGTCAAGTGGTCCAGTGTGTGTCTGCAGGATTTGCATCACCGATGGGCAAGAGGCCGGGGAAGGCCAGAGGATATGGGTGAGGGGTCATGTTGTACGTGCATGTACATTGCATTACATGAGCTGTGGGTATGTTCACAGAATACTGGAAAAACATAGGCTGGAAACATAGCCTGCTTGGTTTTGAATTCCAGTCACTAATTTTATGTTATAATTTGTCAGTCAGCTGGTAAAGATGTGACTGTTTAGTGTTCTGTCTCACAACATTTACTCAGCTAATCTTATTCACATTATAATTGTATTACTAGTATAGATATATAAATGTTCTGATCATGAGCTACTGTTTATTTTGTATTCTATATTCATCATGTACAGTACATATCAGGCTGTTACCTTTCAATATGCATCTTTATCATATTAAGACAAAGCCACTGTCAAAAAAGTTATCTTATTTTATCTTAAAGGGATCATTCACCCAAAAATGTAAATTCTGATTATGCAATACACAACAAAAAAGCTGCATGAGCAGGATGCTTTAACTTTCACTTAGGATAAAGGAAGACCACTTTCATTAACATGAACAATGCATTTACACTAGCATTTATATTCATTTATTCATCCTTAGTAACTGCCTGGTCAGGGTTATAGTGGTTTGAATTTGGCTACTAGTTTGCTTAGATTTTGGGAAATAGAATCAACTAAATTTGTTCAGAAAATATCATGGACAGATGCAAAAACATTTCTGGTTTAGGCCATGCCCACTTTGGGTTTACAAATAATATACAGATACAGATAGGAATCTTTGCAGCACTAATCAACTAAAGGACATGTATCTTTATTTATGTGTTTTTCTCACATGTATAATTCATTTTCATGTGATCACTTATTATTCACATGATGTGTTTACTTGAATTCACATGTGAAATTTCAGAGCATAACGCACCTTGGCAAAATGCACCTTCATGTTTTTTTTCGTGTTATTCACATAATCTTGTGTGAAAAACTGTTCACATGAAATATATGTGATTTTTCCCAATGTGGATTTGTTGTCATGCCCATTTTACATTTCAACTTCCATATCCATTTCTCTTACACCTGTTTCCCGTTTTTCTAACTCAATCTGACATTCTGCTTCTTCTTTTTAATGAATCTTTTAATGAACAGCTTGTTTGCGGCTTCTAACTCATTTCCTGGATGTTTGAGGGTACAGTGCAGTATTTCTGCCACTTTTATGATTATGCACTTCCGGACTGAGACATCATTGTTGAAACTGATGTAGCCACTTTTCCAACTTTTTTGTTCTTCTAGCTTTTCCAGGGTCCTCCCAAGAAGTGCTCCCATAACCTGTAAGACAACCTTGGTTTTAACCTTCAAACTCCTCTTTCAGTCCTGGGTATTTCTCCAACCAGTTGTATTCCCTGCCTTATATTTTGTGGTCACTTGGAACAGCCAATTTATGAGTACTGCGGTTTTCTGCTCCTTATATATTATTACTGATTTATCGGTTTGGACCTAAAGGTTCCACAAGATCTTGCTCTGCTTCCATGTTGTCCACCTATCTATCTGTTTGGGGTGTTATTTTTGCAGCTTATCCTCTAGAGACATTATTTGGATGTACACAGGAAGATTTTGTGTTCCGTCCAGGGCAACAGTTTTCCCCTCTTCTTTCTGGTGTCCAGTCTTTTAATGTTGGATTTTGAATGAACCGTTTGAATAAGCAGTTTGAGGTGTTTTCAGGCCATAACACTGGTTGTTTCCATCTAATGACCATCTGATTGTGCCGGCTGGGTATCTGATGAGTGTCAGGGCATACATGTTCATGGATCTCATTGTTCCCATTCAGCTCTCTCTTCAGGATATGTTTTACTCTGTTCTTGGATGTTGCTGTTCTTCTAGTTTCTGCCTCAAGGTTTCCATGTGACTGGAGAATGTCCAGATATATTTCAGCTGTCTAATATGCCTCTACCCTTGTCAGTTTGTTGTTAATTTATTTTACATCAGATACAGGGTATCCTGAGTTCTGTCCTTCCTTTAGTACCTGCCACCAGTAGCTGGTTCTTTTGTGCTTCTAGGTGAGAGTTGTTAATTTTTTTGTGTCAAGTGCTGGTTAAATTTTTCTATCTTTTTTTTTTTTTTTACCTGTTGTTAGACAAATGCTGTTGTAATAGCTACTTTTTTCTCTTAAACAGTGAACACTGGTGGTATGTGATTATTTTATGGGATTTGGGCCAGAAACATTAAATAAAAACCAAAATAAACTTGGACCTCAATTTTTTACCAAACTTTGTTAGTTTTTACAATTTATACAAAACTGTCTGAATATACATACTGTTCTTTTGGTATCTCATTAAGAACTATCAACAATGGGGTGGTGTGACAAAGCAGAGTTACTATTCCCACCTCAAAGCTGATTTTTTCCCAATAGCAGCACATTTAGATGTGTAGTAATTCCAATATAAACAGTCATTCCATCACCAGCTTCTCTCTTTTTGTCTCTCAGAGAGAAACCATAAAAGTTACATCTTTACCTCTGACTGATACAAAGCGCTGACACTGGAGACTTCTTCCAAGAATGTTAATAAGCATCTCATCAGAAAATTTCACTTGATATAAACTTGTGTTTTGTATTGTTATAGAGGTGCTGTTATAGAAAATTAATTATCACCTTCTGACCAATAAGAGTCAAGAATCTTACAGTTACACCCCTCTGGTTCCATGCCCTCTAGATAAAACTATTTATTGGATATACACTGAGTTAACAGTTTATTAGATACACCTATGCTCTGTGTTGACAGGAGATAGGTGTATCTAATAAACTGCCATCTCAGTGTCTTAGTATGTCATATGTACGTTATAGCCTGTGGGCTTCAGAATAATGGAAATTGTGCAGCCCTACATGATGCATTTAAGGGAAACCTAAACATTTTGGCTTTGGAAAACGTATGAAGATGAACAAGATAAACACTTAATAAAATGTTCCCTTTTCTTAGGAATCATACTGAGTCACTAAAGAGGATTTCATTAGTTATGTAATTATGGGTTTGTCATGAACAAACCATGTTTTATCTTCTGTGGTTTTGTTGGGCCTTTAATCTTTGTTGAGCTTTGAAGGTTTTTTTTTGTTTTTACTTTTTAGTCTATGGAACAGTTTTGAGCATTGTGCCAACTGTCTTGTACACTTAGTGGTCTGGTCACATGAAGCACACATCCATGAACTCTCATCCTGACTCCTGAATCACGTTCCTCACGTGTCTGAAAGTGAATTACGCAAAGGGCCGGTTCACACATTGCACCAATATGTGTTGAGAAACAAGCATTTTTACTGCTCATTCCCAAGAGCAAATCCTTTTTGGAGTGCACAGGAAATGTCTACACCAAATTACCATTATTTTTATCTCACTGCAATGAGTGGAGAATATGATGTAACTGTAATTTTTGCACATGTCAAGTTATTTATGAAGCCTCCTACTAAAAAGGCAAATTAAGAGACCTGTGTCTCCTCCTTTATAGATTTCTCAAAAACCTTTAATAGGGGAGATGATTTATTCTTGTGACTTATTCATACTGTGTCCTGTTGATCTCAACTGGAGGTGTAGGTTCACACATTCTCTCCTAGATGATTTGTAACTGGTGATCTCTTGCACAGCCATTGCTGTGTGCTGCATGTGAATGTACGCTGGCCATTGCTGGCTGTGGGAAGAAAGCTGAATAATTTGACAGTCATTCCCAAGGCCATTCCACACAAGTCTCCCACACATTTCATCTGTTAGTCTCACAACACTGAGGCACTTACTTTTCTCTATAAATACGCAGGCTTCTCTCTAGTGTGCGTGTGTATGTGTATATGCAGCAGTAATATTAAAATCACCTGCTTAATATTGTGTAAGTCCCCCTTGCTCTGACCCATTGGATCGGACTTGTTTGTCCAAAACATCCAACAGATGCTCTATCAGATTGAGATCTGGGGAATTTGGAGGAAAAGTCAACACTCAGAACTCTTTGGCATGTTCGTCAAACCATTTCTGAACAATTTGTGCAGTGTGGCAGGGCACATTATCCTGCTGAGAGAGGCCACTGCCATTAGGGAATACTGTTATGTATTATCTACTGTTATTCACTTCACCTGTCAGTGGTTTTAACATTATGGCTGATTGGTGTATGTAGTTTAATGCTTTCTATAATTATTGCAAAATACATATTTCAATGCTGTCCATTTTCTCTCAATTTCCCTCTCTTTCTCACACATACACGTGCACACACACACACACACACACACACACACACACACACACACACACACACACACACAAGCTAAAAACAGTATTGCTTTCCTCCTTTGAGTTATGTTGTATAACCTTTGTCAAGATGAAGCACCCACAGCAGTGGTGCGGTATTATTGGAGGTTTAAGTATAAGGCCTGCATGTTCAGACACAGTGAGCGATATGTCTAGCCTGTTGTTTGGCCTTCTCTAAATGAGCCTCCATGCTGATCTCCTCAACTGCCAGAGTTGTGGCAAAGCCCAATTGATGAGGTTAGGCTTTCCAAATGGGTCTGTTGTCAAGGAGACGAAATTCTGCAAGAAAAACCTTTCACGTCCTGCATGCTGTCATATCGATCTGTGAATGTGAGAAAGGTGTCCAAAAAGTCAGTGGCTCACAGACAAACACATTGCCCCTTGGTTCCTTCAACACAAACAACGCACAAGTCTGGCTCTTAGACAGACTGAAATGTGAATGTAAAGAATGAACAGATTAAAAAAAAAAGCACAGCATTCCTCACATTCAATGAGAACTGGAGAAGTCTGGTGAATCTTTTTGAGTTGAAGTGAACTCTGACTCATTTGTTGTAGGCAGATACTGTATGTCATTATGAGTGAATCCTAAGCATTAAAAGAAGAGTTAGAACTCATTATAACAAGTCACAGTCATTTATGCAAATGTTTAAATCAGTACTGCTGAATTCTCTAATCTGATTTGTCAGAAGGTGTTAATTAATTTAAAATCATTATAATTCAGTTCTAATATGTTAAATATTCTATAGTAACAGCTATAGGACTATGGCGGATGCTCACATAATCTAAAAAGTGTTGTTTTACAAAGAAAAACACATAATCATTGATATGGTGAAGTTATCTGTAAGTAGACAATTATTTAACATTTATGGAAGGAGTCTCCAGTGTCAGTGCTTCAGGACAGAGGAGTTTGCACTTTATAGTTTCTTGGTAACAAGACAACTTCAACAGAGAGAAAAAAAGAGAGGCTGGCAAGGGACTGTTTATCGCTGTTATAATATAAGTGATAACAGGAACTAACTTGTTTTGCAGATGTTCCAAAACATTAAATGTTAACTATAACTAAACTATAACTAAACTATAACTGAATAAAAGTATGTCATTCTTTTATAAATAAAATTTTTAATTCTTGGCAAATTGCTGTAGTATAGGAGGAATCAAACACTTTGGGATGTGCTGTTATAGGAATATAATCAACTTTGGGGTGGTAACAATAACTCCACTTCATGACATGGTCTTTAGTATGTTTCGTATTTAGTAACATATAGTGTACGTTCACTGATTTACTTTGCAATTTTTTTTCCACAATTAATCCTTTTTGATCTTTAACAGATTTAACACATGGATTTTTAAAAGTTATTTTGAACCAACATCGCACAAAGTCCTTACAATATATCAATTTGGAAAGGGCTAGAAAATTTTTTCTAAAGGTTGCAGATTCCTCTAAATCACAGTGAGCGCCATTAGGTCCAAATGAGAACACCGGGGGCAGGGATGAATCTTCCCAGAAGTTACCAGTCTACCAACATTTATCCAAGGGCAAAGTAAAAACTCATGCAGGAGACCATAAAAGAGCCCAAAGATTGTCCAAAGAAGTACAGGGCTCTGTAGCCTCAGCTAGGGTCACTATTTAAGACTTCACATTAAGAAAAGACTGGGTAAATATGGCATTCATGGGAGAGTAGCAATGCAGAAACCTATGGTCTCTCAAAGAGAAACATACATGTTTGTGTCACATTTGGGAAAAGAAAGTACTGAGTGATCCCCAGGCATTTTTGGCATTTATGGACAGCATTTCAGAATAGGAAAATCACATCATGGTGGTGGCAGAGTAACAGTGTGGAGATTTGGATAATTGCCATTATTGAAGGAACCATGCATTTTCTCCACAAGAACATAATTACAGAATGTTCAGACATCTGCCTGTGAACTGAAGATGAAATAGAATTGGGATATGAAGCAAAAATGTTCAATGACAGAAAAGAGTCTGAATGTCTGCAAAAAAAAAAAAGGTTTGGAAGGGTCCAGTGTCGTGATATTATCTCAGCAGGGACTTGAAATAACCAGTTCATTCTTTAAAACCTACCAACACTTCTGACTTAAAGCAGCAAAGGCAGATTAAAATTCGTTCTCAGTAATATGAAGGGTTGATTTTACAATTATATGAAGCTGGCCGCAGTTATTACTAGCAAAAATGGTCAGATATTTACATTTAAGATGACACTTAATTTTTCACATTAGTAACACCAGTTTTCAATATATTTGTTCATTAAACAAATTAAAGGCTTTTAATATATTTTAAAATGTGTTATATGAGTACTTAGATTCTGTTATGACATTTGTTATGCATTTTATTAATTATGAAAGGGAAAAATACTTTTTTATAACACTGAACATACTAAATAAACAGTGTTATGTTTTATACCATGGCACTGTTGAATTCTCAATTCTGATTGGACAGAAGGTGTTGATTTAAAAAAAACAAAAAACAATAGATTGTTCTAATACATTATCTTTTCTATAAGGAGATGTTTATTTAGCATTTCTGGAAGGAGTCTCCAGTGTCACTGCTTTGTAGCATTTCTTATTAACTTCAAGAGAGAGAGAAAAAGGCTAGTGAGGGATTGACTGCTTATAGCTGCTATAACATAAGTGATAACAGGAACCAACTTGTTTCACAAATGTTCCACAACAGTAAATAATTTTTTATCATTTTTTAATTATTGGGAAACAATCAACTCTAACATGCCCAGTCATGTTTAATTCCTTTCTACATGACATTTGAAAATTTGTAACAACTCAAGCAAATCAATTTGTATGAAAACGTACAAGTCTTAAAATCAGGATTGGAGTAGTTCTAGTTTAGAACCTTTTCTTTGATTTATCAAAATTTGACAAAATCCAACCACATCATCCTCATTTGTTCTAATTCATAGAAATTTCTCATGAGATAACGTTAAACTTTTTTACATATTTGTGTAAACCAAGTCACATTTTAAAAGGGTCCTTTTTAGGGTTTTTTCGCTTTCTAACAGGGTTCTATACGGAACCCTTCCTGATTGGGAAACTGTCTGTTTAGGGTTCTGCATAAGACTTTAGAGGGTCCGACAGATGGACAAAACAAAGAATCTTCAATGGTTCTAAATTCAACAATTTTATCTAAGAGTATAGTGTTAAAAGTTGTGTAGATCACAATATGGGTATGAACTCATAATCAATTAAAATGTCGTGTTAAAACAGACTCTGAAAGCTTTCTAAAGCTTACTAAGGCTGAATTAAGAACAGTAAGTACACATGAACTTACCACATGAATTTTCCAACTAGATTCTATGTAGAATAAGTTCCAAGGGGAACGTTCCCTTTAGAAAATGTTTTATTTAGAACCTTGTTGAACCAAGAATCTGTGGGAAAGTGGATTTCAGCTGGCATGGCTTTCATAAATTGTTTTTAGTCAGCATAAATCTTATAGGAATTTGACAAAGAACCATTTGGAGCAGAAACCTATGTTTATCTCTTTTAAGAGAACTCTTTAAGTAGACATGGTTCCATCTAGAGCTGTTGACCAACCAGAGAACCCTTAAAGGTACTGTTTTTTTCCAAACACATCAAACATTTCTCATTGCCACTATGCCCAAATACTGTATATACCTTAGAGAACTGAAATACAGAGTTGAAGTGGCCGTGTAATTGAATGATAAATGAGTTTGTACAAAGCAGAATATAGTTGGTATTTCGGAGAAACAGGTGAAATGCCGTCTCTAGCAGAGACAACAACCTGACATGGCAAGTAATTGATTACATGCCAGTTAATTAACAAAACCTCTGGGGAAGACGGATGCAATGGCATGTTGCTAAATGAAGTTCTTTTAGAAGGGCATTTGGGAAGAAACCTTGGATGTGAACTTGTGTAATGAAATACAGGTAGTGAGCAGGGATGGGATGAGTCTGTCTGTTGTTCTGTGTGTTCTTCCTGCACTTCTCATACAGGGCTGTATTCAGATTTGAGTTACACACTTCTAGTGAAGAGTTAATATCAAGTTGTGGGCACAGTTGACTGTCAGTGCGTGATATAAAAAAATAAAATGCAAAATAAAAGGATGTGCTGGAGCCAGTTCTCTATTCTATAAGCTGCCAATAATGACGGTGGTAGCCATATTGTTAAAATAAACCACATTTCCAGTAATTAGTGTGATCATTACAGCTAGAACTATTCATGCAGCAATTTATTGGCAATATACTAGACTCAGATGTTTATTTCAATGCTTCCCATTTTCTCGTTTGTATATAATCATATATACATCATATTTGTATTTTTGACATTTTCCTTAAATTGTCTCTTGTTTTTATGTTACATCATAATACATTTGAGAAGAAAGGGGGGGAAATGCTATTTCCAACTTCAGTCCACATTTTCTCTCAGATTTTTTTAGGCCCAAAGGCAAGCGCTAGTATTAAGTGTAAAGTGTAAATTCTAGTATAAAGTGGTCATAAAAATGCTACTGAAAAAACTCATCTTAGACATTTCTTCTAAAGAAAAATCTGGCAACTTTAGCGGTGTGAAGTAAATGCTGGTGATTTTAATAGTCTGAATGGGGCGCACAGAAAATTTACTTAAGCATCTGCGTAACCCAACTCTGAATACGAGGGACTTTTCCTGAATATAGCCTTAAAAATGAACAGATTCTTACTAGAGTAAGGATTCATTTTTAGACAATGTATTTTTATATTTCTCATATCCGTGCCCTGTGTTTATGCAGTATTCATCATCTTGCCACTGCTGCATATGTTGAGAATTTTCCTGCTATAAAAGTTTTTTTTAGGCTTTACGCCTGAGCAAGTCCATGTGCTATTCTGCATGCCATATACCCTTTGTTGTTGCCTTGGCTGGTATTATAAGCTATGATCTGTGACTCCTGCCCTGGAAGCCTTTGTTGGAGCAGTTATTTGGACTGCGTGGGTGGGTTTGCTTTACTTACCTGCTTCAAAAAGATTTGCTTGGCTGAATTTTTCCTTTAGTTCAGTTTCTGTCAGGTGGCTGCGAAATGAAGGCTGTTATTGTGTGGAAAAGAAATGGGTTTTAAAGGTTTGTATTGGAATACTGTTTTTTTTTTAGCACTAAAGATTCATTTGCAGTAGACTGTTGGACACAAGCCAAGAATAAATCAATACACTGAACTTGAGGTAGTCCACCTTTAGTGGACGTTAAAGGTTACTTGGTCATTAGCTTTTTCAAATCCAAAAACATACAATATCCATTGCCATCTACTGAGGACTAAATAAAAGTTTTATATCTTATTTGAGAAAACATTATTTGTGAAATTCTACTCCATCAACTCCAGCCAGAGAATGTGAGGCCCATTAAGAACAGACAGTTTTTTAAACAAACTAAAGACAGAAGATGGAATTAGTTTTTATTAAGTTTTTAATACTCTTTGAAGAAGGGCGTGGGTTTTCCTGTTGTAAGGATAAATCAGTATAAAAATATCAACAATGCCTTGTAAGATTTATTCCATATTTAATCCCACCAAACAGTTTCTACTGTGTATAGTTAAAGTGGATGGGAAAAACCTGAATGTGTCATCAGGGTCTGAGTTTAATGAGTTTGCATGTTGACAATATTTGTTTCCTTTGTGCTTGGCAAATGTCCCACAGATTCTTTCATAACTAGGTCATGTAGCTTTTTGTTTTGAGAACATACATCCTTTTTTCCCCAAATGTGACGCTACCAATAGTGTATGAGAGACATATCAGATATCACAAGGCTTCAGAGATTCTTGATTATATAAAATACAAATTCACACACATTGGGCCTCTTTTATTTGCATAAATTTGTATGTAAATGTTTTCATATACCAAACTGAACAAAAAATTCCTGCCAGATTTACAAACTTTTAATTAACTCTGATGTTCATTGTACACTTAGTGAAACCCACAAAACTGCATAAAAGGCAGAGCTATCAGAAAACCACAAACTGCAAAAGAGCACCTCTTAAGTGCTCTCTGGATGGAAAGTCAATCACAGCAACACTAGCCAATTGTGGTTATCTGTGAGCTCATGTATGTGGAATAGGTTAGAGAGCATTTTCTTCCCAGTGTGTTACATTGCCCTGTGATGCAGGATGAGCAGCAGTTTGAAAATATGCGGTTGGCTGGATTCATGTATCTTCATGTATCATGTATCATGGAAGCCTTCCCCGGTTGGTAGATGTTGTATGATAGGGGGACACCTGATTAGTTATTCTATGTCCAGTAAATTATGTCATAATACAATTTTAGGACATATCACAGGTATCTCAATACATTTTATAGCCTTTTAAAATTACAAATATAAGTTACAAATATTGAAAGCAGCTGATTAGTTAACATTTTGCACTGTTTATATTTTAATATTTGTTAGGTTTACAATCTGTAAAAAAAAAAAAAGAAATCAAACTCAGAATTTCCTTTTGATTGTTAAATAATTTATATTTGTTGTCATTAAACCAAAGTATCAACTATATAGTTTTATACTTTAGTCTATAGTTTGTAACAATGTAACACAACTGTTCTGGCAGTTTAACTAAATTATAGTGAATATATAACAAAATTTTGGAACAGCACTTAAGATGGTGAAGAATTCAACCAAGGGAAATGGTGAGGTGAAGTCAAGTACAGTGTATAGAAACCAGTGCTGGAAAGCAGGTCTCACTTGAATATATACTTCACACATAGCACATGGGGCAACACTATAGATAGAAAGGGTGCAGGATAAAATCTAGATTGTGATGATTTTGGTGTGTTACAGGATATGTGGGCTGAAACGGGACTGGATGATGATCAGCATAAACGCTTGAATGTGGACGGCGGCAGCGGAACCGAAACCAGTGGCGAATGTGATGATGAAGATGGGTGTGAAGGTTCAGGAGAGGATGAAGATGAAATAGGTGCATTTTGATTTTATCTCTATGGATGCAATTTTTTGTTGTTTTGCAGTATCAATATATACAGTTATATTATATTTTTTCCCGACTCAACTCATATAAACGTTATGAAGGTTAAGGTTAGGATTTGGGGCTGGGTTTGCATTCATAACTTTTCTTACAACCAAATGGCCCCAGTTCATTAGAATACAAACTTTTTCATCAGGTAGTTACATTTTACATTTACAGACTGAAAAGGTATGTGTGTAAAGATGCATAAGGGATGATGGATGTGCTTAAATGACGATGGAGTCATGTTTAGTCATCTGGAAATATGTTGTACACTGCTGTCAATTGGAAATCAATGACTTATTAAAAAAGAAAACATGGTTGATATTGATCTTCTAAAGGTCAGATTAGGCTGCCGGTCCTGTCCCTTTTCTTCAGTGCTGCCTTCAAAATTTTAAATCAAAATATGAGTTCTTGAGGTAAATGTTGCAGATAAATGTGCCTTGATGATGCGTTTCATACCTGTAAGTGCTTCAGAAATCATTTTGAAACCCGAGACTTGTTAAGGAATTTAGTGGTTGTTTTTCTCCTTGAAACAGTTTTACAAAGCTTAGGTCATAGACACTTGCTTACTTCTCTACCAGTTGGTTATATTATGCATGGTTTTATAATAGAAATCCTAGAATATTGCTTGAGACAGTCTCTGACTAGCGTTAATGTTGCAGTTGAAAACAAAGGCCGTTTCTCAATATGGAAAACAAAGGCCGTTTCTCAATATGCTTTCTTATGTGATCTTGCATCATTGTGAACTCGTTCTACATCATCATCCACCGCCAAAGCTCAATTACAATACTCAAGAACGCAAGTACCAGGGACGCATGAAATTACCCAGATTTGTTCTTGATATCGAGGATGCATCGGATGCAGACCTGAGCGTACCGAACCCGCTTGAAGTCCCAGAAGTCATTGCAGTAAAACAACAGCAGATGATGGAAGCCTGACCCATACCTGCAGTTTTAACATCTTTTTAACGACAGTAATCTAAATATAGCAAAATACGCATCCAAAAAGGATGATTTTGATATATGATTTAGATTGATATATACATATGAAGTTGTTGAAAATTCTAATTTATCCCTCAGAAGTATTAAAGTAAACTATGCTAGCTTCCATCCAGAGGAAACTCGTTAGCTTAGTTTTTAGTTAACGTGAGGTCGCAGGTGCAAAGAGAGAGCTTACTACATTAAAACATGCTTAATTAAATTTTGGTTAATCAGCCAGTTAATACTAAATATTTTAATCAGCTGAATTACTTGAGGGAGATGAGGACTCTGTCCCACTACTAGAAATGTGCTTGGACTGTCCATTGCACAGCAGGAAGCTCAAAACACATCTCAGTTGTCAAAAAGATGCATTCTTTGTCCTCCTGTCCTTCTGAGTTCGTTCTTTTAAGGTAGCCTGGTCCTTTGTTTGCGTTCTTATAATTGATAAACAGCCAAAGACTTTGGAATTATGACTTCACAAGTAGGAAATAGGAGGAGTGAGCATGTGTGTCAGCAGTATTATACAAACGGCTTGAGTTAAGGACATCTTTTGAAACCATTATAAGGGTGCTATTACACCTTTCTTTAGTCTCGTTATGTTTAGTTACACTGCAAAGTTAGATTACCTGCAATTAAATATTTTCAATTCAGCATGTTACAAATCTCCTTATATTCACTCTAACAAGACTAATTCTCCACCAGCACATGTCCTCCATATTCACTATTTTCTCACTTGCCTTAAAAATTGCAACCTGATTGGTCAGGAGGTAAAAACGTGCTTGGTGTTACTGAGTGCTTAAACCTATTTTCTCTGGAAACTGGGAACTTTGGATGCCCCGGTGAGACCAAAAAAATGCTGGCAGCAGCAGGATTTAAAGCATTACATTTAAAATGTGCACTGGCAGTTTAAGAAAAGCTAAGCTCCACATGTGCATTATTAAATTGTTAGGACTTCTCAAGACTGCAATAATGAAAACAATTACAATTTGAGACAAGAAACACATTTCCGTGGTGCTATATATTCCTTACAAGAGCTAAATCTGAAAGATGTTAGGTTTCCACTGTCATGCACTCTGTTCGGGCATTCAAAGGATTTTTCCCCTTCGAGCTCCCAAACTAGCACCGATCGAGGCCAAAAGAGGCTGTGGATGGAGACAGGTCAATATCTTAGCCAGCTGGCTCATCCTGATTCACGCTCAGATTTAAGAAGCAATCAGTAATCACTGAGACTGACATAGCACATTTTTAGCACATCAGCAAAAGATTTTGAACAATATATATATATATATATATATATACACACACACACACACACACACACACACACATACATATATATATATATATATATATATATATATATATATATATATATATATATATATATATATATATGTATGTATGTATGTATGTATGTATGTATGTGTGTGTGTGGGTGTGTTTGCTCTATCTGTACCAAGTTTTACAGGCGACTGTACTGATTAATGCAGTCGCCACTGAGGACCATGTGGAAAGAAGTGTCGTTGTGGTCTACTCAAAGTCGTGGAAAAACATGATCAGCAAGCAGTGAAGCCAGTAACCACTGTTAAAACCACATTCTAGCTCAACACAGAGCCTATGCTGGTTCAGGGACTCTGTGAACCAGCAACTCTTAGGAACCACCTCTGTAGAAAAAGATATCTGAAACATCACATAATCAGATGTGGGAGTTTACTAATGATGGCAGACATAACAACTGGGGGAGTTCCATCTCCGGATTTGAGAACATACAGTGTGTTTGTATTTTATTGAAAGTACATACAGTGTGTTTGAAATTTTGACTTCTTGCTTTTGTTTCTTTTCAAATTATTTTTCTGTTGATTTTGCTTCTTGAATTCCTGTTTTATTGTGGGACACACCCACATTTTACATATTGAACAATCATTTAACTTCATGATTGTAAAATACTTTCTTTCTTTTTTTAACCCAGAAAGCATGGAGGTATTTTTTTTTTGTCAGTGTTAGAATTCGCATTAGCAATATAGCTCCCAGGTTTGTTCTAATTATCAGTGAATTTTTTACTTCATCAACCCTTGATTCATTGCTATATTTGCAATAATAATTAAAAGCTTTTTGGTGATGCATTATTCACATCTGATTTTAATGGTGGTTATGCAAAAAAAATGGAATTGCTTAAGATTGACAAGCCACTGACCAAAGTATTGCTTCCATATACTTGTGGAGGATATTTTGGTGCTGGACCAACTGAACCAGTTCTGCCTTCCAAGATCTGGCTCTTTTGCAGAGAAAAGGTGTTAAATAGTTTGAGATTAGACACCTGGTTGATGGGAAAATATCTACCTGATTCTATTCAGACCCCGTTTTGGAAAAGGGTGATAATAGTTTTAGGTTCATGTGAAATCATGGAAACCTGAATATTCGTATGTTCTCTGAAATGTCCAGTCCCTTTACAGCAGGTTAGCCATGCCCAGTCCCTTTACAGCAGGTTAGCCATGCCCGGTCCCTTTACAGCAGGTTAGCCCTGCCCGGGCCCTTTACAGCAGGTTAACCATGGCCGGTCCCTTTACAGCAGGTTAGCCATGTCCGGTCCCTTTACAGCAGGTTAGCCAGGCCCGGTCCCTTTACAGCAGGTTAGCCATGCCCAGTCCCTTTACAGCAGGTTAGCCATGCCCAGTCACTTTACAGCAGGTTAGCCATGTCCAGTCCCTTTACAGCAGGTTAGCCATATCCAGTCCCTTTACAGCAGGTTGTTTCACATTCACTTAAACATCTTGTTTGTCAGGAAATAAAAATGTCTCTGCTTAAGCCTCTAAAGGACCCAAACAAAAGGCATGGCCAATGTTTATTTGTTCAGGCATCCTTGAGCATTTCAGTGCAAATGTAAAATATATTCAGCACATCTCAGTCCTGACTGCATCTTAAACAAGGCCCAATTCAGGGAATCATATGCACTGTTCTCAGTGTCATAATGCTAGCTAGCTAGCTTCTCCTTTGCTAATCTGTTTGCTAAATTTATAGCTAGTCATCAACAGTCAAATTAATATTTACCTATTTTTAAATTGTTTTAACAGTTCTGAACTAGCTAACTATGCTAGAAATGTATCATAATTTAGTAATAGTTTTAGTAGTAATGTTACAGTAGTTTGTAGTAATAGTTTTGCCTTGGAGTAACGTGTAATTAATTGTAAACTTGTCATTTAGGAAAAGGAGATGCCTTATTATTCAAAGACTTTTAATTGATTGACAAGAGGATGTTGTTGATTTAAAGTTGTAGGAGCCTGAGTAGCACATAGGGTCAGTTTCACCAGCAGGAGCAGCAAAGCTTTTGACACAGTCAGTTATGTTATTCATTT
Organism: Ictalurus furcatus; assembly: GCF_023375685.1. Classification (NCBI taxonomy): domain Eukaryota; kingdom Metazoa; phylum Chordata; class Actinopteri; order Siluriformes; family Ictaluridae; genus Ictalurus; species Ictalurus furcatus. The sequence continues at coordinate 17,268,759 of NC_071264.1, forward strand.
CTATGAGCTGATTATCTGAACCAAAGCATGTTGAGATCGTATTTGCTCTGGTCTGTTTTCCTGTCTCTCTATGCCATGTTCTGATAGTGACTGACAGAAACACACTTTGTTAGGTTTTGGTATGATTTTGTTTGTTCCTGCCTTGTGCAGGAAGAAATAAATGACAGAAAAACAACAAGAACAAAAAAGCAATCTGAAGAAAGACTTTTTGTCAATGTCAAATTTTCCAATTTATTCAATCCTCTAGCTGTAGATTGCATATGCTTGTGTTTTGACATGTGACCTGGGATTACGCATTGATTGTTTCAGCCTGCTCTCAGTGTCAATAATGCTAATATGCTTAAAAGCAAGAAATTCACTCACAAGCTCCCAAAGCTTTTTTCACATTCATTTTGCCAGAAGCTTCCACTGGCCTTTATAGCTGTTTGACCTTACAGTCAGTGGGGGTGAGAGTTGTGACCTACCCATAACCTTCCGGTGTGTTTTATTCCTGTCTTTGTCCCCTTACTTGTCCCTTTTTTTTACTCCCACAGACCCCTGACTCTGCAGTGCCCAAGGCGGATGTGGTATTTAGACTGTAACTTTATATATCCAGTTTATAGAAGCCGGGTCTGATAAGTAGTTGCTGAGACTGAAATCTAGAACCTGGTGTAATAAAATCTCCAAACAGGAGTGTGTGTCTGTGTCTGCGCATACACATCCTGATTTGCCGAATGACAGATGTCCTGGGCCAAAAGGATAGTACGTTAATTTTTATCAGCAAATTTCTTTTCTGTTCACTATTTCGGATGGACATGCTGTTAGGTACAAAGTATTTATTAGCCTTCTAATGAGCTTGTTTAATTACACTTATATACTGCACTTATGTAGCGCTTTTTAACCTTAAAGGTTTTACACTTTTTTACACCTTTACACTGTTTCTCATTCACCCATTCACACACACACACACACACACACACACACACACACACACACATCACACACACCAATGGCAGCAAAGCTTCCATGCAAGGCGCTAACCTGCCATCAGGAACAACTTGGGGTTCAGTGTCTTGCTCAAGGGCACTTCGGCATGTGGAGTCACATGGGCTGGGAATTGAACCCGCTCTACCACCTGAGCCAGAGTCACCCACGCTAATGTTTGCTAGCTTTATAGTTAACATTGTTACTTATAACTGTTAACAATAAATTGCTTAGCAAAATCAGGCTAATATTAGTAACGACAAAATATATAGTTCACCTATTCCTAACCAGCTTGGTATCAGACTTGGCTGCAGGTTTAAATACATGAACAATATTTCACCTAATGTTAGCTAGCTTGCTAGAAATTATGTAGTAATTTACCTTGCTAGCAATCTTAGGTATTATTGGCAATTACACAATAAAATATTATTTATATTGCTAGCAAACATGACTACGGGTTTTACTTGTATGATGAAATTTTCACCTATTGCTGATTAGTGTCATAGCCAACTTGGAGGGCTACAAATTGTCAAAATAACACAAAGTCAGCAATTGAGGTGCATGACATTTTTGTCTCTGGTTTGCGGACACAGGAGAACAACAGTACCATGCACTAATACCTGAATTAATACTTACATAAATATGAACTAATGATGAGTTAAGGCATGTACGAATCACAAATTAATGAAGAGCTAACCTTAAAAACAACGTGAGTCTTATGAATTCATACGTGAATAACGACCATCTTAAGTACATGTTAGTACATGTTTGTTAATTAACACGTAGTTAATGTATTAATTAACACGTAGCTGTAAACTAAATCAAACATGTTCTATAAGGAAGAATATGAATTAAATCTGCATAATTTCAAATTGTTTATGTAATTTGCCATATGCTGCTGCATTCACAAACATCATTGGATGGCACTGGATTACTTTCATAATTTACACTGATCCTCCTTATCGAACATAGAAAGATGCATTAGGGGCAGTGGTGGCTTGGCGGTTAAGGCTCTGGGTTACTGATTGGAAGGTCGGGGGTTCAAGCACCAGCACTGCCAAGTTGCCACTGTTGGGCCCTTGAGCAAGGTCCCTTAACCCTCTCTGCTCCAGGGGCGCTGTATCATGGCTGACCCTGCGCTCTGACCCCAGCTTCCTGACATGCTGGGGTATGTGAAGAAATGAATTTCACTGTGCTGTAATGTATATGTGATCAATAAAGATTCATTATTCATAATAAACACAAATAATTTCATCTCAACACCATCCAAAGATGTTGGTGTACATGCCTTAACTCATCATTAGTTCATATTTAAGTCTTAATTCAGGTATTAGTGCATGATTATTCATGGACTTTTTGTAAAGTGTTACCAAAGGTTTATTTATTTATTTTTTTAAACAGTAGATTACATTTATATATGTAAAGCAAATGGAGCACACAGCATGTTTTTGAAAAAAAAAAAACGTGACAGAATTTTGTTTCAGGGTTGCTACAGCTACAGTGTGGCTATGCTAGTAACATTAAAGTTAGCTGAGCTAACCACTGAGCTGCCTAGTGTTATCTTTTTATGTAGCGGGCCAGCGTAAATAATACGTCATTATTTTGTGTACAAGGACCCAAGGCATTATGCTGAAGAAGTCAAAAAAGACTACATTGGCTGATCAAATCCAACTAAATCTTTGCTGTTTATAGACCATGGAACCAGCTAACTATGATTGTGTGCGTGTGTGTGTACACAATGAAGAGTTACAACTTATATTATATAACCTATAAAGTTATGATACAATGTTGATGTTTCAGTACGGTGTAACACATATAGTACATATAGTATGTGTGTGTATATTTACATGCTAGCAAATCTTTAACCCAGTTTCCTGCTGCCTAGCGACAGTGAGGGTATTGTGGGTGTTTTGTGTGTTCACCTTCCCATGTTCAAATCGCAAACTGTTTCAAATGCATTATGTGTTACCGTTTGACTTTCCTACCTTTTCCTAGGCGGCCTTAGCATGTGTGTGGCGTTCTGTGATTAATTGGGACACCTCAGGCAGCTCGGGGTCTAAGGGTGAGAGTCCATTGTTCAAACTGCCATCCCGGGAAACCCCTCTAGCCTCATAGGGAAATTACAGGCTTAAAAACATGAGTATTGTATGTTGGATATTACAGAGGCGTGTGTGAGTTTGTGTACACTGGCTTTGGTATTCGTCGTTGATTGCAAGCTTTAGGAATTTGCTGGTGTGTCTGTGAGTATGTAAGGATTTGACAGGGGTGTGTGTGTGTGTGTGTGTGTGTGTGTGTGAGTGTGTGTGTGTACTTCTCCTTTCCCTTTCTTGGGAATTGTGGTCTGGATAATGAAGAACTCATTACCAATTCAACTAGGATTGCACTGAGACAGATAGCTTTATATTGCCTACCTCAAGCCTCAAGTGAAGGTCAAACAATAAGACTGTGTGTGTGCGTGTACGTGTGTGTGTGTGTGTGTGTGTGTGTGTGTATGAGAAAGAGAGAGAGAGAGAGAGAGAGAGAGAGAGGGTGGAAATCTAAAAATGTATTACCTTAGGTCAGACAATGCTCCATTGTCTCCATCTAGCATATATCAAATCACTAGGAAAAAGGCTGCATTATAAAAGAACGAAAGAGTTTGGCACTGTTTGCCAGGCATGTATCACTGACTGACTGCTCTCATATTGACTTGGCATTCCTGTGTGTCTGCCTTGGTAATTACCAGATTACTTTCCCAGCATCAAACACACAAGCAGGCATGCTTCAGCCACCTGGTAAACTGTGATTACAGTGACCTCACCTCCAGTGAATGTGCCGAACACACAGCATCACCACTCACCTGCTTCTTTCTCTGTAGCCTTTCAGAGCTAAAACCGTTTCATATGTGAGTGCCGTGTTCCTGAACCTGCGGTTTTAGTCTCCTGCATGTGTTTTCCTGCTCTAACACACCCAACTTGGCACGTTACATCATAACGAAGCTGTTTGTCAGGCGTGTTGAGGTGTGTTTGAGCAGGACAGAACAAAAACAAAATATCAAAAAATCTTTTATTCATCCCAGTCAGGGTTGTGCTGGATCTGCCACGTATTCGCAAGGCTGGAATACACCCTGGTTAGGATACCAGTGCATCTACCTGCATTTTCTGGAGGTGGGAGGAAACTGGAGAACCCGGAGGAAAAGTGGGAAAAACATGCAAAATCCCACACAAACAGTAACCCAAGTTCAGGATCAAATGAGGATCCCTGGAGCTGTAAGGCTGCAATGTTACCTGCTGCACCACCCTATTTATACACAGGGGGCAAATTAAAGTAAAAACCAACAAAAGTGTCTTTATGTTGCTTTCAGAACTGCTTCAATGCACTTTGACATAGTTGCTAAAAGTCTCTTGAATTGTACTGGAGCGATGAACATCATTCTTCCAAAATATTTTCCCTCAATTGATGTTGTGATGATGGTGCTGCAGAACACTGTCTAACACGCCACCACTTACATCATTTACATCCTCTTCATATTTATATGTAAGTATGTAAGCATTATATTGTCGTGTATATAAATATGATAAAATATTACATAATATGTTTTAGAAGAATTCGGTACTCTAAATAATTGGTCATAATTTGTTATATATGAGGATGAATCAAACAAAAGCCTTAATTTATTTTAATTTGCATTGTTTATTGCAAAGAATGGTATCTTTAAAAGAAAAAAAACATAATCTCTATTTCGTTCGATGCAAATGTTAAAGAGTGTCTGGAGTGTCTAATTTCTCCCATTTATGTATGTCACACTTTTAAGGTTTTAATTTGATTCACCCTTGTATTTAAAATAGTACACATACAATAAATGTAAACCAATTGTCATATTTTGTGTAACAAAATATGAGGTTGCACTCAATTAAAAGTAGCATAAATCACAATCAGGCCCGTAATAAAAAAGTTTCAAAAGGTTGAACATTATATATATATATATATATATATATATATATATATATATATATATATATATACAGACACACACATGGTATCCAGTATGTCAGAGCCACAACCCCACACAAGACAACTCCTAGTTTTAACCTTCTACATTCCAGTTCTTCCTCAGTTCCCTCCAGATTTTTGTCTTTTTTTTATTTAAATGTTATGGTCATTTGAAATCCACATGTAGATCAGCACTGTTGGGTTTTGCTCCTTATCTGTTATTACCACGTTACGTGTCTATGAGTACATAATATTCTCCAGGTGCAGAATTGGGATCTTGCGTTAGAGCCATGAATGAGATTTTTGTGGACACTGGTGTTGGAATCAGTGCTGTCTCTGCTTACCCTGCCCCCAGAGGCACGCACACACACACACACACACACTCACACACACACACACACACAGGCTCCCAAGGGTGGTACAGACCTAATGGCTTATGACTAGTCTGTTTCTGAGCCAGTTCATTTCTGGTGCAGCTGATTCACTGACTGTGTTCACTCAGCAACGTCAGCATAGGTCTGCGTAATGTTTATTACATTACAATGCACAAGCCTTATTTAAATTCATTCTTTCCTTTTTGTTTTTATAAATCAGACAATCATTAGGAATAAGAAACTGAAGCTAAATGATAGAAGCAATTTGCAGCTCGTGATCTGAAACATTGCACCCTCATAAAGCTAGATGCAAAATAAAATATTAACAATTACTACTGTTTTTATTGTAATGCAACATTATTAAGTGTCTGAGCTGAAAGGGGGGAAAATGAGGCCTAAAGTATTTCTTTTGTATGCTTTCTTTTGTATCATTCTTTTGTATCCATAATTATATAGAAGACTGAATTCATTATAACTCCTTGATGTCCCACTGTGCTTGTCGATCCCCTGTGGTGGATACATTGACGGAGCTGGCATCGCTTTGCCGTCGCTGGGGTCACATAAATGATGTTGTCTTTTGGCGTCTGCACTTGCTGCTGTAGCTGTGAGTGAGTGGATGAGATTTTTGTCTTGTCTAATGAACATCAAAGTGTATTATTAACGCATCATACCTACTTAGATCTGTGTGTAGCATGGATGTATGAACAAAAAACCTTTTGTCTGGTGTTATTTGCTGCTGATTTTGCAGGGATCCTCTTCACTCAAATGTGGTCTGCACTTTGTCCTACAGTGTGCACAGCTGTGAATACACTTCTGTCTCCTGTATTAGTTTAAGCTTAGACCCTGGTCTAAAAGCAGCCTTCACAGACTCAGAGGATTGACTAGAAATTGTGTGAATACATTTTTTTCTTTACTGGTCACACAAGTGCACATCATAGGCTGTATTTGGAGTCGGTGACTTAAATTCAAAAGATACGTCAGTATTTACGTGGGGAAAGTTCCTCATATTTAGAGCCGGGTTACACAGGTGCTTAAGTAGTTTTTCTGGACACATCATGTAGATTATTAAATCAACTGCATGCAGGTAGCATTACACACTACTGAAGATCCCAGATGACCCTGGGTGAACTTACTCGTGAGCTTTAATTTGTGTCTAGCTCGTGCCCGGCAATAAAAAATAAGAAACGCGGAAAATATAGTTTAAACCACAGCTTTTCAGCTCACCCAGCACTCATGGCTTTTTTGGGCTCATGTCCACATACAAACTCAGCTTACTGCGCAAGAGAATGAGAGCGAGAGACAGACAGCCCATTAATACAGTAGTGCTAATAAGTGTCAGGTGCCACTGCAAATCAGTTTATCCCCATGAACCAATGTCCTACTGCAGATTCCCTTTAAACTACATCCCCACTCGTTACAATCTACTGAGTTTTCAAGTCAAGTGAATTCAAGCAAACTCCCCATAGTTTTTTTTTACATAGCTGTTTAGGGAAAAAAAAAAAAGAAAAGAAATCTGAGGCAGCTTCGCTACTTTACACAAACTCAGGACAATTCCTCTCCACGCCAGCAGAGGTCGCAGTCACCAGAGTAGTGTGACCTCTGCTAATGTGATCTCTGTTCATTACCTGTATTTGGACTCTTTAGGAAGCTCATGTGTATCTATTAATGTGAAATCGCAATAAGTATTGCATTATTTAAGTTCTGAGCCTTGTTAAATATGAACTGCGTCCAAATATCCCTACTACCCAGTAGATGAAAAGCAGTACGCCAAAGGAGTAGTATGTCAGTATTCTCAGTAGTCATAAAACAGTAGGTGAGAAATACCCAGATGACCTACTGTTTCTGCTGAGATTCTGCAGTAGGAAATCAGTGGACATAGCGCTATCCCATAAAGCAACGGGACTGGTGCGGAAGAGCTGTCAGAAGAAAAAATGGCGGAAGGTAGTGCGTCAGCTCTTTTTAAGCTGTAGGTCACGTGACAATGCCAACATGGCAGTTGTAGCATGTCCAGATTGTATTCATACTACAAACATATACTGATCAGTATGTACTGACTTGGCGTAAGTTGACAAGTTTGTTCTTGGCAAAAATCGTCCCAGGATTACAAGTTCATTTTTACATTATTGCTAGTGAGAACATGCAAGCAGAGATTGAATTTAGGAAAATAATAACCCTGACATGATGCCAGTGCCTGATCCTGACACATTTCTACCTCTGTTGTTCCTCTCACCCTACCGATCTGCTTGATTTATCCTGATACTCTGCTGGTGATACACCTTCTTCTGCTGCTGCTCCCACATTTTTACTCGAAAGATTTGCATTTCCCAAAAACAGTTCATGCCCAAGTCTCACCCTTTCTTCAGTGGATAATCTCACCTGGTTACTGTAGATTTTTACTAGGAACTGTAATCATGTCCTGTTGCTCATTCTGAACATCCTTTAAACACACTTCTTTACTCTTCTAACCCTGTGTACTGTATAAACTCACTATTTGGAGTTAGCCAGAAAGGGTTTCCCTTCTGAGTCTGGTTCCTCTCAAGATTTCTTGTCATTTCTGGGACTTTTTTATCATCATTGTCACCTCTGTGTTGCTCATTAGGCATCTAAATATAAGTCTGCATATAGATTTCTATAATGCTCTTTCGTGTCCATATCTACTATTAAAAACACTGTACAAAATAAAATTGAAAAACAAAAACAAAACATCAGGTTTATGGTGGTAAAATATATATGTGTGTGTATGTGTGTGTGTGTCTGTGTGTGTGTCTGTGAGAATGTTGTGGCTGTGCATAGGTGCACACTTGCACACACACACTAGACATTTTGGCATGTGCAGTGATTTATGAAGCCAATCTGAGATTTTCATAGACGGTATGCAAATTTAATAGTAACATAACATTGTGATCATATCACGCATTTGAGAGAAGTTAACCAACACACACACACATACACACACACACACACACACACACACACACACAAAAAAAAAAATGTACAGGGTATTATCTTTTCCACACCTCTCCTTCCACTACAAAAGAACCCCTGAGGCATTGCACCTTCAGTGTGAAACAGATCGCCGGAGCTCTCTGTTCTCATCAGTGTCCGCGGCTCCAGATCAGAGATAAATGACTCCTTTGTGCTTTGTGCAAATAGCACCGTGGTTATTTTGTAAGGGGTCTGGAATCGTGTTTCGTACAGTAGAGGTGTGGCTGCTCCTTTGTCGTCTCGTTTCCTCCACCTCTTTCATTCCTTCTTTGTGTGAGAGGCAAGTTTGGTCAGCCAGTGACAAGAAAGTACAGTATAGGAGAATCCAGGTTGGGGTAGAAAATAGGCTATCAGCATTCTCAAATTAAAACTGGGCTGATACTGGAAATTAAATACCCAAAAAAGAAACGTTTTATTCCTGTGCAACTGCAAGTGAAATTGCTGCCGTTAAAAGGAAAAGGAAAAGAAAAACAAAGACAATAATGCAGTTACCAAAGCAAAAAAAAGAAATTAATTAATTAAAGGGAACATCATAAAAAAGCTTCAATTATAAGAAACCATTATGGCTAAGCTTTTTAGAATGTATATCTGTATATACACACTCATTTACAAGACCATTTGGGATTGAGGTTTTTTTTTTTTTTTTTTTTTTTAAATCAAGTGTTTCTGTTCTGAATAGCAAACACAATAAACAGAAAAGCTGCATTTGACATTAACCAGTAAAACCTTCCATTCTGTCATTTGTCTCTTTGTGCTGATTGGACGATGTGCTGATAATGATAATGTCTCTCATGTGCCTCTGAAACTTAATAAATGATCCCCAATGCAGACAAAATCTAGGGGGCGTTCACTCTGTGTCACGACTGTCACAGTTACGATGCGTGAATCTAGAGTCCGGGCGAGAAAGAAATCAGCCTTTTCCTCAGCTCAACCCAGACCATTCTGTATATTTTTTTTTTACGGCCATTAGGAGTGATTTGTTCAGTTCCACAAAAATCCACAACAGTCCACAATTTATTAATAGTAAATAAGTTGTGAGATATGTGGACGACAAAAAACGAGCAGTATATATATATATATATTTATTTTCATGACAGAGAGGGGGGGGGGGGGAATTGTCATTTGTCATTATTGGTCACTGCTTTAGCCAATTACATGTCAGTGCAACTTTTATGTGTTGATTACCTCTTCACAAGACGTGGCCTGAAAATCCTCCCACTCTAATAAACCCTTTTCTAAGTACCAGTTATTATAGCAGCTGCTGTCTGACTGCACAAACAATACCGATGTTTTTTTTGTGAATGCAGAACTAGCCATTACAATCAGTTAGTGTCCAGTGTTATTAACAGCTAGGATGAAAATGAGAAACATTTCGCTAAGTCTAGCAAAAGTGGCAGATTGTTAGAGAAAATACATCACAGTCAGTCGGTGCAGTGAAAATACGATAATAAGATTGATGTATAGATGTACACACACACACACACACACACACGCACACACACTGCAAGCCATAAATAAATGCACATCGACATATTAACTCATCAGCATACTATATAGCGACACCAGTGCCATCATTTACCAGACAGTGACACATTATGATGCAGCACTCTAGTGTGTGTGTGTGTGTGTGTGTGTGTGTGTGGGTCTGAGGGTTTGAGTGTGTGTGAGTCTGTGTGTGTGTCTGTCTTGCTCTTGATGGTGTATGGTTCTTATCATCTGTTGTGCATTAAGCATATGATAGATTCCTTCAACACACTGTCACATAAAAAACCATCACAGGTGTGTGTGTGTGTGTGTGTGTTTTTATCTGATGTAGCAGTGCTGAATCTCAGGGACTTCACTGTGCAACACCTGCACACATACTAGCGATGCATGAAAAATGGGGATCCTTATTCTGTCTCTCTCTGTCTTTCATTTTCTCTCTCTCTCTCTCTTTCAGTATTGCTATCAGTCTTCTGTAATTCAGTGTTTCTTGCTCTCTCCTTTTCTCGCTCCATCTCGCTTCTCTCTCACTATATATCTCATTCTGTTTTTGTTCTCTTTGACGTGCTCGTCTGTCACTGATTGCTTTTGTCTTATTCTCTCTCTCTCTCTCTCTCTCTCTCTCTCCTGCATCAAAATTGGTTGGGTTCACACCACAATATTCAAGAACTGGTGACATGAGGAGGGCATTGTTCTGAGTAACTAATCTTTAATGAGCACCTTTAAAATAAGACACAGAATCGTTATTTTGAGGACGTGAATATACACCATATTGATAATACCAATGCTAATACAATGTCTTCTGAGCAGTAAAAAAAAACTGTTAAAACCTGTCTGTCATCTTCTCACCTTCCTTGAACCGTGTTTATGGAAAACAGACAACTCACTTTCTCGTTTGATCTGGTTCTCTGTGGGATTTTTCTACTGCGCAACACACCAAAAATTTCACACCACAAAAAATGTAGTTGTGTGTGGTTTTTTTTTTCCATCAAACTCCATTTTAGGGGGATTTCACAGAGCATAACCTTTGTCTCTAAATTAGCTTTTTTTTTTTAAAAAAAAAACAAAACAAAACAAAACAACAACACAATATCATCACTGGATTGAAAAAATGTTCAAGGCATCACTTTGTTCAAGCTTTTTCTACCACAGCACTGTGGAATTCTTGATTCTGATTCATCAGTGTTGATTGATTTTCTATAACAGCTGTTATAGCTGTAATCACAGGTTTATATTAATGCACTCATTCTGATGTTAGTATTTCTATATCAACAGCTCATTCACAGGGTCTTGCACGGTGGGCGCTCCACATAAACAGATTTTTACAATGTGTGTAATTATTGTTATGAGGACGTGAGAATTTCTCCAGTGTCAGTGCTTTGTAACACTCTAAACTTCAAGAGAGAATAAAAGACAGGCTGGCGAGGGAATGAGTGTTTATTGCTGCTGTAATGTAAGTGAGAACAGGAACTTGTTTCATGAATGTTCCACAACATTAGACATAACTATAACCAGATCAAAAGTATGACCTGCCTTTCTCTGCTATTGCTGTGGTATAAGAGGAATAAAACACTTCATGACATGCTGTTACTGAAACATAATTTTTGGATGGTAGCATACTCTTAAAAACAGATGTGTTAAAAATAACACATCATGTGTTCATTTTTAACACACCTGCATGTGTAGTTAAGGACAACACATTTTGTGTTGCTTTCAACACAATCAGTGTGTTGCTACATTTACTGTTTTCCAGTGAATACGTTATCGAGAGCTCCATGCCTAAATATCACAAACTCAGCCAGGCATTTTCAGCCACGTTAACGCTAAATAGTGATGAATGCTAACTTACCGGTGGTCATTTGGTTTCGTCGCCTCAGGACTTCCACTCCGCTGTCACAATCAAAAGCTCAAAGCAACGAACATTCACTTTGAGGCGAGTTCAGAGTTGGATGATGACGTCGGCAGCGCAGTCCGCAACGTGATTGGACAATACTTTAACACGTGTTGTGTTGGTGTGAATTTTTTCCCCCTTTATTTAACACATTTATTGGATAATTTAACATGTGTGGAAATAGTACACAAAAAGTGTGTAGGATATTAAGACATCCTTTCTGAGATTGCAGTAACTACCCTTCATCACCCCACGCCGTCACTGATTACTTTCTTGACCTTGCTTGAAAGTAATAGACTTTCTAACTTCTGAGACTAGTCTGTCTGTATCACTGACTCTGTTATCTTTGCTGTCTTCTCTGCCTGACTATTCCCACCTCTCTATTGTTCTCTTTCTCTCTTCTATCACTGACTGTGTGTGTCTCTGTTCCCACAGGCCGTGTCATCCCCCCCTTCTCAACTCCCTCAGTACAACAAGGTTCAGGAGCATGCAGTACAGACTCCTCCTCTCTCTTCTCTCTGTCTCTCTTTCCCCTGCTGCTGTGTCTCCTGTAATCCACATAAAGCCTCAAGGACACAAAGCAGGACTGAAGTATGCACTTGCACTGGACACTTAGATGTCTACATGTTGATCCAACCCTCTCCGTCTTGCATAGCTGCTCTCTACACTAAAACCTCCAGCTCCGGAGAAAGTGCCTTGTTTTTGATTTCGTTTGTGTTACGATTTTGCACATGAGCTTGTGTGTTGTTACCTGCTTTGCTTTGAGTGGTAGCTTATAGTCAACTCCAAAATTATTGGCACCCTTCAAGGCAAAATAATGATTAAAATTTTGTGTCTAAATCATCACACATGCAGAGTTGTTGAGGTACTTTCTGACACAATATACAGTGCTGCCGAATTCTCAATTCTGATTAGTCAGAAGGTGTTGTATAAATTTCTATAACAGCCGCTCTGACAGTAGTGCAGCTGCAAATTACAGTTTATATTAATGCACTCATTGTAATATGTTATCGTTTCTATAGTAACAACTGCTCCACAATCATTGATATGGTGTACTTTTCTATAAAGAGAAACCTTAAGGTTTTGACATCTTGAGGACAGAGGATTTCACACTTTGTAGTTTCTCTGTAATATGTTTTTTTTTTTTGCCTTATTAACCTGAGAGAGTAAAAAATAGATGATGGTGAGGTAACGACTGTTTATAGCTGCTATAACATAAGTGATAAAGTGATCTAGCCTGTTTCATGGACGTTGCACAACATTAAATGTACCTATAAATGGATGAACTGAATCATATGTTGTTCCTTGGCAAATTGCTGTGGTATGAGAGGAATAAAAAGTATTTGGGATGTGCTGTTATGGGAGAAATTCTACATTATGGTGGGAATAGTAGCTCAAAACATTTGCAGCTCCTTCTTAAAGTTTAAAGCTGGAGTTATTAGATGTGATTCAGATAATATAGTTTCAGTTTGATTTGTGCAATCTAAACTGACTCATTCTGATATTGTTTAAAAAAAAATAATAAAATGATATGACTCAGCTAGATGATGTCTTTGAGTTGACGTGTGATGACTTAGGCATGTAGCTGGCATGAATTCTTTACTTGTTAGCTAAATTAACCTTGTTGTTAAGACTCAAACGTATTTTCAACATTACATTTAGGATAAGTCCAATTTAATTTTTGCCCAAACCGTTTGCTACTGTTCGAATTAAAACTCAGCCACAGCCTCACTTCACAGTATTGTGTAAGTCATGTGGAAAGTCATGTGTATGAATGTACATAGGTAATTATAATAGCAATATGTTAGCTCTATTTTCATTTATATTAGTATAATACTGGGATGTTGAAATTAGGTAATGTAAATTAGCATATTTTTGTGGAAATGTATGCAAAAAAAGGAAGTACAGCAGTCTGGGTTGTATATGGTGTGAGTAACCAATATAGAATGAACTATAAGATAATTTTATTAAACTAATTGAAAATGTATGTACGCAAAACCTAATAATATTCTAATTGTCTGAAACTTGCAGCATTTCTGTCCTTGGTCCTATAAATATTTCTTCTATAAATGTGTTTTAACAGCACTTCCTGGCATGCTGGCTAAAGCATGACACTGCTGTGACAAAGATGTGTTATGAGGAGCTCCGTCATGTGGAAATTGGTCGGTAAAACGGTGTCTTCAGGAATATACACGTTCCCTGTTTTTTTTTTTAGCCCAATATGTACACTCACTCTCTCCAGTATGAATTGTTCATTAAATTAAACATTTTTTTATTTATTTATAAATTTATATTTCAGCACTGTGCAAGGTTACCATCAATAAGAGGAGCAGCTATAAATGTCAGAACTCTGTTAATAAATAACACAAATATATGTTTATCAACTTCACACATCTTTCCTGTCCAAGAAATTGGTCAATTTAATGTACTCCGTGCTCCCAGACACTCTATCATTAATGCTGATGGTTTAATTAAGTGTGGAATTTTTAACAGAGATAGCTGCTAATTAAAATGGCAACATGGGTGTCTGCATTTCCTAATATTGAGCCAGAGGAAAGCACTTATTCCCATTGCTAAATTATTAGGAAAACAATGTTCATGTCAGCAGATAGGCTGCAGCTGGGGTACTTGCTTTTTTGTTGTTGTTTGTTTTAACTGGGACTTAATATAGTATTATGTCTGATTTTATTGCTTTAAGTCTCTGAGTACCTCAATCCAAGATTCTTTTCTATTTCTATTTCTGTCTCATAACAACAACAACAACAACAACAATCATAATCATAATCATAATCATAATAATAATAATATCACTGACATTGATTACACAGGTAGATGTTGACCTGCTATGGCATTACTGCCTGTTGCACCTCCTCCGGTGCTCATAGAAATAATTGGTAATTTTCCAATTTGTTTTTTTTCTCTTTTCTGTATATTATGTTTATCATAATATTAAGTAAAGCTTGCTTGAGCACTGCGCTACCCAGTGAGCAAACGTAAATTATTTATTCATCTTCAGTAATTTATCCTGGTGAGGTTGGTGGTGAATCTGGAACCTATTCCAGGAACACTAGGCATGAGGTGGGAATACACCCTGGATGGGACACCAGTCCATCGCAGGGCACACATTCACACCTAGGGGCAATTCAAGCCAGTTCACCTACTGGCATGGAAACTATAAAATATTATAACCAAATATTATATTTTTAATCACGTGACTTTTATAAACATTGTCATATGTATTTAATGTTAGTAGCTGTTAATAAAACAGAAGCACAACTACTGGACAACTGAAGGAAGGAAGCATCAGAAATTATTTGATTAGAGACATGAGATGTAAGATGATCACAGTGATGTATTGTGAGTTTATGAGCATGACATTGGCTGATTTGCCATCTTTTTCATCATTAACACCACAGATTTACACTCTGTCAGCGGCCCTGCTCTGTCAGCCATGGTGCAGTAAGAAACACAGTGGCCAGAGGGCGCACTACCAACATGCAGGTGTTTCTCTTCAAACTCTACATCGAGGTTGCCAGATTTGAGCTGCTGCGAAGACCTTATGCTTTAACCAAAACTGTAACTTAGCCAGCTGAATTGATTATTACTTACAAATCAAACATTTCTTAAATGCATATAATAATTATAAGAGTTAAATATATTCCAGAAGTTGGTGCCCAGACATGAACTGCCAAAAAATGTGCCCACACAGTGATGTATACTTTCTTTTTTATGTTCACAGACTGTTGGATTATAATCATTACCAGTGATTATTAGTACCCACGATTGAAATGGGAAGTGGCAGCTCAGCTGTAAAGGTTCTCATTTAATAATTGCAAGATTGTGAGTTCAAATCCCAGAACCACAAGAGAGCCACAGCTGGGTACTTTTAAAGAAGGACCATTTACTCATAACTGCTCAGTTCAATTACATGAAACCATTTGGCAAATAAGAAATGTAACTGTTCTTCAAGTTATTTATACACTTAAGTTTGGATTCATCCAGAGTTTGCACGTTCTCCCCGTGCTTCTGGGGTTTCCTCCCCCAGTTCAAAGACATGTGTTGTAGGCTGATTGGCATGTCTAAATGGTCTATGTGCGTTTGTGCCCTCTGATGGGTTGGCACACTGTGCAAGGTGTCCCCTTCCTCATGCCCCCAGTTTTCAGGCATAAGCTCCAGACTCCCCTCTGACACTGTGATAAGCGGTATGGAGAACGGATGGATCGATGAGGTCAGCATCTGCCAAATGACTAAATGTAAACAAGGATTCTATTTATATTTTAACAAATTGTGTCAGTCCTTGGCTTGCTACAGGCTTTCACTCCACTGAGAAATAAAACGCACAATCTGGCAACCCCCAGCTGTAGAAAGAGACGCGGCTAAAACGCACGGAACGGTCTGGGACCGCGGCAGTACCTTCTGTGCCTCTCGCCGGATATCTCGCCTGCTTTTTTCCTTCCTCGCCTTTTATCCCATCTTGTTTCATGGACACTTTCGACAAGACATGAGCGCGAGCTGTGACACCCCCCCGGACTGATTAAAGAATTTAAGGGACGGGGAGCTTTACTTCGTTTCGGACGCACGGGAACACCGGATGCTTCCACGCTCTCCTTTTCTTTAAGATCGCATCTGACAGACAGAAAGGCAGACAGACAGACGGACAGACAGTGTCCCTGGATGAGAAATGGCTCTCGCGCTCACCATCTTCCCGGTTTTCTGCGTGCTCTTAGCGTGTGCGCGCGCGGACGGCAACAACGGGGGCGGAAAAGCGCGCAGCTGCTCGGAAGCGCGGCGCTTCTACAGCGGCAAAGGCTTCACGCTCAACGGAGTCCCGCTCGCCGAGATATCGGGTAAGAACAACGGAGCCGGTAATGGTGGTGATGGTGGTGGTGGTGGTTTCACAGCAGGTGGACTGCGCACATTAACGCAAGCTGTCTAAGTGGATCAGCACCGGCTGGTCGTGTGCTCACAGGTCACCATGGCGACATCCCAACCGCATACCCTATTAAACAGTATGGAAATCAGTACGGATCTAAACTATAGCCTAACATACCATTACTGCCATAAGTGACGTGGTATTTAGCCTGGTAATTTATTCATAACAAGCGATGTGCGGTTTCCGCAAATATCCCCCATTTTTCCGTTTGTCTAAATTAAATCTGTCTGATTTGGGGATGAACAGCTTCACGTGTTTGGCACGCTATTGTGATACTGTGTGGGGTGGCCAGATTGTATCACCCCTCTATTTCCACCCAGTCTCCTTTTATAAATGCCACAAAGCACTTTAATCCAAGCCCTAACATTGGGAAATATAGGTTTGTAATATCTCAGCCCAATGACTCTTTGCGCCCTACTCCACATTTCCCACATATATTAAAGTGCATTATTGGTATTCTGTATCCTATATTACTCGAAATGCCTCACTATACATAAACTGTGCACTATAGAGTACACTATAGAGAAAAAAGGGTGTAGTTCCAAATGTGTAATGCTATTAAGAACAGCACATTTTGAAACCAGTGCAATAAATCTGGCAACCCAGACTCAAGTTCAGCATGTGTAGCCCATGCAGCGTCCCAAACAAAGACAGCGGAGCACAATGCACCAGCAGGGAATCTGAGTTCCCCACCTGAGTCCTGTCGTTCATGTGGTTTCTTAATGGATTGCACGGTAGTAATAATAATAATAATAATAATAATAATAATAGGCTTAAGAGCAATAATATTAAGTGCACGTATAATAATTAAGCCCATTAGAACATTTGAGTTAACACAAAGCCAGTCCAATTGAACATTGTAAAAAACGGTTTGAAAAAGTCTCAAAAGAGACTGATTTCTGTTCACTCAGATCTTGATAAAGAAGACTAAAAAGGGCATCAGTAATTGAACACTGTTGAGTCTTTGTTGCTGTGAGTGCACATCACACCCTGGGAAGACAGCAGCTTTAGCATCACACCTCTGCTCTGAAAGGATGTGCTTTTTTTGTGTAATTATCATGGTTTTATCCTTGCACCTATGTGAAAAAAGAATAATCTGTTCAGAATAAAATCAAGCAGTGCGTAATCATACATGTTAGTGAGACAGTGAGACAAGCTGCAGCATCAGCTCTGATGAGCTCCTTGTTTTGACAGGATGTGTGTTGTGTTCGGAGTCCAAGAGGAGTTTTGGCATGCACCTCTGCAGCACCTGTCTGCTCATGTTCTGCAGTCTTTAAATCCCACAGATCACCTGTGTTCAGACCACTATCAATCATAACACCAGAGTCGACATGTGTGATAACTCTGTGATAACACTGATAGCCGGTAATAAAAGTAGGTTGTAATAGGTTATAAATTGCTCATCATGAATTTAATGTACAGCAGTGTGTAAGGAATTTTACATAAACCAGCTGTTTCCACTTGCATTGTCTTTAAGGCAGAGAGTCGGATTCTTCTACTGATAGATGAAAATAAATGATCACAGATGTGCATGCCTGTACGGGCACACACACACACACACACACACACACACAAATCAGCATCTGATTTTTAGACTTGGGCTGGTAAGGGGTGTAAAAATGCTCAGCCCGATGGTGCTGATTCAGCTGCATTGATTTTGTAATGCTTGAATCAACTATAATTGATCGTAATCGGATTCAACAAAGTATGCACTCAGTTTTTGGGCTAAAATCAAATTCTCAGGGAGACAACCACTAAATATAGATATAGACTAAGTACTTCAGTGCTCTACGTACAATATTGCAAAAAGGTTCTTTCAAAAAAGTTTACATTAATGAAATAATCTATATTCATTAATGAGCTAACTAAAGATCTAAGAAAACTGGCCTACTATTATAAAATATATAATAAAATATAATAAAAGAGCCAATAATTTCAGACAGGCCATAACAACAAAGTACAATTTAATCAGGATATTATTGATTTTATTGAAACGGGATGATTTTTTATTTATTAAATAAATAAATGTGCAGAAATGTAAATCACTCTGCATTGTTCAATACTGTGGCTATTATGGACTATAGTGTAACCAGTAATTAAGAAAAAAAAAAATAATGGTTGTAAACTGTATCATAATGAGAGTGATTTCATGGTGTGAAGAATGCTTTCCCAAGAAAAAAAATCTCTAATTTAAAATTTTATAAAACTTAAAAAAAAAAAAAGAAAATATTTCAATAAATATTTTTGCTTTCTAGTATGTCTTTAACAAGCTACACTATTCACTATTTCCACAATGGCAACCTTCACCACTCGGACCGCCTCGCCCCAACGAGTATATCATGGTGTCCTTTCCCCGTGTCTTCAGTGGGATGGGGCGTTATGAGGACATGGCAGAGAGCCTGATGGCCTGGTGGAGATTTTGAAGGTCACTGTGTCTGTTTCAATGATATCACACACAGTGGGGGAGCTGAGTCAAGCGTGTCCCCTTGCCACCCGCCTGTGCCTAAACCATGCCGGACCATCGTCATGTTTTATTCATTCACTAAACAAGGCACAAGCATCTGCAGCGCAAATCCGAGAGTGTTTAGCTCTCTCTGTCTTTTTTCCTTCTATTTATGCCAGCTGTAATTTATGCAAATTACAGTTTGCAAGCTTCTGCATGTGGTTGGAGTTCACTGCTGTTGAAGACTTACATTTGTGGAAATGTGTCATTCATAAGTATGTTACATGTTGTGTGGATGCACTTTTGTATAAGTATAAATATATATTGATACAAATATATATTTGAGAATTGAGGTGGAATGGTGTATAAAATTTGTCACTTTCACTTTCATTACTTCGCGGTGCCTGGGTACAACCTCACCAAAGGACAGTGCTAAGTGACAAAGTATATTAAAGAAGCAGTAAGAGGATTAAATAGCACAAAATTATTTGCTTGGGCAAACTGCTAAAATAGCTTTTACAAAATATTGTTAGCAGAATTGCTCTTAGCTCTTATCTACTCAGATTGGGAATATGAATAATTAATATATTATGCAGCAGTAAGACAATAGTTAGGAAGGACTGCAAGAGCGTGTCAGTGTTTCACTCCGTGCTGTAGATTTGAGTGTTTCCCTGCTCTGACACACACTCGTTTAATGGAACAGTTCAGCCAAAAATATGAGTTACACTTTACCTCAAATGAAATCAGTCAGGTTTGATACGTTTAACGTTGAATGTTTGCTTCTATACTCAGGGTAATGTAGCTAACACAGTAAGGGAAGATTATAGCTACCAGTTTAGGATCATTCAGACTGCATGTCTAAATCATATAAATCATCACATATACCTTAGAAGACATGTTTTGGCCTTGTAAAGCCATTTGCACATAAGGAATACATGAAATAGTTTCACATTTGAAGGTTTGTGGCAGTTTATATGACTTTAAAAGGTTAAAGTAAAGTGTGTTTCTTCAGTTAAATGATTCATTTAGATTTGTTCAGCTGCACAGTTAACTCAGATATGCAGCCTTTTCCTGCCACCATCAAATCATGGTGGGACATGAAAAAATAACGTCGCTACCATGTTATTTTATAATATGCATGTATGTTCATGTTGATTAAAAAAAATCACACCCAGCCTAACAGGACACTATTGTATGCACCGTAGTCAGAAATCTCCGACTTAGAGTGAATGAGCACAAATGAGACCTCACTCAACTGCACGTCTCGATCCTGACCGAAAGATTCGCCTTTTTAAACACTCACCCGCTGAATAATAGAGAAGCAAATTGTTCATGACCAAATGATTTGCCTTTTAAAACACTGAACCACTGAACAAGGGAGGAGCAAATCTCTTAAACATGGACCAGTCATGTCCTAAAGATTCTCTGACTCAACACTGACTCACTGAACAAGAACGGAATGGATCCTCGTCATGGATGAAAGATTTGCCTTTTTAAACATTGCGCCATTGAACAAGAAAGAAACAAATCTCAGTCATGAACGAAAGAGTCACTGATTCAAACACTGAGCAACTCAACACAAGAGGAATGAATCTCCGTTGCGACATAAGGAATCATTTAAAGCTGACAAATACATGATAAATACATAAAGAAAAAGACCTATGTAAAATCTACGTTTCATAAGCATATACCAAGGTTATTGATGATTTGCTGATGCTAGAGTTACTGAACAAAAGAAATGACTCAGTCCTGGCAGTGACTGATAATGATTCCTTCACCAGAGTGACTAATTCAAAAATATCAAATCATTTGCAAACTAAACTACATGCTAAAGGAGCAAGTGATGAAGCTATGACTGTTTTTAACTTACTTTTTATCCATTTTTATAAATAACTGTCCTACAGTTTCAGAAACCATTTAAGGAACTCGAAGTAATCATATTAAACAGTAAGTGTCCCTTACATATTAGTCACATTAGCCATATAATTCCAGTTTTGTCCAAATCGTAATCCATTTTATCTCATGAAGCACTGGGTAATGAGCTGCTGAACTGAGTCAGGAGCGTTAAAGAGCTGCAAAACATACCAGCATGGGCACGCCAGACAATCTGTGATTTTCAGATATGCCTCTTTGTGCCGTTTACCAGGCAAATTGGGCACCATGGTGACTGTGTGAAGTGTGTGGAGTGCTAGGCAACTGCTGCATTTTTAAATGTCAGTCCCGGTATTGGTTTGTTAAACCTTGAATTTTAGCCTTGAATATTATTATGGGAATGACAATTATTATGCACTCATGCATTACCACAGGGTAAGCCTTGACCACTTCCCACTCAGTGCTAATTTGTTTAGCATAGATAACATAGAGATGGGAAGCCATTTGGCCGCCATACTGGTCCACCGTCCTGCTGCAAAATATGTGGTTGTTGATATATTTAAGAGTTACAGATTTGACTAAATTAGACTCTTTATTTGACAGTTTATTGAAGCAGGTAAGACTGTGTCTTTGTATTAGTAACAATTCACTTTTGCAGTGCGAACTTTTAAGTCAGTGTATTATGCATTAAATGACAAGTTTTCTATCTAAGAAAATCATTCTTTCTTTTTTCTTTCTTTCCTTCTTTATTTCATTTGTTCTTTCTTTTATTTCTCTCCTTTACCTTCCTTTCTTCCCTGTGTGGTGTTCTTTGTTTCTTTCTTTCTTTCTTTCTTTCTTCCTTTCATTCTTTCTTTCTTATCTTTGTCTCCTTTACCTTCCTTCCTTCCTTCCTTCCTTCCCTCTGGTTTTCTTTCTTTCTTTCTTTTGTTCTTTCTTATCTTTGTCTCATTTACCTTCCTTCCTTCCTTCCTTCCTTCTGTCTGTGGTGCTCTTTCTTTCTTTCTTTCTTTCTTTCTTATTTTTGTCTCCTTTACCTTCCTTCCTTCCTTCTTCCTTCCTTCCTTCCTTCCTTCCCTCCCTCCCTCTGTGGTGGTCTTTCTTTATTTGTTTATTTTTTCTTATCTTTGTCTTCTTTACCTTCCTTCCTTCCTTCCCTCCCTCTGTGGTGTTCTTTCTTTCTTTCTTTCTTTCTTTCTTTTTCTTTGTCTCCTTTACCTTCCATCCTTCCTTCTTTCTTCCGTCTTTCTTTCCTTCTATCCATCTGTGGTGTTCTTTCTTTCTTTCTTTCTTTCTTTCTTTCTTTACATTACATTACATTACAAAAACCTTTGATTCTGTAAAATGGGGGGAAAAAAACAGTCTATGGGGGCACATACTTTTGTAACAGTGTGGCTTCAATAGATGGTACTCATTGATCATCAAGGGCTCTAACATCTATTGCTTATAATTTTGCTTTACATGATTGCTTTATAATTTTGGTTCATAGTGGCTATGCAGCCTTGTGAAGAGATGGAAAGGTGGTTGATGAGCAGTATTTAAAGGTCATAGAGAAACTGGAGCTTAAAACGGATCTGAAATTACCACAGCGACTAAGGTGTCAGCCATCTTTAAACAGCGAGGCCCCTTATTGTTTGGCAAAAGACTCGGAGACTGACACCGTGCCCCCTGCGGTGATGTTAAACAAAGACAAGATCACATTGCACACTACTAAGCCATATAGACAAGTATATATGTGCGTGTGTGTGTGTATTTGAAGCTAATATTTTCATCTCTCGTTATACTCAGGAAGTCAGTTAACCTTGTGTGTGTGTGTGTGTGTGTGTGTGTGTGTGTGTGTGAAAATAGAAAATGTTCAATAAATTGGTTCATAAGTACATATCCTTGCTGTCTCATGTGCATGTGTAGTGTGCTGTAAAGTACACATCCTTGTTCGTGTGTGAAGTGTGGAGGGCACCAGGCCAGTCCGCTGGCCACACACACTCGCACATGCCCTGCTGATCAGACCTAGAACTCCATATGTTCACGCATTGTGAGACAATCCCAGCAGACTCTACAGGCATTTGCTCATTAAACAGTGTATCTAAACATTCACACACAGATCCAGCAGTAGTTCCTCATTAGAACCCGTCCTCAGAGGTGCATTACTCATCCTCAGCCAGCTGATAGTGTAACTAGGGCACTAATTATTAACAAATGTTGAGCAGACAGTCATTAAACTGTGATATTTATTCCTTTAATTAAAGGCAGAAAAAATTGCTTTGAACATTATTCATGGTGAATTTTCCCATAAAGCTCACAGCCATAACGCATAAAAAAGAACTACACTCTGACTCAGGACTTGTGATATAGGGAAGCACTCTATTCTCTCTCTTTCTCTCTCTCTCTCTCTCCTATTTCTTTCTCGTTCCATTTTTTGCTACCTATCTTTCATTCTTCCTTTATTTCATTCTTTCTTTCTTTTTCTGTCTTTCTTTCTTTCTCACTGAGCATATGTCTCTTCCCCTCACATTTTCTCTCTCTCTACCTCCCTTTCTCTACCTCTCTTAGTCAGTTTCTTTGTCTACCTCTCTCTTTTTTCTCTCCATCTTTCCCTCTGCAGTGTTCTGTGTTCACACTGAACTTCAAACTGCATCACATCATATCCACTCTCTCTCTCTCTCTCTCTCTCTCTCACACACACACACACACACACATACACACACACACACACACACCTGTACCTGTACATTCATCTCTGTTTGTTTCTGCCAAAGATTAAAAATCCCATAAACAAACCTAATCACATCTACATGAGCTCATTCGCATCCAAGTTTCAATACGAGAGCTTTCTATTGACTTATCCGTAATTGCTGCTACATTCGTAATCAGTCCTCTGCAGCTCCTGACAAGTGTTCGTCTTGTCATACTGAGCGCTCGCTAACCCAAGTGTTGTGAATAATTCAGCGCCGAGCCAAGTGCTCCTGCTGCCACTTTGTTCTGTCAATATTAATTGAGTTTTTTCCACCAACCGGTTCTGTGCCAGGGTCCATCGCCCCGAGACACCGGCCATGAGAACAGGAGCGAGGTATGAATACGGAGCAGTGATTAGTTAAGTTTTAGCAATCTGACAGTGTCTCTCTCTCAGAAGAATCAGTAGCATCTGTCGTAAATCAGAGGCCACAGGAGACGTGTGTATGAGTGTATATATGTGCAGATGTGGGTGTCATTGAGTTCTAATCTGAAAATTCTAACATAAATATTACAGTATTTACTGATTTTTTCTTTACAGTTAAGCCAGTATTGAAGGGGTTCTTAAAGGTTTGCCAGTTAGTCATTCATATTTCTTCCTACAACTTTGTTATCATGCTAATTCTTACAGAGTTGTAGTCACAGTTCTCCAGTAAAGGCCCAGTACTTCTTAATCCCAATCTTGTGGACCCAATGCTTGGCTTATCGCTCACTTAGCACACTGAGATGAGGAAAGGTATTGAAAAATCTAAATCTCTAGGATTTGGATTAAGAAACACTGGTGTAATGGTTCACTAAGAAGGTATAAATAGTGTAAATCCACAACAATTTGAACAGTGATGCTGCAAGCTTTTTGGCCACTGCGAGGGTGTTTTCACACTTAGCCCAAAACATTTGTGTCCAAGACAGTTTATGGGGCTCATAACTGCAAGTCATCACAAACCTAAAACAGGAAGTAATGTGGCAAGTTGCACCAATCATGTTACTTTGCATGTAATGTTGAGAACACATGAAGTAGAGTGCAACACGGTTCTGTGAAAACAAGCCCCAGACCACTGTTTTTTTCAAGAGGGATCAGTTGGCTGGAAACAGCTTTTCAATGTACAAACACTTCAGTACACCAGAAGACTTAGAGGATGTAATATACCTTTCAAATGCACCTTAATGGGGAATACACTTTTAAAGTTTGCACCTGTCTAGTACCATTTTTTAAATTCAGTGCATGGCGCTTGTTATTGTAGCTACATATAGCCGGCTGTGTCTTGATGCAGGGTCACACCGGCCCTTGGCAAGGTGCCTGATGTCAAATCATCGCTTTCTTGCTCTCTTAATCAAGTCAGCATCTTGAGGATGAGTGCATTATCTGCTCCTGAGCACCTCCTCTTTAACCTGCCCCATGTAACTGGATCTAATGAAAAAATAAAGGACTGTCAGAAAGCATTAGGTGAAAGTGTACAGTTCATCCTTTCGCCAGATTGCTGATGCTGGTGATCTGGATTCTATTTTAACTCATTTCTGGATCCAAATATATGATGTGTATTATGGCTATGTAATATAGAAAAGAGTATATGGTGTTATACTGTTGTAGTACATTCAAAAACAAAAATTTGGAAACAGTTTGGAAGCAGTGAATGAAGGTGTAAATATGTGTATGTGAGAGGCCCTACAATGAACTAGCATCCAATCCACTGTGTATCCCTGCCTTGCACCCAGGTGAATAGCTCAGTATACACTTTTGTCAAAATTGTCAAATTGTCTATTGAAGATAAATGAATGAATTTGGAAACAAAATGGAAACTGAGATCATGGTTCTAAATCATTCTTCTGTTTAAAACAAAGACTTTCTCAGTACTTAAAAAAAAGAGTGTTATGAGCTCAGTTTGTGAAAACTTTCATGGCACTGAAGCAGAAATATGAAAATCCCATAGCTGATAAAAATGTGATTTATTTTCTTAGTGTCCTCTGTGTCTATGTTTATGTTTAGATACTGTATATCGAGATATAAAGCCAAAGCATTTATTCGTAAAACTTTTTTCCATCATTCTTTTTCATATCTTGCCTTTATCGATCGACCAAATTTTCCACCTCAGCCAAGCTAAACATATTTATTGCAATATTTTTGGCTTTTCATTTATTTGTTGGTTTGTTTTTTTTGTTTTTTTTTATTTTCCTTTCAGGTTTTTTCCATTCCGGTTTCTTATACACATTTTTAAACTTTGCATAAAAGTGATGGAATACAACAGTGGAAATCGGTACCCAAATACTAAAATACCTTTTCTGTCTACCAGTAAAAAATGAAAGCTAGTTTATTAGGAGCTAACTAACCTGCGAGCTAAGTTAGTCGACATTGCTGATATTGTGCTATTTGGAATGACAATAAAAATGCCAGGATCTAGGAATACACATAGGGCATAGGTTCAGAGATGTTTTTAATTTTAGTCAATGTTGGGCATTAAAAACATGTTAAACAATTTATTATTCAACATAAGTTATTAGTAATGGAGAAGAATTACATGATCATGGAAACTTTAAGGGGTACTGTGTCAAAAGTTTTGGCACATTGTACATCCATCCATCTTCAACCACTTACTCCTTTTCAGGGTCACGGGGAACCTGGAGCCTATCCCAGGGAGCATCAGGCACAAGGCAGGGTACACCCTAGACAAGGGCACACAATCACACACACACACATTCATACACTACGGACACGCCAATCAGCCATGTCTTTGGACTGGGGTAGGAAACCAGAGTACCCAGAGGAAACCCCCACAGCACGGGGAGAACATGCAAACCCTGCGCACACATGGCCCCGGCAGGACTCAAACCCCAGACCCTGGAGGTGTGAGGCAATCATGCTAACCACTAAGCCACCGTGCACCCCACGTTGTACATATTTGATTTAATTGTTTATATAAAAGTCTTCCAAAGCAATATGCCTTGAGCATCACCCCCAGAGAAGACAGGAGATGATGGATGCATTTTTTAATTTTTTATTATCTACTCCTCTCTGTTTGTGTAGATATCATCCGGTGTCTCAGTGTCTAACATCAAATTAGCATTGATTTATGAGGACTACTTATTCATACATGTTATAATGAGGCTGCTCAACAAGACGACACAAGTAATTGACAGGCTATTTATTATGGCAACAACTGTTTACTTTGGAAAACAGTTTAAAAATGCTGGAAGATGCAGGAGTGGCCCACTTGTCTGCTCTTGCCCTGTACTCAGATAGATATACAGTCATGTGAAAAAATAATTACACCGCACAGAAATTGTTGGCTTTTTTTTGACATAGTTGGACAAGCAAACATTTGATCATCTTTGAAACATTAATATTAATATAGTTATTAATAAAGTTGATATACTCACACAAAACTACAAGGAAAATGAGCTTTTTCAATCATTTATTCAACAGAAATATCAATAGATGTGATATTTATCTGTGGAAAAAGTAAGTACACCCTTAGACTCAGAAGCTAGTATTGCTCCCTTTAGCAGAAATAACTTCTTGTAGTTGTTTTGCATAATTGTCCACCAGGCTTGCTGCAATTTTTGACCACTCTTCCATGCAATATTCTTTCAGTTGCAAGATGTTTGAGGGTTTTCTTGCATGTACTGCCTGTTTCAAATCCACCCACAAC
This sequence comes from Ictalurus furcatus, assembly GCF_023375685.1. Lineage (NCBI taxonomy): Eukaryota > Metazoa > Chordata > Actinopteri > Siluriformes > Ictaluridae > Ictalurus > Ictalurus furcatus. The sequence goes on from NC_071264.1 coordinate 17,296,048, forward strand.
ATTTCAAATCCGGGCTTTGACTAGGCCATTCCGTAACCCTCTTTCTTCTTTTTGAGCCGTTCCTTGGTGGATTCGCTAGTGTGCTTAGGATCATTATCCTGTTGAAAGGCCCACTTTCGGTTCAACTTCAACTTTTGGAAAGATGGCCTCACATTATCTTCAACCACTCTTCGATATGATGCAGAATTCATAGGTAAATCAATGAATGCAAGCTGTCCAGTTCCTGAGGCAGGGAAGCAATCCCAAACTATAACATTTCCACCACCATGCTTCACAGTTGGTATGAGGTGCTTCTTCTGAAAAGCTGTCTTTGGTCTGAATCAAACATGTCTACTGTTATTGTGGCCAAACAACTCTATCTTTGATTCGTCTGTCCAGAGCACATTATTCCAAAAGGCCTGGTCTTTGCCTATATGCTCATTGGCAAACTGTAGTCTTGCAAAGGCTTTTTCCTGACACGCCTCCCATGCAGGTCAAATTTGTGCAATCTCTTTCTGATTGTAGAAGCATGCACTTTGACACCAACAGCTGAAGACTTACTAGCAGATCCTGTGATGAAACTTGGGTTCTTGGAGACTTCTTTTTGCATCAGACGGTCTGTTCTTGGGCTAAATTTGCTGGGACAGCCAGTCCTGGACTAATTGGCAGTTGTTTGAAATCTGCGCCATTTATAGATTATTTTCCTTACAGTGGAGTGATGTATTTAAAATAAATTGGAGACCTTTTTAAATCCACATCCACAACCTTTTTTTCTGAAGGCCTTTCAGAACTCTTTAGATATTGGCATGATGACACGACACACCTCAATAGCAAAGGGCACACCAGACACTAGATATGAGAGGGGTATAAATAAGACAGGTTCCACCTGCACTCCCTAAGCAGGCTCTAATCACTGGCACACAATCCTGAACACCTGATTCTAATTTTATGGATTTGAAGGTGTGTTAAAGTATGGGTGTTCTTTTTTTTCCATGGGACTGATCTGTTTTTTGTTCATTTAAATTGTGAAAATGACTACAAAATGTCAATTTTATGTGTCATTTGATAGAATGTATCACCTTCATTAATAGGCACTGTTTCAAAGAGGATCAAATGTTTGCTTGCCCAAATATGTTAAAAAAAGGCAACAAGTTCCATGGGGTGTACTTATTTTTTCACATGACTGTATTTAGATTATATATATATATATATATATATATATATATATATATATATATATATACTGTATTTGACATCAAAGGCAAACACTGACAAGATTCAGAATGTGGATGTACTAGCATTTGCCACACCTTGTGTCTTACAGAAGTTCAGAAGCATAAATCGAATGCTTGGCATTTCTGATTGTTGCTGATGCTTCACCTAAATTATCTTCAAGTACTCTTCTTTTTCATGAGGAAAAAAAGATCTATTATACTTACATTTTCTGACCTAAGTTGAAACTGACACTGCTGGGCATCTGTGAAGATTTTCATAAGGTCCCGACCAACATTTTGTCAAAGAGTAAAATATTCTTAAGGGCTTGGTGGGTTTATTTGATGGATGGTGAGATGTTATTTAGGAATAGTCTTGCACTGCATAATACTGCTGTAGAATAGAATAATATTACACACTCCACAAAGTGCAGCTGCATGTGTTGTCTTTTTTTTTTCTTTGACATATCTGTGGCCGTTGGGGCAAACACATCAAATGAATTCTGGAAAGGTTTTGACCAAAACTGTGTTTTCTTGCCAGTAATATACTTTGACATCTCTACTTTAAGAAAGAGTAAATATATTGTACCGACATTACTTAGAAATGTTTTATTTTGGTTACTTTCTAACCTTGCCTTGGTTTTCTGCATGAAACAATTACGTTGTGTAAGGAGCAAATGCAGCGAGATGTGGGATTTCCTCATGAGTGTGATTTCCTCATGTATCTGACCAAGTTTGGGGGCAGTTGCCTAAGCAATTCAGTTTGCAGTAATGTACTGGCTGACAAAATGTCCCTGATGTCATCATTATCAAAACAAGGAAGCACTCTGTACAGGTGACAGTTTTAAAACTTTAAATGTCCTAGTAAACACATTAACAACTCCAATTTTTTATTGACAAAACGGACTGAACGATTCAGCAAATAATTCAGCATCATTGTAGGAGTGAACAGAGATCATTAGAATGAAGACAAGAATGAGGTGTGTTGGCACAAGTCACTTCTACCTTACCGTACCTAGGCAAGTACAGTGTGCATGCAGGACATTTCAGGTTTGAGACTTTTTTTTTAAAGTGCAATTTCCCTCTCTTTTGGGTTGAATATCTCTGGTGGGGGACAAGATATGAACCTGAAATTCTGACAGAAATAAGTCCTCTATAGTAGCATTCTGCTGTGAAAATTGTGAGTTTCAGGTTGGAGGTAAACTCTGCAGGACAGTGCACCTCCTGGGCCAAATTTCAAGAACTTGCCTGATCTATCATGTTGGTACAGGTGTACAGCTGGTATGCGTGAATAGATTTTATCCAGATATGGCTACAGTGTTAAGTTAAGTGTTTTACAAATGAACAGTATCATAAACAGAGCTATGGTGTTGTTTCTCCTGTGACAAAAGTCAGTAACAAGTCACTTACTGCTTTTATCATAGGAGAAGCCACAGGAGGTTGAAGGGAAATATGTTAATCATACTTTGTTAGACATCAAAAAAACTACATGTCAAAGTTACTACACCAGATCAGCACTTGATCTGATCTTTTCATTTGCAGGCATCGGCCATGATATAGACAACAGGCCACACCCCTTGACAACAAATAAAAACATTAATTTAGTGTTCTGTATTGAACTACTTATTGATATTTGTTTTTTGCATAAATTACACAATAATGCAGAAACTCCACAAAAATCAAAACTTCCTTGGGAGGAAGCACAGATCTTTGAAAATGTGGTCATTTCCACACTTGCTTGACAGAATGAGATGCACTTGCAATACATGTATGAATAGATACACTTATTACAATGGATGTAGTGTATAAGACTGAATCATAGTTAAAAACAAAATATCGTGCCTTTTGGACACAATGGATCTTTGTACTCTGGCTGGCATGTTTTGCTGGAATTGATTCAGTGTTTACCTGTAAGAGAGATGGATTTGTCATATTCCTGTGTAGGGCTGTCAGAGGTACATAGCTAGATATTATAATTGGGCTTGCTACAGTATATCCAAGTACAATATCACAATGTCCAATAACAAACTGTTACTGTGGGGAAAACACTAGTTTTTCAGTGCTGCACTTCTATGTGAATTTGGTAGTGAAAATAATTTACCATGGCTTTTGTGCTTTGTTGTATCACCATGTCCTTCAAGAGCATGGTGCAGTTTTCTCAAAAGAGCTCACGCACACTGCAGGGCTTAGGACAAACCAAGCTGAGACCAAGCATGGCATTTGACAAATTAGTGAATCTTACAGCTTCAAATACCGTGTGTGTACTCCAGGTGCTCATCAGCCACAGAGCACAAAGCATAACAATTTCATCTAGACTCAGAACCAGTGTGTGCCCAGTATGCATATGTGCATACAAGATAGTTTTGTTACTAAAAAGCGGTTCTGATCAAAGGCATGTGTGCTGTGTGTATAGAGACTATGCACCAAAGTCTGACATTAACACCACAACCTGCCAAGTAAGAGATAGTAGCCGATAAGGAAGTCCAGCAGGTGTTTTCTCACTTATATCATGGCTACCTCTCAGTGTTTTGGTGGGAAAATTTTTTAAGGTTTTGCTTACTCATACCTGAATCATATGAACATAGGAAACTCACTGTCTTTTTTTATTTGGCTAAAGTTCTAGTATCATTATACGCTTGTTGTTATGGCTACATCTTTAAGAGTGGTATAATTTTTGTCGCTTTAAATTAAAACTACATGCTCTTTAGCTCTGTATCAGTCGTTTCTTTTTGGGCAAACATCGTGGATTTTTTCTTATTTTCATTTAGTGATGCAATAGCAAAGCTTGAATATATACCTAGTGGCTCGCTGCAGCACAAATTTGAACCCTGCCCATTCCCATGTTAGTGAATGAGGTATTTTAGGTTACATTAACATAAATTATTTTCAGGAATAGTGTTCTGTTGTTTTTACAAGTTCACTTGACCTTGATATCTTCCCCCAATGTTTTTCCTTATGATAAATGCCAGTTCTGTAGCAAAACCATGTCCTGTTCTGCTGTAAACTGTTCTAACAGGCTCTTAATGGCAAATTCTTTTCAGTTTTTCAGGTATGTTGCTCATTTTGATGTCTAAGCTGTAGCTCATTTTACTGATATTAAATTAGCAAGCCAATGTGAGGGAACAAAGTGATAGCATAAACCATGGTGGCTAACGATATTTTGTAATATAATAATAATAATCTATCATTTATTGTATGTCCTTTGCTAACACTGGAAGTAGTTTTTTAAGGTTAGCCATTCACTCCTTTTTAAATGAACTGCACTGACAAAAACGAGCACAAATGTATAAAATGAGTATAAAAGCACTTTTTCATTCAGATGGGTAACTTATTACAGATGTCAGAGCTAGATAAAAAATCACGGAGAACAGCATTTTCCTCCCTAAAAATAGGATGTGTTGAGTGTAAATGTTGACTGCTGTTTACCAGGTTAGCAGTTTAGAAATCTTTTACTGACAATGGTAAAATCAATATAGATTCAAAAATTATACAACTACAATTTAGCATTTTATATATTTATTAATAACCTACATTTATTAATAACCATGGTGCTACATAAAACAAGACACTAACCACATGAGACAACAAAACTAAATAAGTTTTTTACATAAAGTGCAAATGTATGCTAACAACACAGTACAGTACTGGTAAAACAGGACAATAGTGACAGTGTAGCGCCAACCACTACACAGTTTTAGTGTCCAATATAAAAGATAGGTGCCAAAGAGTAACAATACAATTTTAATATGAGATCACGTAGCTTCTCCAGCAGATCATCATGCATGTTGATTGTTGCATGATTTCTGTATTTTAGCAGTGTCTGGCGATGGTAAACATAAACACCGGTTGCTCTGATGTCCATGTGCTGTAAAAAATCAGGCTACGAAACAAAAATAGCATCATTTTGAATCCAGAGAGGGCGCTGTGTGCTATTGCATCGTCGCCATCTTGGATCAGATGGAGGAACGTTGTTTCATTTCACTGTGTACTGTACCAGCTGTATGTGGTTGAAGTGACAATAAAGCCACTTGAACTCTGTACTTTCCACTTTGAGGTGCTGATGCGCCATCTTAAGTTGCAATTCAGGTAATAGCATGCACACACACATCAAGTAAAATGGGTAGTTGAGAGAAGGACCCATTCTCTGTCTGGCCTTATCTACTTTGTAGACTCTGGCTCCAATTTTTTCACAAGATTAAACTCCAAATTTCAACCCAAAAAGGCTTTAAGAATACACAATGGGAGAGAATGTCCCCACTGGATGTTTCTTGTTTTTCACACCATTCTGTGTAAGCTTTAGAGACTGTTATGTGTGAAAATACCAGGAGTTTCTGAAATATGCAAGCCAGTCCATCTGGCTCCAATAACCATGGCATGGTCAAAGTCAGTGAGATCACTTTTATTTCTCATTCTGATGTGTACATGAAGCTTACATGAAGCTCCTAACATGCATCTGCATGATTTATTTAGAAGTAAAAAAAAAAAACAAAAAACAACAAAATATTCCAAAACTACAGAGGTACCGACCTCTATGTCTTCACAGCTCACTATGGCCATGAACACCAAACACACTACCATGTCAGGGTCACTGCTACAGAATAAATCATGACCCAATTAATATCTGCTCAGTGGTGCTCCTGTGGTGTTCATTTTCCCATCCTCTTCTCTGGAAAATCTTTCTTTCCAATGCTAAGAGCTGTGGTGAAGTCTCTTTGATATTACAAATCTGTGTTGTGCTGGAAAACCTCCTTTTTTGATTATAGATTTAGCTGGTTCAGGAATTTACTATCCCTCAGAGCACATACACGATACACAGATGATCATGAAAGCGTGACAAAAGCACATCTAACAAGTCTTCCCTCCAGACATGTGTGAATAGACACTCAGATTTCAACAGGTCAAAGGTATAAGATTGGGACATATTTAATAGCAGGTGATGTAGAAGTCATGCAAACCCAAAGCACAGTGCTGAAGGGTGATAAAAATGATTTCAGGTTGTTAGGGTTTTTATAATATGACACTGCGGTATTGTATTTTCTTTCACCGTGACATGCATGCGTTAAAATTAAATGAGCTAGCGCTTATATCCTGGGCACAATGTGCATCGCAGTCGTGGTTAATGTCCCAGTACCTAAAGGTTCAAGCACAAGCAGAAAATGATAGTTATTCACCTGCCCATTAACACCTCCAACATGATTAATGCAACAGTCCATGCTTGACTGAAGCTGTGACAGGTAATCATCGCTCAATGTGTTTTCCAATCGCTGACTAAGCACAGTCAGAGTCTGTGTCTCTCTATTGGGCTTGTGAGTCAGTAAGAGCTTAACGTTTAGAGGTTTTTACCTAATAGCTGCCAAGATCCTGTTCTTTCTTATAATATACAGCCTTCATCATGGTCTCTTTCTTTCTCTCTTTCTTGCTCCTTCTTTGTCCACGTCAACATATAAAAAGCACCACTATGGCTGAATATTTAAGAGCCAGCAGCAGCACAAGGGCTGATTAAAAGTATCACTCAGGACCTCAAAGAGGGTGCGACAGGAGCATACAGGAGCACTTGTGGTCTGTTTCTTGTTGCTTTCTATTTCTCTTCCTCTTAATCCTCCCCCACCCCCCCACCCACACACACACACACACATTTCCACACCCGTTAAAGAAAGGGTTGAGTCTGAGTAGTGGTGTATTTTTAGGCTTGTGGAAACCTAAAAATGTCTAAATCAAAGTGATAATCTGCTTTCCTGGGCATTCTTAGACATTCATTTAGGAGGTTGTTGATTTTAATGTTTACAGCTTGTGAATGAGCAAAATCTAAACAATGAGTGACAATTATCGGGATCCAAACAAAAAAAGAAGTTACAGAAGACAGAGGTGGCATGTTATTTTGGAGAGAAAAAAAACAAAACCCTGTTTCACATCAGCTTAAGACATTACAAACAAGATCTTGAATCTGCAGCGAGTTAGTTAAATTAAATGAATTAGTTAGAGCATAAGCCCCAGGCTAGCAGCCTTCATGTAAAAAAGATGGTTTTAAAATTGTCTTGTGCTAACTAAGTAAGCTATGCTTGTATATTACTGCCAAAATGAGGACTTGTGCATGTTCAGACAACAGCTTTATACACAATAGTTATTGCCAAAATGAATAATCCTCTTGTGAAAAGGTGTCATCATAGATGCCATCATGTCTAAAATACCTGCAGTTTTCAAATAAATATTGTAACTTTAGTATTATAAGGTTCTGTCTTGCATTCATTTTTAACCAAGATAAAACCATCTAATACTAAGGTCACAATATATACAATATATTCCAAATTACTTCATCTCAGCCCTTTGATAGTGTCTGTTTACTGCTCTAAATACATACAGATGCATGTATTTAGAGCAGTAAACAGGTACAGATACAGACAGTGAAATTGCAGTACATTCCTAGTACAAGGCCAAAGTAAACTTTCTTTTTCACTGACAGACAAAGAAAGTATTTAAAGACAAAATGTAATACTACAATTGATCCAAAAGGAAATAAAATAAAGCAAGCACTAAAACTTTATTTTTAAAAAAAGACAATACAGTTAAACATTTTATTTTAGTTTCCAGATTTGTGTACATACTGTTCTGTTTCCACAGATTGCATCCTGCTGTAGAAAAAACTCTTTATACGTGTGAGAAACTAAAAAATTAGACAAGTTACAACCACAGCCTGTAAGTGACATTTTATTTCCAAATTATAACCTGCCTGACGAGTATGTCTTGTTTGGTATAGACAAGCAGTACAGGTTCAGAGTTGCCAAAATGTTATGAACAAAGCCTCATTCTGCTCATTTGCCTAATTTGTTTTGTTTGCTTTTTTCCTGGAGATTTGATATGGGGAAAAAGCTGAAAGAGTTGCTACATTCAGTTGCAAGCAAAATTATACAACCCCCATTGCAAATGTCAAAATTTATTTGTTTATTGTCAAAATTTACAGACTTTCAGCTGTTTGCAATGAACAAATCAAACAAAAGCAATTGAAATAGTTCAACACATCAAATGCTTTAAGTGGTTTCCACAAATTCTGACCCAAAACGAATGAAGCCCTTGATTAGTTTCGTCAGGTGTGCTTGAGATAACACCTATTTTGCATATTTGTGCTGTTGTGAGAGATTCTATTCAGGGGGTTGAATCATTTTGAGACTGGAGAAGTCATTATAAGTTGCATTTTCAGCTGAATTTGGGGAAACCACTTGAAGCATTTGTTGTGTTGAACTATTTCAATTGCTTTTGTTTGATTTCTTCATTGCAAACAGCTGAAAGTCTGTAAATTTTGACAATAAACCTGGCTTGCAATGGGGGTTGAAAATTTTGATTGCAACTATATCCTACGCTAGCTGTCAAATTAGCTTTTTACAGTACACGTCAAATCTGTTGACATGCAGACCAATTTCATTGTCAGCCCGAAATGGAGCTGCATATTATCCCACTGCATGATGTACTGCTTAAATACACATGTAGGAAGTGACAGAGCAGTGTCTGGGATTGCAAAGGGAGCTCTCTTGTGCACAGAGCTAATGTTACTGCCTTCATTACAGGATCAGAGGGGCTCATTAGATAGCCCCGTTAGAGCCTTTATATTTCCCATTCCTCGGCTCGCTTTGTATCTGCGCAGGCCATAAAACTGAATATATGCATATGGGAGGAGGCCATGTGCATTTTAAATCACACTTTTAACCGGATGCTTATCGCCAGACCACAGACAAGTACACGCATATACACAGTAAAACCCGAGCTCATGCTGTCTCATTTGCAAGCCTGTGGTAGACAGCATGGCATAACGTGCTAGGCTTACTCGTTAATTTCCTGATGATGGGAGCCAGTTACACAGTGCAGACTCCCAAAATCAATTAGAAAGTGCTTTTGTGACGTTTTATGGGACACTCCCGGTCGTTTCTATTAAAACATAAAGCCAATGGACGAACAAAACTCGCCCTCAGGGAGACTTCAGAGGAAACGGGGTCAGAGGTCATAAAGTCAGAGCAACAAGACAGCGGGACGTCTAAGACACCAGGCCTTCTCGGCAATGAAACCTCTCTATGGAGGAGAAAAAGGGAGCGAGAGACATTCAGAGCACTAATGAGCAGACGAGGCGGTTGAATGAAAGGTCACTATGAAAGACGAGGCTGGAAGAGGAAGGTGGTACAACTGAAGACAGACAGAAAAGAGGAGTTTTTTTCCTGGATCCTGTAGGGCTGGGTAATAAATGTTTTAACATAGTAATAACAATTTTTGCTTGCACAATTAAACATTAAACATAATCGACTACAATTATTGGTGAGCTTAGCTAAATTCCAAGCTTATCTGTTCTAAACCTGTCTATTTGGGCACTTAATTTGCCAACTTAAGTTTAAACATTACATCAGTTTTTAAGCAGGGAATTTAGTGTTTATTCTGAATTGAGTTACGCACATGCTCATGTTGATTTTCTGGGCTCCTGATTATCAGATTATGCAAAATTACAAACTTATTTTTCACAGGTGCTTAACTTGAATTTCAGATCACAAAATCCATTTTACAATTAAACACAAAGCCCATTTAATTTAGGCCACACTCACTTTGTGTCTAATTCTGAATACAGATACAAATATTTCGAGCACCAGACAGATACAGATAGCGTCACTGCTTTACACTCCTACACGGACCAAGCAATCATTTGCTACAACTCACTTTAAGTTAGTTGATTTCATAATTCTATTGTAAAGACCAACAGGACCTATAGTAATCTGCAATATAAGATGCAGTCTCCTCCAGGCTCCTTCAGACAATCATTTAATTAGTTGAATAATTGAAAAAAAGGATCAGGTCTGCTCCAGGAGCTTACACAAACTTCATTTCCCAGAATCCTCAGCCAAACAGCTTAGCACATGACCCGTCATATGATCTGCAACCACTTCTAGATCCCCAATCACCACCACCTGTTCCCAATAAGCACATTTTCTTTAAATAACCTGAACTTCAGTGTCTCTTTGCAATGCCTTGCAAAGATATTTATCCTGGTGGCTTTATGTTTGTGTGCATGCTAGTTTGGTGTTAACCCTGTCTGTTTTTGTTGATTGATTTCCTTTGTCACCACAGAAACATTTTTGAAGTGTCAATAGAATGGGGTTATATTAAAAAAAAAAACCCAGATACTTTATTCAGTGTAAGGCATTTAACAAGGAAAAGGAGGAAAAAGAAACAGCTGGAACATTAAGGCCTAATGACTAGTTAATGTCTGAGAAAGTCTGTGATGGCACCAACTCAATGAAAACTCATGTCGTAAATAGTGATAAATAGTAGGAATTATTTGGTGACGAGATTTACTTTATTTACTTATTTTTTTTTATCTGGTCAAAGAGATTGTTGGCTTAAAAAGAATAAAAACCTGATTGCACATGCACGCAAAACAAGTTTAGCAAAACACAGTTTAACAATAAATTATAATTTTTTTTCTTTTCTTGTTATAAACCAGCACACTGTTTTATATTTTTGTTTATTCACTTATTGATTTTGCAAGGTGAAAGTTGCACTATATTTTTTACTATAATCCAGAAGGGATATTTTTATGCTCCTGCTCCATCGTTTCATATCCTCTCTTCAAATGGAAACCACTTAATAACGTTCTTTACATAAAATAGCAAACTCTGTTAATGGAAAGCCTAGGGTATAAATATCTATCTATCTATCTATCTATCTATCTATCTAACCATCCATCCATCCATCTATCTATGACTTTCCTGCTTTCACCCCATATTTGAAAACACAGCTATAGCAGCTATGTAATGTCATATCTTGCTGTAGACAGGCATGCAAGAAGTTACAAATTCTCAGCACTAATGTTGGCCTATTGTTTAGGTTTAGGCTATACTTTCTTGAATTCTCCCTGGAATGTTTCAGAAAATTATGTTTTAGTTCTGGAACCAATTGGAGTGGTTTTGTTCATGTATTTTATTATGTTCAATTAAAAAATGTTCAGTTTTAATTTTTGTTTCCTGTAATGTTTTAAATCCATGCATATCATTATATCTGTGCTAAGAAATTATCTAATGAAATGGATGTGTTGTTATTGATGGCGAAACATATTTCAGTATTAAAAATGGGCAAAAATAGGTGTAGACTCTGAGCATTAATACGATCTCTGGGCAGTTGGACATGAATGTCGGTCTGTCACAAGGCCACTTTTTTTTTGCTTGCGGCCTCTACAGTCTGTAGAAATGCCTCTGGCGTGAACAGATATTTTATTAAAGAAGCTGGAATGTGAGGAGAAATTCACTCAGTATTACAAAAAAGCCTGTTATTATTTAAAATGATTGACTCCACATTTAAAATGTGGAAGAATATTTGAACTATTTTATTACTAAATGCGCTCAATTTTCATATTCTGATGACCATTTTGGTGCAGCTCAAAGATCTATGAGATGCTGTGTGCTGTTGGACATTTATTTATTTGTTTATTTATTTACTGCTGTTGTTGCATGTGACAGATCCATTGATTTTGGCTCTCTTTCCAGTTACATTATTCCCATGCTCTCTTCCTCCTTTACTTCCACATGCTTTAGATTGACTTGTTATGACACCATCTTGTGTTGTACACAATCACACAGCTGCTCTCCTGCACAGTGTGTAAACCAATGCCTCGGGTTAGTGGACCTCCGTCTGAGCTTAAACCTTTCTGGATTAGAAAAAAGAAGAAGAGAAAAATGATGAAGGCTTTGTAGATTGCCCTTCACATGAACTTCCTCTTGACATGTGCTTACCTTTGTATGAATTTGTGTGTGTGTGTGAATGTGTGTGTGTGTTTCTGACTGAAGTGTGTCCAGGTATGTTGTAAGAAGTCAGTCCAGATAATGTGAGGGCGGTTTTATCCGTCTTGTCAACACTCATGAGGATTACTAATCCATTAATCCACTTCCTCGGCCAGGTCCTCCACACTTTCTCGAACTGGAATTGTTACAGGCTCAGTTGAAAGGAAAGTTTAGCGGAAAATCTAATTTGTGCATTTTTTCCCCCTTGTAGTTTTAGGCCTCCTTGGAAAAAAGTCTTGTAGTGTAATTATGTTTACTGTCATAGCATGAAGTTATCAGGATAACTATTTCTGAATTAATTATCTCTGTATAACAAAATACCATGAGGTACATACCATGAGGAGTATTGTTATTTAGAAACACTGCCCATATTTGGGTGGATGTTAATTTGTTCCTAAAGACACACATTCCTTTTTGGATTTCTGTTATTTCATATGAGTAGCCTGATGATGGAGCTCTGCTCTGCAGGGACAGACATGTCTCTCAGTCCCCCCTCCAGACGGTCACTCTGTCTGATTTAAATAGCCAATAACTCTGCTGCGTTTGTATTGGTGGTCTGAGTCTAACTGCCTCTGCCAGCTCAACCTGAAGAGCTTCGCTGTCTCATAGTCCACGCAGAGCACCACTGAAAATGGCGAGACAGCCAGTCTGCCATTTTGTCTTTCTGTCTATTCGTCTGTCTGACCGTCTTGCTGACAAATAGACTGTCGTAAAGGATTTTTGTGACCGACAGGTGATTTTTTTCCTATTAATCAGACAGTGATCTGGTGTGTCTGGACACCTGACAGATGCATCATTCACTCGGGAAGCCAGTGAATGGCCCGAGACTGACACTGTGACACAAGAAGAGCTGCTTCATCTTGATTTATTCTCGTCTCGCTCAGAAATATTACAGCCACACCTTGGGCCAGGAGAAAATATGACGTCTTTTGGTATAGGCTCTCTCTCTCTCTCTCTCTCTCTCTCTCTCGCTCTCTCTCTCTCTTTCTCTCTCTTTCTCTCTCTCTCTCATGGCACATCTCAGTGAGTCTTTTGTAAGTTGTCACATTGCAGCTGATAAAATGTGCAATGCTCAAATCTGTGTCACAGTCCTAATGGCCTGTGAGCATGTATCTGTCTCTGCAATATAGAGAGAGACTGAAAGAGTGTGTGTATGTGTGTGTGTCTGGTCTGCTGTATTGATATGCAGGCCACACTGCTGCAGTGCTCGCGGACTGAAATGAGGAAGCTCTGGCGCGGAGGACTGGGATGAGATGTTTTAATGAGATTGTGGTCTCTTTAGCGGCCATGCAGCGCAGTACTGAATGTGATCTCAGGCTCCGTTTATTGGTTTATGCACACCCGTGCGCCTACTAATGTGTTCACTGCTCCCATGCAGTGCTGCGGCGCCGCAGCGGGGCTGATTTAAACAAATCACCCTCATGATGGAGAGAGACAAAAAAACCCTTGTGATAACAAAAAGAAGACAATAAACAAAAGGAGGGAAGGACAACGAGACTGGCTGACTGTCTTTACACGAGATATCTGCATGCAGTGTGATTTGCCTACAAAGGTCATTGTGTTGATTGTGTACAAAATAGGACATCACACTGCAATAGATTGAGACATTTTTACAATAACAGTACGCATTATATTGGGTGAAATTAGGTGTTATGGGATTGTTTTTGTTTTGTTTTTGGTTACTCATCTCATCATCACATTATTTCTAAAATCATATAGTATCATATAGTATTCTGGAAAAACACAAATTTTTACTTTGTACAAAATTTTGTAATAGCAAAAAAAATTTGTGCTCCATATCTTTTTAATTCTGCCATATTTAGGTTTGTTGATCATGTGGCTGGCAAACAGAAGTGCTGATTTTTTTTTTAGAGCATCTAAATCTTACCGTCCAGTCTTCTACTTCCTCTTACCAGTAAAGTACCAGTAATTAAGGTAATCTAGCAGGAGCACATGGTGACAGAGCTGAGCTGTGGGTCTGTAATTTAATGGAAATGTAAATCTTTTCTAATATAATCTTCATGAAATCCATTTAACTCTCTGATGTGATAAATCACACTGACAGACACACGACCACCCAAGCTTCCCCTTCTAACTTTCCATGATCATTCAACTCCCTGACTGATTATAGTTATAATACATAGCGATGGTTTCATAGTATTTTAACTTGCTGAATAAATTACTTTAATGATGCCTGAGACTTTAAGTAGTTGTGGGTTTTCTGCTATAGTGTTAACTGCAGTATTTTCGCATCATTCTGTCATTTAGCTAGCCTATTTTTTTGGCTTGGATGAGAGCGTCGGCTTTAGCTAAACCAAACATTACTTGATGCTATAAACTCTGCTTCATGTGAAATAGATTTTTATTCAATTTGTTATACAGTTTCTAAAAAATTTTGGTTTTTTTTTTTTGCCAGCAGGTTGTTGCTAAAATCACAAAGTCACACTTGTAATCAAGCTAGATAACAGTGAACCATTTAGCCAGAAAGCTCATTAATCTTAAGACTTGAGTGAGATTTGGATGGTCAAATGGAACAATTATTAAGTGAGCATTTTCAAACCAGGTAATAAGATGCTGGTGGGGTTTTTTTGGTGTTTATTAAAGGCTATATTGTATCCGGTGTCATTGCCAGAAAATATATTTTGCATATCTGTTTTTTTTTCCCCCTACAAATTGTAGTTTGTAGAAAAATATTTTCAGAAAAGCATATTATAAGTAAGGATGACAGTTATAGAAAAATAATATGGTCTCGTTTATTCTTACCAGCCTGAATTATTTTTCTATAACAGTATGTGCAGAGTTTTATTCCTCTTATGCCACAGCAGTTTACAAACAGTGATAACAAAAAAGAGACAATAGACAAAAGGAGAGTAGGACAAAGAGACTGAAGTGTCTTTACACAAGATATTTGCATTCAGTGTGATTTTGCTAAAATAAAAGGTCAGTGTTAAGTATTACAAAAATATAATATAAAGTATTAAATGATTTTTTATTTTAAAAATCATATATTTTAATTATTTTTTACAATAGAAAAACTTGATCATATTAACAATTATTTATTTTTCTTTGAGAAATAACAACATGCATTCCATTAATATAACCTACAGGTCCTGTGAATCTATTGTTACTGTACAACCCCTGGTAAAAATGATCAATCGATGAATCACCGCACTTAGAGGATGCTCACCTGGCTTTTTTTCTTCATAGCAAATAAACACAAATAAACTGATATGACAAAACAATTTTTGTTTAATAGCTGGAGCCAAAATGTTCAGCTATTAAACAAAAATTGCTTAATAGCTGAACATTCTGGCTTCATGAAACATTCCTCAAACAAATTAAATTAAATTATTTTTAATTAAAGAAATATTTTGTTCCAGATCAAGCAGAGGAAAGAATTATGGAATCACCTTGTAATTTGCATTTGTAAAACAAATACCAGCACAAGTCTGTAAATGCAAATTAGCAGTTTAAAGAGAGTGCTTACAGACCTAAACCTTGGACTTTTTGAAAGGAAACCTGGCCCCAACAAGAGAGTTCTCAGATGAAAAAATGGAAAGGATTTAAAAGAAGCCAAGTGAATATCCTCTAAGTGTGGTGATTCCATCATTTTTGCCAGTGGTTGTAGAAATGATGACTTGTTAGAAAGAGCACATTGATATAAATCAATGATTGAAATTACAGCCGACTCAGAGCTGTTACAGTCTACTGTCAGAGCTGCTGTTATAGAAAATGAATCAACACCTTCTGATCAGTCAGACTCGAGAATACAAGAATCCTTTGTAATTTATCACAATATCAAAGTATTGCTTAAATGTGTTGCATAGTTTAAAAAGTCCTGTGCTTTTAAGAGTTATTTTGGTTTAGCCCATTCTGAACATTTATATCCATCTCTATTTTCTCTTAAGAAAAACAGACAGGTGCACTCTGGGGGAAATTATCTTAATGTATCTCTTGTCATTTAGCAGAAGACGTACAGTATGTTTGTAGAACAGCTCTTGGGGCATTTTTCCCCCCTTTGCTCCCTGTGCTAAAGTGTAGATAAATAAAATGGTGCACATTTTGCCCTCTCACTCTAGCAGTCTATGAAAAATGCATGGCAGTGAACACGTCTCTTGCTTTCCCTCCCCAGGCCCTATGGTAGGCCAGACTCTGATGTGAAATTTGCTCACAAAATGTCAGGCAGGTCCAGAGAGGCAGATGCCGTCAGGATGATCTCAGTGACATACCGCAGATAGCATGTATGTATGTGTGTTTTGGTGTGTGTGTGTGTGTGTGTGTGTGTGTGTGTGTGTATGTGTGTGTATGTGTATATGCATGTGTGTGTATGTGTATATGCCGGAGAGGGAGACTCAGATGGACAATGAAAATATAGTATGATAGATAACCACATCTGCCATCTGATCTCCTCAGACTGAACTCGCTCAGCCCTTTGCACTGGAATGTAAATTGGGGTTTATGCATATGTATATGTGCATACAGTATGTCTGTGATGGGTCTGACAGATGAAATTCCCCAGAAATGTCACTTTGGGTTCTGAGGTCCTCCTATGCAAGAACATGGCAAAATCACAGATGTTACAATGTTATGATGCAATGTAGCTCCAATAGGTTTCAATATTCATTTATTATTAGTTCTGTTTAGAGACTTGAATCAGAGCATCAATCCTGTGAAGGAGACATGGCTTCTACACTTCAGAATCTGTGAGAGAGGTGTAGTCCCTGTGCTTCATTTACATTTAAGGAGGCATGGCCTCTGTGCTTCAGTCCCAGTGAAGGAGGTGTAATCTTGCCTTTTAGACTCTAAAAATATTGCACAGGCATAGCACAATTAGTAGATATATGGAATACAAAACCTTTTTGTGAAAAACTAAAATTTGTTATTAGGCAATAACATACTATTAACTTTGTTTTGGAGCTGTAGAATCTGATCAATTCTGACAAACGTGATGCTTTATTACTGACTATTGAGTTACGCTCCAGAGACTGAATGTGTATCATTTGACTATTTTGGCAGGTGAGCATCTGCGAGTATGTCCTCAAGGCTATACCTGTTGCACAAGTGCCATGGAGGAGACGCTGTCCAACCTGAGCCGCAGAGAGTTCGAGGGCTTGGTGAGAGAGGCGGGACGCTCCATTCAGGCTTCCCTAAATGCCCAGTACAGGAGCTTTGACAGTGAGTAGCACACAATGTAATTTGACCCCCCCCCCACACACACACAATGGTTAAGGCTCTGGGTTACTGATCAGAAGGTTGGGGGATCAGAAGGTGCTGCTACTGTTGGGCCCTTGAGCATGGCCCTTAACCCTCTCTGCCCCGGAGGCACTGTATCAGGGCTGACCCTGCACGATGACCTAACAAGCTGGGATATGTGAAAATATGTGATTATACTGTACTGTAATGTAAATGTGACAAAATAAGTAACACACACACAATACACACTGGCTCTGAGAACCAACTGGGGGCAGCAGAGAGGCTGAGGAGGTGTGAGAGGGGTCTGGACTGACACTGATCTTTATATATTCTATAACCAAAGCTTTCATCTGTTTTAGCTTAGTGTTTTTATGCTTAGCACCTGGTTAAATGAACAGTAAAAGGTAAAATGTGAGCACTTTGAAGCACACACTCTCCCCTGCTTTGCATCACACTAAGTGCAGATTAAAGTGGGGACGGAAATGTTTCTTCTCTCTCCCACCATGTGGCTTTTCATGGAATTCTCCAACAGTGACCCATTAAAATGTGATCAGCTATGATAGACTGACCGTATCGTATCCGGCTGTAATGATCAGAAACCTAGCAGGAGCCTTTATGCTGAGGAGCTTTCATGTTGCAGAAAGCCAGGCTCTCTGTAATATTATGTATATTTTATACATGCAAGTACTTTAATGGGTGATTATAGTCTGTTGGGGGTGCAGTGTTCTGTTCTGGGTTATTGAGTGAACACCACACCCTACCAAATGTAAACAAACTTTAGCTAGCGAGTTAAATCTTGTGATTTGCGATTATATTTTTTCAATAATGGATGATTTCTCATCATAACCTTCTTACTCTATGTTCACACTAGTGAATAACAAACTTTTATATGTACACACCACTGCAACAGTGGGAAACAACTCACAAGTTTCATGTGAGTTGAGATTTTCTTAACTTTATGTAAATTAGGTTTGATGCTATAAAGTGACAACTCCAAACGACTGGCTTGAATGATTCCTCAGACCAATTGGATGGTGCATATGGTATGACATTTTTTTACTTTCCCGACTTACAACTTTAGCTCCTTTCTGCACTTTGTTCCTATGTACTGCTTGACTCGGGGAAGAAAATGGAAGAAGATTATAACAGTGATTTCATCTTATAATGTCATATATGACATCTTATTAAGTGCGTATAAAGATGTTACCAAAAAAAAAAAAAATATATATATATATATATATATATATATATATATATATATATATATATATATTGGAAGGAAGTAGCAAATATTGTTGGTGCCTCTGGAGAAAGTTTGTAGCTAGTACAGTGCAATTCAATATTATTTGCAGTGCTTTTAACAATGGACATTGTCACAAAGTAGCTTTGTGACACCACCTGCCTAATATTCTGTAGGTCTCCCTTGTGCCTGGACTTCACAAGATTGCTGAAGGTGTGCTGTGGTATCTGGCACCAAGACATTAGCAGCAGATCCTTTAAGTCCTATAAGTAATGAGGTGGGGCCTCAATGCATCGGACTTGTTTGTCCAGCACAATCCACAGATGCTCTATCAGATTAAGATCTGGGGAATTTGGAGGCCAAGTCAACACCTTGAACTCATTGTCATGTTCCTCAAACCATTCCTGAACAATTGTTGCAGTATGGCAGGCTGCATTATCCTGCTGAAAGGATAGGGAATACTGTTGCCTTGAAGAGGAGTACTTGGTCTACAACAATGTTTAGGTAGGTGGTACGTGTTAAAGTAACATCCACATGAATGCCAGGAGCCAAGGTTTCCCAGCAGAACATTGCTCAGAGCATCACACTCCTCCGCCAGCTTGAATGCAGGGTTAGCTTGGTCTGACTAGCTAACAGTTGCCAAAACACAGGACAAGCTCTTTGCTAGCTGGTAAGTGCTGGTAGAAAGGAAACAGTTTCTGAATTACTACTACTAATGTTACATTATAGACAAGATATTTTAAGAAAATATAAACACTAAGGCAATTAGAAAATCTTAAACATTTATTTATCTATTCAGTCAAATAATAAGGAATCTGGCAAAGATGGCCTACCAGCAGGTTTATGTGTGTAATTTAGCATATACATAATACTTTTTTTTTCTTTCATTTACCAAATTTATTTCAGCCTAAAATCTATCAGTATTTTTCAAATACCACATTACTCATCCTCCCAAAGCTGAACTACTGAAATGTTGTCTGAGTCTCAGACAGAAAACAAGTTTTTGCTTTGATCTGTTCAAAGCAAGTATGGCAGCTCGGATCCAGCGCTTGCTGTTTCTCCTGCGGGATTGTGTTTGAGCTGGAGGACAAAGTGCAAATATTTTCATCTGCTCCCAAGACACACACGTGTGTTTACCATGAACACTTTAAAAACTTTCCAAGCAGTGACAGTTTGATTTTTGAAGTATTTATGTGAGCAGTGTGAGTCAGAGAAAATATTCTATGTTATGTTTGATCAAAGATTCATACAATACACTTGAACATTTCATCATATGATTTATTTGAAGGCTGTCAACAGAAGCCATTTAAAACACATGCATAAACATTACCCTGAACTGTTTATTATTCAGTTATTCATCTTACTACTCTGGAATGTATGTAGTTATATGTGTGAGCAATGTACGTCTGGACCAGCCGACATCTCCTGGGGAGTTTTAGAGATTTATTAACATTTGTTTATACCACAGCTTATTGAATTCTTGAGTCTGATTTCATCGGAGGTTCTTAGTTAGTTTTCTGTAGCAGCAGGTCTGATAATAGTGCAAGCTACAAATCACAGCATTATATGAATGCACTCATTCTAATACATTATGGTTTCTATAGTAACAACTCATTCACAGGGACTTGCATGGCAGATGATCTACATAATCTACGTAATAAACATATTTTTTAAAAAGTTGTTATTTAATCAATATAAATTCAACCTAGAGGTGTAATGATTAGACGATTTTGGTTTTGGATATTAGCAGATTTTGGATATTAGCAGACACAAGTTCTGATGGCTCCTTTTTGAAAAAAGCACCAGATGGAGCCCTTAAAATGATCTGAAACCTCCAGAGATCAGATTAGCTGAATTTCAAGTCAGCCTGCTTCTTCAGCTAACTTCATTTCAGTGCAACACATTACAAATCTCCAGAGATATGTGGACTGAATAAAAAAGATGTCCTGAGAATTTGATTTAATACAATCTCAGAGCTCTGTAAATTGAATTGACCCTGAGCCTGGTGACCTTGGGGTTCTGTCTGAAGCGCTCGCTGACTCCATTTTCTAACTTCTTTTAAACAGCGTACTTTCTGGAACGCCTGGACAGGTCTGAGAGCTGGATGGAGGAATCATTTGTTAAGGCTCTGGGATCTCTATACGGACCCAATGCTGGGGTTTTCCGTGACCTCTATGTTGATTTGCGCCGATATTACCGTGGCACGTCACTGAATATAGAGGAGGCGCTGGATGAGTTCTGGATGCGCCTTCTGGAGCGCCTGCTGAAGTCCTCCGAGCCGTCCCTTGTCTCTGATGATTTCCTTGAGTGTGCGTCCAAACAGACGGAGACCCTGCATCCATTCGGGGACGCTCCACGAGAGCTCAGGGTCCGACTGGTGCGCGTGTTGGTCGCTGCTCGTGCCTTCGTGCAGGGTCTCAACGTGGCTGGAGAGGTTGTGAGGAAGGTTTCTCAGGTATGGTGGGTAATTTTTTTCCATAGATAATGATCATTCTGATGATATATTCTGTTTTGCTTTATCATGTGTTTTCAAATTACTGTCACAATTATCCTTCCAAAGACATAACACCATAAAGGCCATACCTATAGAAATGTCATAGACACCAGAAATGTTGGTAATGACTATTGATTACTAATGGTCTGTCCTTATGAGCTAGAAAGAAACTATTTATTACATGGAATGGTGATGAATTATTGCATTTTATAGAGATTACAGGTCATGCCAGAGCAAGAGCTTTTTATGATAAAGAGTCAGAATCAGGGTTTCCAGGTCTGCGTAACAAAAGCACCACAATGGACAATAAAGCAACTCCAATAGGAAAACTCAGATTCTTCCCCTAAAAGACTTTATACGGGTATGCAGATTTTAAACCCAAATAACCCAAATCATGATTATCATTGCTAAGTGTATCAAAATGTTCAAATCATTATTAAAGGAGCGGTTTGTAATATTTAGAGTCATCTGGTGCCCACAAGGTGAGTTGAAATCACAATGAAAGGGGAAACATGCAGCTGAGTGGGACGTGAAACCAAATTCCACTCTGTAAATAAATGTAAATGGAGCCTTCTGTAATCTAATTGGTCAGATGTTGATTCACTTTCTTTAACAGCAGCTCTGACAGGAGTGCTTGTTCCAGTATGAAATTATTTCTGTAGTAACTGCTTATATTTTTTGTACACATACATACATACATACATACATACAGATTTGGTGGGTTCTTCACATAAAAAAATTGTTATTATGAGCAAAGAAAAATGTATAATCCTTGATATGGTGGCGTTTTCTATGAGGAAATTTTTTATTTATTTTTTTTACTTTTGTTGACATTCTACAAGATGAAATGGACAATAAAGTATCAAATGTTGTGAATAATAAACAAAAGTTGTAATTGTTGGTGAATTATTGTGGTATAAGAGGAATAAAAAACTTAATAATCAACTTTGGGATGGTAACTAATATTTTCCTATAACAGCACAACACACAGGATTTTGCTTAATATATAGTTTAATCTAAATTCTCAAATACATTTAATGGCCATTGGCAATCTTCATCTCAAGCCAATCATCCTGAGCTATATTGACATGTAATTAAAAAACTATAATTAAAAACTGCACAGTTTAAACATAGGTGTAGTTGCCAAAGCAGACAAACCACTCAATAATTAGTGTTAGTGTAGATATTTAAAACTCAGCATCCATGCTACAGTAAGATCTAAAAACATCATTAAAAATTAATTGGCGTTCTGGGACTACTTAGCTCGACTATCTGGCAACCCACCTGGGATTAGGCGTGTTAGTTGTACAACTTTTTTTTGTCTAGATAAAAAAAGGCACTGAGGGTAAAACCCTTCAAGGCAAATGCACCAATGTGCCGTGCGCCTGATAGAGCTCTCCAGGAAAAGTCCTCAAGTCCTCTCAGGTCGTCCTTCCTTCTCTGAACCAGAGCTCACAGCTCCCTTGATGAATGAGAGCAGGCCGCAATGCGACAGCTCTCTCTGCTTTAAGAGACTAGCGACAAAGCAGCCATGCCAGTCTCTAGAGATTCCGGCTGCACGATCCTCCTTCACACTGATGAGGTGGGGGTGTTTCAACGCACGATGGTGCATATGCTCTAATAATGAAGCCAACACTATTGAAGCTCTTCAACTGGCCTTCAAACCATTTCTAATTATGAATCCTCTGCATTAGTTTTGGCGTGTGGCCATTCACAGTTACGCATCAGTTCTGTTTTTACAGCAGGCACATCATTTTATTGTCTTTTTTATGGTGAACTATATAATATGATATTACTCATTAACATGTGCTCTGCTACTCTTCATCTGTTTTCTTAACTCTGGATTTTTATCTTTGTCTTCTGAATATGTGCTGCTTTAGGCGTTTGCAGTTTACTGTGCTGTGACTATTGTATATTTCATTAAAAGTAAATCAGAGTGTATTGTTTGCTTTACATTTTTATCTATTCACTTGACAGATACATTACCTGAAGCTATTTACGACTAGCAGGTAGACACGGCAAAAATATATGACAGTACTTGAAGATGATGCAAAATATTTTTTATCACAATATTTCATTTGGTTCAAAGTGAACTTGAAACATGTGTATCCACGCCAGAATGTTTACATCGTGTTCTTATTAAAAAATATTTAAAAACAAACTTTAACAAGAAAAGTACTAAATCATAGGTTTAAGAATTCTGTGGAAGGAACACACCATGTTTGCAAAGAGCTGAAAGCGATGGAGGGGTGGATTTTTTTTTAAACATACATTTAAAAAACATAATGCTCTGAATGTGAGGTATAAATAAAAAGAAAAAGGGGAAAAAGAAAGGAAAAACATAAACTGATAACTCTGAGTTCATAAGTTGTAGTACAGTGTTGATGTTTTTCAATATGACTCCCACAACGGCATCTGGTTAGCAGTCAATGCTAAGTGTAACTGTAAGTGGGGTCAATTCATATCAAGTGGTCCAATACAGGTTGCCCGATCATTTTTAATTTTCCAATTTTTTAAAAATGATTTCCTCTATGTATTCGCATTGCAAAACCACCATATATTTATTTATTTATTTATTTTATTTTACTTGGTTTAACTATGATGGCCATCTTCATGTCATGGCACACAACAAATTTTTGTTATACAGCTGTTTATGGTAACCTCAATATCTTGGCTCAGGATGGTCTTAGATCCTTAGAACAAAAACTGATCTCTAGAGCACATTATAAGTATAAATATGTTTCAAATTCTTGTTCCTTGTTCTTCCAATTTAAGTCCACATGTAAAGATTGCTCACAGTTCCAATTTTAGGGACAGTTTATAATGGGAAGGGTTGGAGTCTGTAATTTTTTAGGGGGTGCCTAGGCAAGTATAGTGTGCATGCAGAACATTTCAGGTTTGAGACTTCTCTTTTTTTATGGGGGCAAGAAAGTGCAATTAAAAAAATCCTTCCATTTTTCGGTTTAATATCTCTGGTTGGAGACCAGATATGAACAGATATGAAACTTTCACAGAAATAAGTCCTCTGTGGTAGCATTCTGTTGGAAAAATTTTGAGTTTGAGATACCACTGGTTACAGGGATAGGGCTAGTGGAAATTTTGGGAAAAGCCTACTTTATTCATGCATTTTGAGAAATGAATAGATGTAAGGCTTAGTTTTCTTATCAGGGCAACATACAACACTCTCCCCTGCCACTGAACCTGCACCAGTGGTTTGGCCAGGAAGAATGCTGCCCCCTCTGCAGCAGTCCAAATGCAAGTCCCCAGCACATCTTGTCAGGCTGCAAGATGGCTCTCTCCCAAGGGTGCTACAGGAGGCGACATGATAAAGACCTGAGCATATTGGCCGAGGTGCTGGAGGGGCATAGACAGGTCATGAGTAGAGGTCATCCTCCACCAGGGTGTCAGCACATCCAATTCATCAGAAAAGGTTGGGGCAATACAAGCGCCACACCAAGAGTTCAATCAAGGTTAGTTCCTTCACCCAGGACTGGAGAATGAGAGTCGATCTTGGCAGGAAGCTCCGGTTCTCTAGTGAGATCACCAACACAAGTCTCCAACCTAATATAGTGATGTAGTCCAGCGGCACCAAGGCAGTGCTCCTCATCGAACTAACTGTCACATGGGAAGAGGGAGTAGAAGCTGCCTTTGAGAGGAAGAGGCTGAAATACTCAGATCTTGCCACTGAGTGCAAGGAGGCTAACTGGAGAACCAACATCTACCCAATAGAAGTGGGACGCCATGGCTTTTTTGGAACATCAACTGTTCACCTCCTGAGGGATATGGGAGTAACTGGTGCAACCAGCGGAAGGCCCTGAAAGACCTGGCTGAAGAAGCCAAGAAGGGCAGCATTTGGCTTTGGGTGAGGAGAAAGGAGTAGTGTTGGGGTAGTAACACCTAGACCAAGGTTTAGTTGCAGGGGGTGGCCACACTTATCACCTAAGAAAGTATCAGTGTGGAATAAAAATATATTGTACTTTCATACACACTTTGAACAAGGAATCTGACAGATATTAAAATGCTTTCATGGCTGAGTCATCAGGCGTTTCTTGAAGTCTGTGAGTGACTCAGTAGAGCTATTGAGTTTTATTTCATTAGACTCTGCATTAGCTGTTACATTTACAGCTGCTATTCCTTCAGGATGCCATATAAAATTTATGACAGTCAAATGGAATGAGGTAAATATGATGCACATAAACTCAAGACAAACTTTATGACTGTGAAGAAGCTTAACAAAAACAAAGAAACAATTACAGTACAAAAATGTAATATAAGTGTGTCCTGCCTAATTAACAGATCAATGTGCTTACATGATCATAATGATATACAGCATGTCATTAGAATGAAGATGATGATGATGCTGATAACATTGAGTGTGTGTGTGTTAAGGTTCCTCTGAGCCCTGAGTGTAACCGTGCCATCATGAAGCTGGTGTACTGTCCGCACTGCCGCGGTCTCAGCTCGGCCAAACCCTGTGCCAATTATTGCAAGAATGTCATGAAGGGTTGTCTGGCTAATCAGGCCGACCTGGATGCGGAGTGGCAGAATCTCATCGGTAACACACACACACACACACACACACACACACACACACACACACACACAGAGTATAAATTGCCCTACACTTCTGGTGCAGTTCCCAACAGCAGCTATTAACTAAAGCTCCACAAATTGTGTATTGTGTTTAAATCATGAAAATGCTGCACATCTCAGTGGTTCTGCTTCATTACTGTCATTAATGTACTGTGTATTACAGTTTTAAAACCAATTCATGTGGTTCAGACTTTATTGCATAATTGAGACAAATTTGCATCAATTTTACAGAGAAAACATGATTGACATGACAATAACCATTACATGTTTATTTGAACGCTTGACTTCCTCACATTTGTATATCATTACATTAGTGCAAAGTTGATTTTTGCTTAGGCAAGACACTACAGGTGACACTGTTGTTTAAAAAAATAATATATACTGCAAGCAATCTTTGGCAGTTGATTAGTGATATTCTTACAAGTATTTTTGTATAGAACTTATACATAAAAAATGCACTGACTATTCAAATGAGGCTTTGTGTCATTAAATATGCCTACATTTGCATGCATTGTAAAAGCAAATACCTAGGTTTTGGATTATGTTTTCATCTAACTTCTACAGAAAAGTTTGTTGGAAAATTGTTTATACCATGCACTGTAAAAATGATCAATCTTGTTTTTCAAGCCATTTTTAAGTAAACATAAATTCAACAATTTATCAACTTTTTGAGAAAAAGATTCTAAATGCCGGGCAGAAAATGACTGATTTTGACAAAAAACCAGCTTAAAAATAAATATGATTTCATGTTTCCACTCTAGTTAGTGTGGTTTATAAGGTTGTAAAATAATTAAACATGTATATCATAAAGACCCATAGTGTGCTTTTTATATCAGGAAACAAGATTTTTAGAGATATATGACATGAAGTGCTTCTGAAGTGAGTGGAGCTTACAGAATTCATCATGTTTGCTAACTTTCAGATAATGCTGTGGTTGTGAATGGACAGAAATAGTCCAATAAACATATTACTGCTAAGTTTTGACATTATTACTGCAGTTTAAGTATAGACATGTTATAGAAATGTCATAAAAATCTGAAAAATGATTAGCACTATTAGCCTAATTAGGCAGTGGTGGCTCAGTTGTTAAGGCGCTGGGTCACTGATCAGAAGGTTGGGAGCTCCACCCACAACACCAACAAGCTGCCACTGTTGGGCCATTGAGCAAGGCCCTTAACCGTATCATGGCAGACCCTGCGCTCTGACCCAAGTTTCCTAACAAGCTGGGACATGTTAAAAAACGAATTTCACTGTGCTGTAATGTATATGTCACAAATAAAGCTTTCTTCTTCTCCTTCTTTTTCTAATTAGACCAAAATAGTCACTGCATAGCATAACTTTCCCCAGTATCTACTAATCTGTTGTGTATATTTTAAAGTGAACTCACAAGCTCTGAATATTGTCTTGTATTATTATCTTTAATGGTTTTCCACTGTGTGTAAACTGTGTATTACTGTATCTGCTACACCTCACTTAAACCTAACCAGCCTGTTTTAGTTCTTAAAAATGCATTTTGTGTGAAGAATACATATAAAGTACAAGTGAAATGTCCTGAGAGTGAAAACGTTTTCCTCAATAAAAACAAAAACCAATACCTTTGTAAGCAAATGTATGAATCTGCCAGTCTGTAGACAAGTTATACACAACCCCTTGTACAGTAAAAAAACAACTCTTTTTCTCTGTCCCTGCTAAGACACTATGCTGCAGGTGGCTGCCAGCTTTGGCTCTGAGCCCAGCATGGACGTGGTGCTACACTCTATCCCTGTGCGCATCTCCGAGGCTGTGCTGCACATGCAGGAGAACATGGCGATCTACACCAATAAGGTCAACAATTCACACATTTGTGGCTTGCTAAAAACGTTATCTGATGTCTTGCAGTCGGTTTGAACATATGTGTGTGTGTATGTCAGGTTTTCCAGGCATGTGGAGGGCGTGGAGAGGAAGGCACCCAGAGCTCAGTGTCTGATGAGCCCAAAAAGAAGGGAAAGAGTGTAACAGCACTGGAGTACAAAGCCAGCCCCACAGCGGCTGTCAGACTGGAAGTGCAGGTGAGTGTGTGTCTTGTGGAACACGATTACTCTTGTATCTGTCAATATCCTGACACCTGTGTGTGTATGTGTGTGTGGTCTGCAGGTTTCTGATGTATCTAGTAAACTGAAGGAGATGCAGCTGTACTGGATTCAGCTCCCCTCTGCTCTGTGCGACAGTAAAGCAGCATCCGGTTCTGCTAGCGATGACGACTGTTGGAACGGCATGGCCAAAGCACGGTATGATGCATTTATTTCTTCTTAGTGCTGGGGGGTGATCTGGAACCATTCCATGATTTTCCACCACAAGTGAGCCAGGTCTTGATCCACCAGGAGATCTCCACAGCCATGCATTCTAGTAATATAATGCAACCGTGTGCTTCAGTGATGATCAGACACTTGTTATATGTTCATGTTTATTTGATGAAGTACAATGTTAACCAGTTATCCAGGTAACATTACTTTATAATACTGTATTAGCTCCTGCATGTGTGGATTTCGCACGTTCTCCCCATGTTTCCTCCAGGTATTTGTGTTTCCTCCCCGAGTCCAAAGACATCTACTGTAGGCTGGTTGGCATTGCCCTAGTTGTTCATAGTGTGTGAATATGTGTGTGAATGTGTTTGCGATCGTGCCCTGCGATGAGTTGACCCCCATCTCCCACACTTTTTTTGAGTTTAAAAAGTGGTATAAAAGCTTTACTCATATCAGAAGATTCAATTGCTGTAGCGATTATGTTACATTTGTTTAGTTAATTCCCATTGAAAGCACAACAGTTCAGAATCAATTCCTGCAGGCCAGTAACAGCCTCAACACAAGCTTGTCCCGTTTTACACTTCATATCAGTGCATCGATTTTTCTGTAGGGTCCTTGCACTGCCACAGTACTGCCCCTTATTGACTAGACCTCAGACATGATTAATTGCATCTGATGAGTTTGTTTGTGGATGAGACAAAATGCCATCATCAATAATCGCTTTGAAGGTGTTGTGTGAATTACTGAATCACTGCACTCATGGATCATTGTGCATACTTTGACAAAAGTAAGAAAAATGAAAGTGTCAATATTAGGGTTGTGCAGTGTCCCACCCAAGGCCAGACAAGGACAGTGAACAGAACTGTTTCCTATGACAATGCTGAATGTTTTGGATTTATGAATGCACATTCATGGATGCTATTTATATGACTTAGGCCTGGTAGTCTCATAATTATCTTATGATCACAATCCTCATTTATTTTATGAACACAATCAAACTACTCAACGACTTATCAAAGTAGGCAATTGTGTATTTTTTACCCATAAAACCTAAACCATTTACACTGAGCTAAAATGGAGATTTGATAGACATTCAAAGGTCCACTTATCAATGCTTATGACCAAGAAATATATAATTGTTATTTATGTTAGGATTTCTTTCTTACACATACACACTTTAAAGGGGCTTTAAATGTGCCAGTTTAATCTGTAATGTGTCACCCTGTGATGGTTGTTGCCAGGATTAGATTATGTGATCCCCTGGGCTATGCAGGGGTGAAATTGCAGTAAAAGATGAACATTTATGTGCTTACTAGCTGCCACATTAGGTCATGTCCAGAATTTAAGGGCTTTAAGGGTGCTTTCACATACGCAGCGTTGAGTCCATTTGAAAGGAACCCTGGAGCATTCTCCCTCATGGTTTGGTTATTTAGGCAGGTGAGAACACCGCAATCACAATAATCTGCAGTGCGAAACTTTCCCCGCATAGATACCATGGGTAGTATTGCAGATGAATCCCACGATATTTGTAGCGAGCTACTATGATGTGTGGTGATGGATTGTGTTTTTGCAGGTACCTCCCCCAGCTCATGGGAGATGGTCTGGCCAATCAGGTAAATAATCCTGAGGTGGACATTGACATCACCAAGCCGGACATGACAATACGACAGCAGATCATGCAGCTGAAGATAATTTCTAATCGCCTGAAAAATGCCCTTGATGGCAACGATGTGGATTTTCAGGACACGAGTAAGTGGCACAAGAACCATTAGGGAAAGGGACTAAATGGGTATAACAGGATGAGGGCATAATTAACTCTCAGATTAGGTTATGAGCAATAGAAGAAAGGTGTTTTTCTGAAGTCATGTTTGCCCTCTAGCAGGTGCTATGCCTTATACAGTGAAACAATATACTAATTCTACCATGTTCACTCGTTAGTGATTTTACATTGAAATGCCACTCAAATTTTGGCACTAATACAAGAAGTGAAATTACATTGTTTTAGGAAAATATTCCACCCCAGGGTGCTGCGATGCAAAGTGGAGAGATGTAACGACCCCAAAATGGATTATTTTCCTATAACAACACATTCCAACGTGTTTTATTCCTCTTACACCACAGCTGTTTGAATCGAATTTTAAATTTATAATGAATGTCATGCTTTTTATAGTTACATTTAATGTTGTCCACAATGTCCACAAGACAAGTTCGTTCCTGCAGTTATAGCAGCTATAAACCAGCCTCTCTTTGTTTTAATAAGCCAATAAAACTCAATCAGTGATTATATTTTTTATTGTTAAATATCAATACTTTTGTTTATTTTTTTGTTACAAAAAATCTGTTTATTATTAGTCTTACATTACATAGCTCATTCACAATACAAGTCCATGTGAATTAGCTGTTACTACAGAAACAATAATGTATTAGAACAGATGTGTCCTTACACTCTGCTTATTAAATAGTTATTCACAATTAAAACACCCTCCCTCATTTTTTAAATATTTTTTATTATTTTAGTAATTTAGTAACCACATTGAAAACAATGGGAAACAGATGAGAGAGAAATGAATGGCAGCTATGAAAAAGAGGATTCTCTGCAAGAATGAGAACTACCTGACATCTGAAAAATGCCATCAGATCTTTTCATGATCATTTTGTCTTCCCATTATGCCTTTAGGTGATGACGTCAGTGGTTCAGGCAGCGGCATGTGCAGCGAGCAGCTCTGTGTCCGAAGTGCACCGCCGGTCTTTGGGCCTAAACTGGACAGACCCAAACTGGACGCCTACAGCCCAGAGGACAAACAAGTGAAAGGTGACGGGAGTCGAATTATACCATCTGCCTTCCTAATTGTGGTGCTGATTGTGATCAATCTGCGGTTCAGACGGTAATACAAATGCATTCCTGCTACCAAACTGGACCTGGGGGATTCGGGGGGGGGGTTAGTAGGGCAGTGAAGAAAAACTGGAAAGTTAGTGAGCTGACGAGATTGCCAAATGAAAAATCATGTGGCTGATTGGACCTTTTATCTCTGAGAGACTGAGGGAATTATGTCTTTTTTGTATGTAAGTTTTACAGATGATTTTGTCTTTCTCTGTACCTTTGAATGTTTAAAAAAAAAAAAAAAAAAAGTAACAACTTCTTGGCAGAGATGGGTTTTTTTGCAATGGGGCACATGACTCAAAAACCTCTTAAGCAAGCTGTGCAAGCAGTGAGTCTGTGCTTCATTTCATTTTACAATGCTAATTTATAAACAACTTCCTTTTTTCAGCACTTCATGATTTAAAAAAAAACTAAAAAAAAAACTAAGCAAAACAAAAAGAAGATCTACATGTTTGGATGCATGGACATGCATTTAAGGAAAGTTCAAATATCTGTCCCAGAATATGAAATGATTAGGCAAGATAAAATGAACTAAATTCATTGTCCTGCTTCATTGGACCAGACGGTCATGGGATCTTCCTGTATTGTCATTCTACTTTAAGCTCCTGTTGCTGGGTGACGTGAATTAAAAACAATAAATATCTGTCAACGTTGGTGTAAAGCTGGTGTTTGTTTCATTTCATCAGGATTTTTTTAGTAGCACAGTAATGTGTGATATTGCTGGATATGTGCAGCACAATGGAATCATTGATGCCTGTGGATAATTGAAGAGGCTGAAATATTTCGTGAAATAGATGTGCACAGTTTAACTGAACTGAAATAATTGGGTCAAGAATGAATCTCACTTTATGAGTAGAACTGTATGGAAATGAATGAAACAGTAAAACACACTCTTCTTGGTAAAGTATCACCATCTTTTCTGCATTAACAGAAAAAGTTATGATCCACTATTAGATACTTTGATGTTGAAATATAACAATTCAACTTGCGGTTGCTTTTATTCTTAATACTTAATGTATTTCTTAACACCTAGTGTTATTCTAAGCGGAGGACATTTGTGATGAATTGTACTACTATGTTTAAATGTCAATAGCTTATGGGGAAAGTGATCAATATTTTTTGGTCAGTTACTGATGAGTCTGTGAATACAATGGATGAGTATTACAAAATCAATTACAACTGAAGTATAACTCCAATATAATTTAACACCCTGATCCCTGTTAATCAATACTTTTAGGAGGAATTGAATGTTAGAGCGAGGTCTGTTGGAAGCAGGGTGCTAGATAAGCAGGACCCGGACTTGAGTGACTGTTAAAATACAAAAGTTAATGGTAACATTGAAAATCTTCCCCCTAAAGTTGTTTTGCTTCTTCCTTTCACCTACACAATCAAATAAAACTGTAATTTTCGTCAGGCTGATGCGTGAATGTGTGTGATGCTGCTTTGCTTGAGTTTGGTTTATCCAAATTGAAATTCAGATTGTTGCCCTTCCTGGAGCTTTTGCTTGAAAGAAGGCACCGCTGGTCATCAGACACGTGACTACACTCAGGACGTCCACTTCCTGTGGAGAGAAAAGAGAGTGAAGAATTCATTGTGCCTGGAGGCGAAATGCATTACTGGTGTCATTAGTCTAGAAATATGAATGTCAAAAAAAAACAACTAATGGTTGTTTCTCTACATATTGACTATCCTGTGTGAGATCTCCAAGAGTTGCAAAATGTTTGAAGTCTTTCTTTACACTGTGCTTTAACACATAATACACACATGGTTAATAGTCCTAGCAGCTTTCAAAGGTTACCCTACCCTTAATGTGCTTAAAAGCCTCTTCCTTATTCTCGAGTGTTTCAGATGACTCATCATCTGTTTTTATAAGTGAATCATTTTCAAGTGGAGTTTGTTCTGGAGGTGCAGCTTAGATGAAACGATATACAACTATATCTAAAAACGTCTTCAGGACAGAAAAGTTGCTGCTTTGCAGTTTCTCGATCATGTGCTGCATTTTTTGCGTAACACTAAATTTAACAATAAATACAACATGGTGTCCATTAATAAATTAAATAATCGTAATAGTTGGGAAATGGCTGTGGTATAAGAGAAATAAAAAAAAACACTATAGGATGTGCTGTTATAGGAAAATAAACTTGGGGTGGTAACAGTAAGTCCACACTGGGCCAGACAACAGCACCCCATCACTGATTATTTTCCAATAACAGCAGGCCACCAAGAGATTTATATCTTATTTTCTGATCACATGGCTTGGCAAGATATTGGAAATCACCATTGTTGAACTAGGCACTAGAGATGTACTTAGAATACACACTCCCATAATACTTTGTGTGAAATTTTGAGAGATTTGTACTTTGGCTGGTAGTAAACTTGTAGTGGTTGTTTTTACCATTCATGGTTCTATGTCCTTTTGTTGGATGAATGAGACCGAGAAACAATTCTGGTAATAACCATGTTATACAACTCAGTAACTCAATAAGAGGTAAAGTGACCTGAAAGATAATGTGCAAGAATCACATTATCCAACCAACCTGGCACTCGGAGACACTCCTCCTTATGACGTTCATTCCAGGCCTTCAGCTTACACGGCTTACTGCAGTAGAACACTTCTTGGCAGCGGCTACAGGGCGTCAACGACACCCATGCCGAACGGCCGCATTGGTAACAGTACTTAAACAAGGGTTTCCTAAAATACAAACACGCAAACACACTCTGTAAAGTCTTACCTCGGCATGTACAGTAAATGCATCAGCTGACTATGCTTTTTCAGTTTACAGAGTTAAACATGGTCTTACCTCACAGTCTTAGCTTCATGTTTGCTCCGTGATCTATAGAAAAAGAGCACATATAATGTTGTGTATTTTAGCTCATGATGCATCACAGTATAACACACTGGGAGTAAAGCTCTATCCGCCCTTTTCCACACACATGAGCTCATAGATGCCCATGATTCGCTAGTGTCACTTTGATTGGAGACAGGATAGGTAGAATATGCCCCTCCCACCCAGACAGCATGGCCAATTTGCTCTCTTGGTCTCCTGGGCGTGACTCATTAATTCAAATTCTCCAACAGAGTGACAGGGCGAACTCTTTTTTGTCGCACCACTCAGGAGCCCATAATTAATCTCCTTAATGTGTCTTGCTTGTCTGTGCATGTGTGTAGCACCTCTTTTGAACCATAGACTCGTTTACAGATTCTCTTTGCTCCTCTGTAGTTATATGCACGCTTGTTCTATCTGCAGGGGGTGTGGCTCCTGTTCCAGTAAAGACAAACTTGTCTGTGGGACTAACACCTGCAGCCAACACACACACACACACACACACACACACACACACACACACACACACTTGAATCAGTCCTGACTTTTGCCCACCTTTGCTACTATAAGTATTATGTTTGTGTTGAGTTTCATCTTCATCATCTGTGCTCTTTTAAATCTATAGTCACAAAGCTACATCCATGAAAAGTGATATAAATAAAAGTAATTTTTTGTGCAAAGAAACAAGTCCATCTTTCAGATGTTTTGAAGCACCAGTCTCCAGTGTGGGAAGTAGCCCGAGTCTCTTACTTACTGTGTATGCCTCGGCTCTTCTCGTTTTCCAAACGCTGCTTCTCCATGCTGGTGGCAGCCTGTCTCATCAACTCTGCCATCATGGTGATGAGCTGACGGCGGGCGTTGTAGGCCTCCCTCTCTTGCGGTTTTAGTGCGTGGTAAGGAATGTGAGCGACTCGCCAGTCCTGCATAGAAGAAAGTTAAAAGACCTACTTGTGATAGTATACACTTCAAAATACAGATTAAAATTCATTTCCATCTATTAAGATCTACCTGTTAATGTCTGTTTTGTCTGTCAATAGCCTACATTTTTTTACACCCAAAATTACACTACAGCATGTCCGTTTCTTAGCACAGGGACACGATTGCAGCGAAAACCCTTTGGCTGTGATCAATTGGGTACTACCGTGAAGATGTTACTCTGCTACATCTCTTATCGCTCCTAGCATGTTTCTAACTTTATCATACATGATGGCTATCAAACACACAGAAATAAAGGCTAATTTCATGTTATGGATGCGACATTTGCACTCACACTGGCTCACAGCAGGGACAAGTTAGTATCATTGAGTCAGTTTGTATATGTTGTCATTTACCCACTTGAGGACAATGCAGACAAATCTCATGTACTGATTAACATGTTTCAAATATACAACAATTTTCAGCACTATGGATGTGACATCAAACAGAAACTTTTGTGGGAGACAACACATCTACTACAATCTACATCTACCATCATAGAAAGCATCATATGTATAACATGAAAAAGACTATTTTTCCATGAGAAGGTTGTGGAATTGTCCTAAACAAAACAACTATCCATTTTTGGCTAAACAGCGTTGCACACTGCCGTGCTAGTTAGATATTTTGTTTTGGCTCAGCACGCCACTTTTCCTTGCAGCCACTCTCTCTCTTTATAACAGCATGATAAATACTGACAATGGGCCTCATTTATCAAGCTCAATTGGAACATATTTATTTGTAAATCGGTCATATGAGCATTTACACAAAAAAATTTGGTATTTGGTAAGACTATCTAATGTACACCTTGGCTTCAAATTGTAAATTGATTGGCTTCAAATCAGATAAAATCGCAATGAGTTACTGCACTCATATATACAGGTTATGCGGCCAAGTTTAAATTGCATGTGTATTTTTAGTTACACACAAATGTAATTAAATTTTTGTGAAATAGGACCAGTAATTCAATTAAGTATGCAACTGTATAAAAGGAGGACAGGCTCAGGTGGTGTATGAGTTAGTTCTGTTTGCATTGTCATCTTTTAACACTGTGCAACACTTTATAACGGCCAGCACTAAGTGACCAAACCGATATGTCTCAAGCTGCAACATGTACTCCCAAGTGTGCTGTTGACCATTTGCTTCCTGCGGACGCATGACCTGTGATGTGCTTGGTGTGAGTACATCAGCAGGTTAAAGTAAATATTTTTCCCCCTCGGTTTTCAAGCTGTTTTCTTGTCATCTCACTGAATTCACATCTAATTCATGTTTTATGAAATTAGCATTTCATATTCACCTTGTTAAACATATAACAAGCATAATCCACTGCTGTTCCTATAGCGCTCCTACTCCTTTCGCCAACCACCACAGGCATCAGGATATTGGCACCAGCCTTTATCAGCTTCTCAACCTGAATGACAAAAGAAAACATTTTTTTTTTTAAAAATAGTTTGACAGTGCTTACTGTGCACCAGCTGAAGGTTTATTCGTATGGATTGTTAATGATTATGATTATGTTAATCATATACACCATGTCATACTGTAACAGAGTACCAGTTTGATTCTATTGCGCAGACGAGGCCCAGGGTTGTAGTGGATATTGGCGGCAGCACACAGTGCACTGCCCACTTGGCAGGAGAGGGGCAGGTTAGGATCAGCTCCAGCAGCCAGAAGCTCGTCCACAGCCTGATGCACAAGAATCAGAACCAAAACTGTATCAAATCCAAAAGTAAACAATGAAGCTGGCCGAGTATGAATTCAGTCAGTCATATGCTCCGTTTTTGTCAGGATTAAAAATGTGTTGTAGTTGTACAGTATGTAATATGGCTAATCATCTCATCTCACTTTATTTAGAAAGCACAATTAAAACAACCACAGTTGACCAATGTGCTGTACAATGTTCTAAAAAGAATTATAAATATACCAAAACTAAAATAATAATAATAATAATAATAATAATAATAATAATAATAAAACGGGTGAATAAAAACAAAACAACAAAGGACATCACAAGTTATGGGCTAGAGTGAAGAGATACGTTTTTAACTTTGATATAAAAAAATGTAGTGTTGGTGCAGTTCTAACATGGATCGGTCAACTGTTCCAAGCTCGATCACTTATAAATTTGAACTTTGACTTATAGTTAACAAACTCTGGTTGGCAGACCTAAGAGTTCTCACTGGATGTTGTTCACACAACAAGTCAGAAAGGTAAGAGGGGGCGAGGCCATTTAAAGACAAGCAGAAGCACTTTAAAATCAATTCTAAAGCCGACTGGGAGCCAATGTAAAGACGTTAAAACAGGAGTGTTTGTGAACACCGGTTAAAAGTCTTACAGATGCATTTTGGACCATTTGTAATCATGATTGTGTTTCATTACATCCATGTATAGGTTTCATCAAAGGTGACTCACAAGGTCGTTGCCACTGGCGATGGCCAGGGAGAGGGGAGAATGGCCACTCCACAGATGGTCGGTGCTTGCTTTGTGGGAGAGAAGAATAGAGACCACTTCTCTGGCATTCTGCAAAACCGGACATTCATTTACACACAGTGTATTAATACTTGAACCAAAGCACAAATTATAGCAGTTAAACAGCCAC
This sequence comes from Ictalurus furcatus, assembly GCF_023375685.1. Taxonomy (NCBI): domain Eukaryota; kingdom Metazoa; phylum Chordata; class Actinopteri; order Siluriformes; family Ictaluridae; genus Ictalurus; species Ictalurus furcatus. The sequence continues at coordinate 17,333,128 of NC_071264.1, forward strand.
GTCACTTACACATAACCTTAAATGATCAGTAAATCCGTTTATTTACACGGTTATTTAAACTAATGTTCAAATACAAATGAATGACTATTACCTATAATTACCTGTTAAATAGCCAAGTTTGTTACTTTTCCTGTGATGCTTCCATCACATGCAAGGAATAACAATTAAGCATCATAACTACATTTAGTTCCATGGCTTATGCTGTACTTGCATCGCCTTATTTTATGAAAATACAGTCTCAGATCATTTCCATACAGCATGAGTGGATGATCCAGCATTATACACTTACTGCGTAATCCGTGTCTCTTTGGCAAGCCATGTGAAGTGGAGTCCTTCCCCCTTCCTTAGGAGACTCTAAGGAGGTTGGATAAATGCAGGTTGGGAGTTCAGATCCCAGGGACTTGTTTCCACCACTCGCCTGCTCCTCCTTTGAGGTCTGTGTGAAGATTTTCACTTTTTTCAGATATAATGAGCATTTTCATAAATATAATTATTATTATACCAGGACATTGTTGAATTCTTAAATCTGATTAGTCAAAGGTGTTGATTAATTTTCTGTAACAGCAGCTCAGACAGTAGTAAGATTTATATTAATGCACTCATTTAAATACATTCAAATTTATATTGTAATAATTTACAGAGGAATTTAAAAAGTGTGTAGTTTTTTTTATTTTTTTACTTATTTATCAGTTATTTAGCAGTCTCCAGTGTCAGGCTTTCTAACAGGTGGAGGCAAAGCTGTAACCAAGTTTTTGATATGGGAAAGTCTTCAGGACAGAAGAGTTTACGCTTTCTGGTTTCTTGGTAATATGGCAAGCTGCATTTGTTTTTTTTTGTTTTTTTTGGCTTAACTTGTAAAGACAGAAAAAAAGAGAAATGCTGGTATGTGGTCAAAAGTATGTGGACACCTGACTATCACACCCATGTGTGCTTTTTTAACATCCCATTCTAGAGTTAGTCCCTCCTTTGCTGTTATAATAGCCTCCACTCTTCTGGGAAGGCTTTCCACTATATTTCAGAGCGTGGCTGTGGGGACTTCCCCATCCAGCCACAAGAGCATTAGTGAAGTCAGGTCTTGATGTCATGTGATGAGGCCTAGAGTGCAGTCAGTGTTTTAATTCATCCCAAAGGCGTTCAGTGGGGTTAAGGTCAGGGCTCTGTACGGGCCACTAGAGTTCTTCCACACCAACTTTGGCAAAACATATCATTATTGACATCGCTTCTGAAACAGGTTTGGACCCTTAGACCCAGTAAAAGCTACAGCATGCCAATACATTCTATATATTGTTAGAATTAGGGGAAGGCTCGCATATGGGTGTGATGGTTAGGCATCCACATACAAATCCAATTAAAATGGTGTATATGAGGAATAAAACACTTCAGAACGAGCTGTTATTGGCTGTACCAGTTATTCCACTTTGCGAGAGGCTGCATCACCCCACCCCATTTTTGATTATTTTCCTATTGCATCATACCCAGTCATATTTTATTCCTTACTTAATAACCGATTAGCATAAATCAAATTGATTAGTGCCTGATTTATACTAAATGCAATCATAACAAGAATGTACATAAATCAGATTAAACAGAATAGGAGAAAAAGGTTTTTCCTATCTCATTTTATCTGTAATAGTTCAATAGCTTTCCCTTTATTTCTCGTTATTCAACATGCACCACTTGACACTGAAGGAGCATCGAGGTACCAAATTACTGGAATTAATTTGATACTGCTAATTTGGATATTATAATTCCAGCAGCGCTACTAATTAACCTGCTGCTGGAGTTGCTGTATGGCGTTACAGGAAAAGTAGTCGGTGAGACATAATGTGGCAGCAGACATTAAAATTCATTATCATTGAGGTGCCTAATTCATTTCTTCATTAATGGCAAGGGCTTTGAACTACGAACTGATCGTAGCTGCTACGCAGTGTGACACTGTGTGGCTTATTGGTGCCCGAGTTAATTAAACCAGGCTCAGCAAGATTTTACACATAGCCAGGATAACTAGCCTCACATACCCCAATGTGGTGTGTTTTTGTTCTTTAATGTTGTATTTGAATCAGAAACCCAACTGGTGCCAATCAGTGTGTTATTTTGTAAATCCTGCAACCACATAAAAGACACTTGCGCACCAAGAAGAGTGGTTAGCAATATGAATTTTCATTTCTTGGGACAGTATATGCACAAATGCTGTTAGTTATTTGTTTAGAATCCTTCATGAAAATTTATGCATTCTTGGGCATCTCATTACTTCAGTAAAAACTGATCTTAAAACCAGACATCCATATGTCTGGTGCTCTATCCAGTCAAATCATGTTATCGACTAAAACAGAAAAAGCCACCTTCTTTGTAGCGTCGTGAAGTTTAACCTTGTCCAGATCGTACACTTCGCTGGCGTCCTGTGCTTTCACATCAGGGTCTGCAACAGCATGCAGGAGCAGCTCTGTGATTTTGGGACCCTCTGGGCCAGTTAGTCCAGCTGCTATGTGGAGCGGGTACAGGCCCTTTTGCTATACAAACCATAAACAGGACAACCGTAACAGGAGGCAAACAATGTATAAAGTTTTGAATTTATTTATGACATGGAGTTAACACAGACATAGTGCACTAGAGGTCAGGATAAATTAAGGGGTGAATACATTTAGCTTGCAGGTACAAGAAGTTTGCCCAACTGGACTGTAGAAGTTAGCTTTCCTTTTTAGTTTAACTCTAACCTACATCTAACACACCTGATCCAGCTGATCAAGGTATACAACATTTTTTGAATAGGCAGGTGTGTTAGCTCTTTGTGACTGAGACTCTGAGTGAAGGTGAAGTCTCACCTCGGCTGTTAAGTGTAGGTCTGTGCGAGCGCCACACTCCAGCAGCCTCTGCACAGCTTCAACGTGGCCTGCTTTTATGGCCAGGAAAATGACGGGCATCGGAATGCTGGACACGTTTGGGTCCGCTCCTCGCTCCAGCAGTAGCTTCATGGTGGCCCAGTGGGTCTCATTTCTGTCTCACAAACACCACGCAAAAAATCACTCATACTTTAAAGTAAATGTACTCAATTTGCACACATTAAGCTTCATTTATCATTCACTTGATAAAGTTGTGTAAATGTTTTGGGCCAAATCGAACTAGATTTACACCCACATGATTTGAAAAAGTTTTGGTAACGAAGATTTTCTTTGCACTTGTATGCGTTTGTTGCCAATCAGTCCTAAAATTTTCCAAGCACATTCACAGAACAGCTGATTTACATTTAGAGATGCCGACACAACAAAAACATCAGAGAGCTGAAAACAAAACTATGACTAAACGGTAATAGAGCGCCCGCCAAGCGTGGTATGCGGTAAAACGTCCAGTAAAGCAGCTCAGCAATTGCAGCTCACCAGCTACCACAGACACAAACAAACACTTCCTATTATTATAAGGAGCCATTACTTGAATGGATGTGCCTTCTTTAAAATTCATTAATATGAAATGATCAATTTAACCATTTATTTTATTTAATTACACTTGTAATTATGAAGGAAATTTCAAAAATTCATCACCCATTATGCAGTTATACAATGAGATTCACATCAGTGTGTCACTAATCCAGGTGCTCTCAGGAGACAAAATGTTTTTTTTTTTTTTTTTTCAAACTAACTGGATTTTCATGCATACTACATTTCTGTGTAAAAGCTCCTGCAAACAATTTTAAATAAATCTGTCTGTATCCAGCTTGACTAATGAAGCCCAATGTACAAACACATCTTAAAGCCTCTGAGAGACGGTGACTCACTCAGTTTTCATGAATGCCATCCTCTGAACTGTCTCTTGGGTTTCTACGGATGACACTTGACCAGTTTCACACAGAACCTCAGCCGACTGCTGCATGATGTCCTCTGTTGTGTTGATGTGGAAGCTAGCCACAGAACTAGCCAATTCAAAGCAAGGGTCTTTTCCTAGGCTCCTGTTTCTGTAGGCTTTTTCCTCTTTCTCAGTAGAAAGGACATTTTCACCCTCATCATCACCTTGGTGCCAAGCAGATATGTCTACCGGGATTCTTCCATTCAGGGGCTCTGGTTCCTCCAACAGTTCAGCCTTTACTACTCTGTCCTGTCCATTTTGCATCTGCTGAAGAACCTCATCTTCTTTACTGGGGGTTTTAATTTCCTCAGCGTGCTTGAGAGTTTCGGGCTCCTGAGCTGTGCTGAACTCTTCAGGCTTCACCTGGTTAGTTTGTCTATCTATGACCGGCAGTTCTTTATCAACATCATATTTTGAACTTTCCTTAGCAGCAGCCCCATGTGGGCTGTTTGCCAGGGTTGAGGACAAACTGATCTGCAGAATAAGCCAGAGGACACTATTAAAAAGAAATGTACATCACCACAATGACAAATACATTCCATTTTACCTATACATAATGTTTCTTATTTATGGCCCACACTACAGTGCATTAGCAATTCTAACATCTCATTCAACTTGATCAAGCCATCCATGAGTGTGTGCTTTCGCATGAAAAACCAAACAATAAAAACGGGGAGACTCCAGTTTATGTTAATGATCACATTACTGTATACAACTGGGGTCCCCACACTAGGGATCACAATCCAATGTGGGGTCACTTGATATACAAATGTGGTCATGAGAGAAACTCAAAAGAATAACCTGTTTTGTTTTATTCATTTATTTTACAGATTAACATTACAAATATTTTACAGCTATTTCAATTATTTGAAATGGAGTTTAATCCACATTTATATTAAGTGTGTATATGAGATTTTAGTCTTTTTATCACGATCTTGAGACACTGCACTGGCATTGGTGTTCGGCAATAAAACTTGCCAAATTTCTCTGTCCATCTATTGCCACTAGTTCCTACAAAACATTGAGTGACTGATGCAGTGGAGCAACTGAAGTCAAGAAAACAAACACAAAAATGTGCGGAAATATTTACTGCACATGGATTTACAAGTGTGATGATAAATAATAAGGAGAAACCAAAATGTCAAGGCTTGCAACCCCCAATATCCATTTGGGGTTTTTTTCACAAAAAGTTTGGAAACTCCTCATATAGTGTACAGGCACTAATTAAGATCACCTCTGGTTCTGTGGTGACATCCTGAGAAGTCTTTTCAGCCACTGTCTCTTGTAGAGACTGGAGTGGGTAGTAAAGAACACCGCACACAGCCAGAGCAGACATCCCTTCATCATTCAGCTTATTCACATTGGCCCCACGGTCCAGCAGCAAGTTGATCACATCAACATGACAATTGACCTGTGGAACAATAGAAATAATATTACTTTTTAGCTAATACATTTACACAATGTATATGAAAAGAGGGAATATCAAAAAGAATATGAAGTTTGGGCTGCTGAAATATAAAATACAGAAGCTGTCACTCTTCTAAATTCTTGTGGAACAATCAGAAAAGAGAAATGCGAGTGCTGCCATCTGCTGGAAACAAAATCTTTGGCATGTACAGGAAATGGAATGTAGTTATCAGGAGGTATCCTTATCAAAGTCACCTGAAAGTTGTTTTAATAAGAAATGTCACCAATATTTTTTATACCACAACACTGTTGAATGCTTGAGTCTGATTGGTAATAATGATAATACCTTAGATTTATATAGCGCTTTTCTAGGCACTCAAAGCACTTTACATTGCTCTACACACCACCAGTGTTTAGCATCCACCTGGATATGATGTGACGGCAGCCATAGTGCACCAGAACGCCCACCACACACCAGCTATTAGTGGAGAGGAGAGGAGAGTGATGTAGCCAATTCCAAGATGGGGATTATTAGGGGGCCGTGATAGATAAGGGTCAATGGGAGGATTTTGCCAGGATTATACCCCTACTCAGTACGAGAACTTTACTGGGATTTTTAGTGACCACAGAGAATCAAGACCTCTGATTAACGTCTCATTTGAAAGACACGGATGATCAGACTGATTGGTCAGAAGGTGTTGATAAATTTTCTACCAACAGCTTTGCCATAGTGCAGCTACAAATAACAGGTTTATATTAATGTGCTCGCTCTTATGTTACTGTTCCTATAGTAACAACTAACATGGACTTGTATGGCGAACACTCCACATAAACAGATTAAAAAATTCATGGAATTGTTTATATGATGACGTTGTCTATGAGAAGATGATTACGTAGTAGTTTTGGAAGGAGTCTCCAGCATTAGTGCTTTTGTAAAGCTCAGACGTAAAAGCTCTAATTTTAGGTTTTCTGACTTCCGGACAGAGGACTTTGCACTTATTTGATTTCCTGGGAATGTGAACATAAAATAAAGAAGCTGGTGAAAGGATGATGCTTATATGATGTAGGTTACTATATGTTATAAGTTATAACCATTTCTTTGATGTTCCACAACATTAAATGTAACTATAATCAGATTTAAAATAAATAAATAATAATAAAAAAAGTACAGCCTATCATTCATTATTAAATAAAGAATTGTAATGGCAAATTACAATTTGCCATTAAAGAAAAAAAAGAAAAGAAAAAAAAAAACACCAAATGTTCTTACACACCACGTAAGTGCAGAATTTTACTCAAGAAATTCACTGTATGTTCCAAACCACATCCTATTCACTTTATAGTGCATTAGCCTGTAATGTTCTATAACCATTCCTGAACACAATGCACTTCAGTAGGTGCTTGTTCAAATGATATAGCCTAGGCGATGTAGAACAATGTTCTTTGCAGATTATTGGGAAAAGGGTATGTGGGACCAGATTATATGAATATGACAATTAGCACCCTCCATAAGCCCACATGTAATTATCATTAAATCCAACTGCACAATAACTAACACCAAGTTGTACCGTAGCTGCGATAAGTGCAGTGTGTCCGGTCACATCGCCTACATCCGGGTGAACTGTTCCATCTCTAAGGATGCTCTGGACATTCTGGAGGTCACCAAGCAATGCCTCTCTAATAAGCTTCTCTGACCTGAGCTCCAGGGGACCCTTGGATCCAAAGCGATCCCGGTTCATAGCCAGGACAGAAGAAACATCCCAGTCCAACTCTTCTACCTCAAATCTGCAGGGAAGAGGAATAGGATACATGTTATGGGTTACTTCAAGCACTATATATTCCTAAAATCAGCATCCTGCATGACATATTCCAAGATCTGATTTGCACAGCCACTCTGGTCTCTGTATGGGTAATAGTTTAGTCATAATGCTGACATTTCACAGCTGCACTGGACCTGTGTGTGTGGATGTGAGCCTCCATTCTCTGCTGAAGAGGTAGTCCGTTAGGGAACAAAGGCATGCTGATATTGCTTCTGTTAAAGAAGTGCAAGTCGAGTTCCTGACGCAGGCGCCGGGGTATAGGCAGGTGGTCTGAGTCAGTGGAGTAGCGCTCAATGCCTGAGGGAAGGATGAACTGCTCGTCCTCCAGATGAGAGGAGTCGCCCAGCAGATGTGTGTCAACTGTGAAGCAGTGCTGACTTTCCATACAAGACCCCATTGTGAAGGAAGGCAGAGACTGGATCTAGAAAAAATACATACATAAGTGACAATAGGAACTAACTTGTTTTATGGATGTTCCACAAGATTAAATGTAACTACAAACTGATTAAAAAATATGAGGTTACTCTTTAATAAATAAATAAATGACAATCGTTGGCAAATTGCTGTGGTATAAAAGGATTGAAACACTTCTGCTTCACTTCAGGCTGCATTGCACCACCGTTGTTGATTGTTTTATTATAACAGCTCACCCTCATGTGTTTTATTCCTTACATAATTGAAATATGCATCCATATAACTGCATTGAATGGTAACAGACCCTCAGGTGTGAAGTGTTACCAAAGTAAAGAACAGTCCTCATTAACCACTCCTGACTTCTTAGAGGTTTGTACGGAAGAAGTCGTTGAACAGTGCAAT